>NC_142044.1:44913419-45239848 GCF_982192425.1 Myodes glareolus
CTCACAATATTGAAGTTGTTCATAGAGGAGGTCTGGGGCAGAGGGGAAAAACTGTAGCCTGTTGTCTTAGGACACAGTGGAGTCAAGGATGGAGGTAGGATGTGAAATCTGAGTGGCAGCCACAGACCAGGTTTATTAAACATCAAACAGCACAAGCTGGAAGGAAGGATGGAACTGCTGTCCTTGCTAGCGCACGACTGCACAGAGCTCGTAGGGGGTTGGGGTAACGGGCAATGAGAAGATGCCATAGTCACTGGGCCGGGGCTGTCCACTGGGCACCGAGAAGCTAAAGCGCTGCAGGAGGCAGGTGAAGAAGAGGAAGAGCTCCATGCGGGCCAGGGGCTCCCCCAGGCAAGCTCGGCGACCTGTAGGTGGGAAAGGGGCTCAGTCAGTCTGGGCCTGATGGATGCTCTGCCCTCCAAGGCACCCTTGGAGAAACATGAAGCCAGGAATCCCACAGGACCTGCTGAGAATGGCATGAAGGCCTCATGTTTCACAAAGTGGCCCTGGGCATCCAGGAAGTGCTCAGGATGGAAGCGGAGGGGCTTCTCCCAGACAGTCTCATCCTTCAGCACTGAGGACAGGTTGGTGAGGAGGGTCGTCCCCTGGCAGGAGGCACATGGTGGAACATGGATTGCGATGGGGCTTCCAATACCCTGGTTACCATGGTCACATGCACAACCTCTCCCTGTATACATGGGGTTCTTTCATTCACCTCAACCTCAGATCCCCTTGGTACTATTTTCTGGTACCATTCAAGGCCATACGACAAAGCTACCCTAAGTACCCAAATCAGAGGCTGCACTGCGTGCAGTGCTCCCTGCAATCCTGTGGCTTATTCCACTAGCCATCCTCTTCCCTGGGGAGCCCTGGGCAATGGCTGCAGTGTACTCACACCCAGGCTGGGCCCTTCACCATCTGCAGATCCAGGATGTGGAGGTCTTGGTCTTTATAGCCTCTGTTTGCCCAGTGGTGACCCAGGGACAACAGTGACCGTGCCTACCTTGGGGATGAGGAAGCCCTGAACTTCAATGTCACGGGATGTCATGTGTGGTACATTCATTGGGACGAGGTCACCAAATCGCTGCACCTCATGAATGACAGCATTGGTGTAGGGCATGCGGGCCTGGTCAGCCATCTCTGGATGCCGCACCTGCCCTATGACTTCATCAATTTCCTGTTGGACGCGGCCTGGAGGAACAACCTCCCCTTAGTGAAAGTGTCCCTTAGTACATCTTCCTTGACCTTCTACCACTGAGTGAATAGGTGACTTAAGATTCCCATGAGAACTGTGGGAGTCTGGGTCAAGGTGATGTTGTAGCCCCCAGCTTCTCAAATATTTCTATCTTTCTTCCCTCATACTCCCTCCCAGGCTCAGCCAGGCTTACCCTGCACATCCGGGTGTAGAATCATGAGCAGCAGGGCCCAGGACAGTGTGGTTGAGGTGGTAAGAATCCCTGCCGTGAACAGGTCAGTTACTACTGCGCCCAGGTTCCCATTGTTGAAGCTGCTCTCAGGATTCCCCTTGGCCTGGTTCAGACACAGAATGTAGGCTCAGGGACACACGGAGTAAACCCCAAAATGATCCAGCCTTGTGTTCATATACCCCAGATGTTGGGTTCACGGATGACATACAAACTCCACTTCCCTGGCATCACAACTCACAGAACACTTCACCCAAAGGCCCTCTCCCCATCTTTATTGCTGGCCTCACCTTCTCCATCTCAGCCAGGAAGGCATCTGTCAGGTCTCGGGGTGGTTGGGCAGGGTCCCAGGTTCCCTTGTGCTCAAGCAACAACTTATCCAGTAAATTCGTGAATGCCATCATTTTGGGGAAGGCTTTACCAGGCAGCCCAGGGATGTGCAGGAGCAATGGGAATGTGTTCACCAGCTGTCAAAGGTACAGGTCTAGGTGTTTTTATTCATAATTAAGAATCGTGTGTCTGTGTGTGTGTGTGAGTGTGTGTGCATTCATGTGCACACTTACACATACATGTGCACAATGACTCCTGTTTGGGGGTCAAAGAACAATTTGTAGAGTAGGATCTTTCTCCCATGTGAGTCTCAGGGGTCCAGTTCAGAACTCCAGGCTTCCTTTGTAAGTTTCTTTCCCCTCTGCCATATTTCTTGAGCCTGGATGCTACTTCTGCTCAGTGTTCACCTGGAGTAGACTCAGTTCCCAGCCCCTTTTCTTTTTAGTTCCCAGCCTCTTCCACAAAGGACTCAGGGTCTGTTTGTCCCCAAACATCACCTGTTGCATCCTCAGGTCCTTCCTGTAGATTGTCTTGAGCCCAGGGTGAACAAAATGCCTTACTACTCTGTACATCTAACAGTCTTACACGATTTCCATGTATAGAGGGGGCAGAGCCTCACCCCCTTTCTAGAGCCCTGTAGGCCTCTCTTCCCCTCCTGTTATCTGATATTTGCGAAGGGCATGGGCTTTCCTCCTGCATTTGACTATCACTCATGGCCCTTGCCCTATTCCCCCTGAATGTATATTCATCCTGATTTTACAGCACAGAAGTGGCCAGCAGGGTAACTACCCTGAGCCTCATACCTCAGCCATGAAGCCAGTGTCCTCTCCAAGACTTTCCTGTAAGGTTTTGAGCAGCCCATTGAAGAAAGGGTCTTCATACTCAAAGCGCTGGGCATAAATGAGGGATGAAATCACATTGCATGCACCTTTGTTCAGGAGGGTAGTGGGATTAAATGATTGTCCTAGGAGCAGAGATGCAAACAAGTCATGACATTGCTCATAAGTGCCTGACCATATGGCTAGGCTACCATATTCCCATCACCCACCAGACTCCTTGGTGAAGGCGTCACATAGGTGTCCAGCCTCCTCTGTTACCCACTGCTCCAGGGATTTCTTGCCCAGGCCGAAGTCTCGCATGGTGGACAAAGCAAATCGCCGCTGTTCTCTCCATTCGTGACCATAAGGTGCTAATGCCACACCTGCAGGGACATCTGTGTGTAACCAAGGATACGTGGCTGTGCTGTCTGCTCTGCTCCCGACATTTCCCTGTGGTCAGTCTGAGCCATCAGTGCCCCAGCACTTTCCTATCACATTCAGCACAGCCCACTTTGGAGGCTCCACCCTCCATTGCAGTGACTTTCCATTGAAACACATTGCCTGAACACAGCCCCTCCGTTAGCCCTGTCCACCTTCTGGTCACTGCTCCTCAAGCCCTATTCTTCTTCTTTGACCCCACTATAGCTCTTTGCCTTTTGCTTTGGGCCCATAGGCCATGATATCATAGACAGGCACTGGAGGGCGGTCAGCAGTGTCCTCTCCACAGGTCACCAGCACTTCCCGCACCGCCTTCAGTCCATTGATAACAACCACGGGCTTCCAGGCCATCTGCAGGCTGAACACGTCACCATAGCGCTGTCGAAGCTGAAGTAGAGGGACAGAATACTAAGTAAGTGGAGATCCCTAGCATACTGGATAATCCAAGCACAACACATGTACGTATGTTGGTGTATGTGTGTGTCACATGTGTAGTTGCACATAAGCACATTTTATGATATCCATTATTGAGCCTTGATCCTGTCCTGTGCTGGGCAAATGCTCTACCACTGACCACACCTCTCGCCTGAGGTATGACACCTTACGCCTGCATGATTCTATCTTCTAAATCCAGCAAAGTTCTCACAGTAGATATGATCATTAAGATGTCACCTTTCCAGAAAAAGGTCCGTGTTCCCTCATACCCCACATACATGAGGGAATTCAGGTTCCTGAGATGGGCAGCAAGGCCTGACACCTTACAGCAGCAAGAGATTATAGCAGACACAGCCCATCCTCACTACACGCTACAATGAAACCAGACTCTTCCCCTCTGTGACTGAGAACACAGCCAATGATGGGATCACAAAAGAACTGGGGCCTCCCTGACCTCTGTCCTGTCCAACCACACTCTACGCCTGCCTACATGGCCTTTTCCATATATGTTTCTGCTCTTAGAAAGCCCACAGTATCCTCAGAATGAGAAGCAAGTCCCACAAGGCAACCACAAAGCCTTCTCTCTTAGTGGCCATCTTCCTGTCTGTCCTGTGGCTTCAGCACCACCATGTACTGCTGGGGGCACCATGACCTCTACTGCCCTCCACTGCCATCTCTCTCACCTTGTACACACTATACGGCATGTTCTCAAAGTCCACCTGCAGGAGGTTGCCCAACCCAGGTAAGGGAACAGGACCTGGAGGGTAGCGGACAGTCCAGAACTTGTGTCGGTGCATCAGGTCCACCAGGAGCAGGAAGATGGCCGTGAATAGGACCAGAGACCACAGGCCATCTCCAATCAGCAGTGCCATGGCTGCCCCTGCTTCCCAGCCTGGTTCAGACACCTAGGATCAGGAAAGACACTCTGAGGACAGGCTGGGCACCTGGTCCCTTATGAAGGGGAGAAGACTGCACTTTGTTCTCTACTCTGAGCCAAGTAGTTGTGTTTACTTTTTAGTCGGGTTGTGTAGCAAAACATCAGGCAAGTCCAGGGCAAGTCAGGCTCAGTGTTGCATGCCCTGTCTTCTCTCAATCGGTACTTATCCATGGGAGTAGCTTCAGCTTCTCCTCAGGGAACTGAACACAGTGGCAATGTAGGACTGGGCACTGTGAGCACAGTGGGCAGATGACCAGTGGACCCTGCCTGAAGGTGCAGCATCAGAAGGTATAGCAAAGTCAGTCAGTGATGTGCCACACTGGAAAAGCTCTGGGGGCCTGAGGCCATTGTCTCAGTATGACTCGGGACATGTTTGAGCTCCATTGAACACTCAACTTATAGGACAGGAGGTGTGACTGACTCTGCAGGCACCATCACTGTGTAGCAAGGGTCACTGAAGTGGCTTGTGTGGCTAGACAAGGAGGGTGAGAGAGAGGCAGTGAGGAGAAGGCAGCCCCAGACTGGGAAGCCATGAGTGTGAATTCACTCAATGCACAAGGAAGGACAACCTTACAAACTGGAAACATCTTAGCTCTGATCTGAAAAAGCTAAGAAACTGTCTACAACTCTTAAGAGATTCCTGAAGAGACCATCAGGATGTCCAGGTGCTTGTCACAGGGAGGCCTCTGTCTAACTTTATTCGTCCTTTACTTCTTGCTGGGTGGAGCCCTGTGTCTACAGTTATCATACTGGGGATGGATTGGGTGTCTCCATCATGCTACACAGGAAGTTTTGGCGGACTTGTGAACATTGCCACAGACATGGAAGGACCACCATGGAGGCTCAAGGAGCACTTTGTTGACAGGACACAAGAATATACAGGGATACTCCACTTTAGGACACACCACCTCTGCATCACAAACCCTGGCTTCAAATTCTACTACAGAGCTACAGTACTGTAAACAGGCTGATATTCGCGTGAAAACATACAGAAGGACAAATGGAACTGAATCAAAGACCCGGATATCAACCCACACACCTACAAACACCTGATTTTTGACAAAGAAGCAAAAAATATCAAATGGAAAAAAAGAAAGCATTTTGAACAAATGGTGCTGGCATAACTGGATATCAACATGTAGGAGAATGAAAATATATCCATATCTATTGCCACGCACAAAACTTAAATCCAAATGGATGAAAGACCTCAACATAAAACAGACCACACTGAACCTCATTGAAGAAAAAGTGGGAAGTACACTTGAACACACTGGCACAGGAGACCACTTCCTAAATATAACCCCAGTACCACAGACACTGAGAGCAACAATTAATAAATGGGGCCTTCTGAATCTGAGAAGCATCTGAAAGCAAAGGACATGGTCAACAAGACAAAATGAAAACCTACAGAATGGGAAAAGATCTTCACCAACCGCACATCAGACAGAAGGCTGATCTCGACAATATACAAAGAACTCCAGAAATTGGTCATCAAAAGAACAAATAATCCAGTAAAGAAAAGGGGGGGAGGGAGATACAGACCAAACAGAGAACTCTCAACAGAAGAATCTAAAATGGCTGAAAGACACTTAAGAGAATGCTCAACATCCTTAGCCATCAGCGAAATGCAAATCAAAACAACTCTGAGATTCCATCTTTCACCTGTAAGAATGGCCAAGATCAAAAACACTGATGACAACTTATGTTGGAGAGGTTGTGGAATGGAGAGGATGTGGAGTATTCATCCTTCCTCCCTCCCCCCCCCATCCCCGGCCACCAAGCTTTCCCCGTTCCTCCCCTACTCCCTTCTCTCTAACCCTCTCCCCTTCCATCGACCCTCCCACCCCCCCCATGCACCCGAGGTTACCTGGGACTCTTGTCTATTTCCTACCTCCTGGTGGATAGCTAAATAATCTTCATCAGGTTCATCTTCTTATTTAGCTTCTCTAGGATCACGAATAATAGGCTCAAAGACCTTTAATTATGGTTAGAATCCACTTATGAGTGAATACATACCGTGTTCCTCTTTTTGGGTCTGGCTTACCTCACTCAGTAAAGCGTTTTCTATGTCCATCCATTTGCATGCAAAATTCAAGATGTCATTGTTTTTTACCGCTGAGTAAAACTCTAATGTGTATATGTTCCACACCTTTTTTAACCATTCTTCTATTGAGGGGCACCTAGGCTGTTTCCAGGTTCTGGCTATTACAAATAGTACTGCTATGAACATAATAGAACAAATGCTTTTGTAGTATGTTAGGGAATCTTTAGGGTATATTCCCAAGAGTGGAATTGCTGGGTCCTGAGGGAGGTTGACTCCCAGTTTCCTGAGAAACCGCCACACTGATTTCCACAGTGGCTGCACGAGTTTGCATTCCCACCAACAATGGATGAGTGTTCCCCTCACCCCACATCCTCTCCAGCATAGGCTATCGTTGGTGTTTTTGACTTTAGCTATTCTGACAGGTGTAAGATGGTATCTCAAAGTGATTTTGATTTGCATTTCCCTGATCGCTAAGGAGGTTGAGCATGACCTTAAGTGTCTTCTGGCCATTCGAAGTTCATCTGTTGCGAATTCTCTGTTAAGTTCAGTACCCCATTTTTTAATTGGGTTAATTAGAGTTTTAGTGCCTAGTTTCTTGAGTTCTTTGTATATTTTGGAGATCAGACCTTTGTCTGATGAGGGGTTGGTGAAGATCTTCTCCCAGTCAGAAGGCAGCCTTTTTGTCCTACTGACAGTGTCCTTTGCTTTACAGAAGCTTCCCAGTTTCAGTAGATCCCATTTATTCATTGTTTCTCTTATTGTCTGTGCTGCTGGGGTCCTACTTAGGAAGAGGCCTCCTGTGCCTAAATCTTGTAGACTACTTCCCACTTTCTCTTCTATCAGGTTCAAAGTGGACGGATTAATGTTGATGTCTTTAATCCATTTGGACTTGATTTTTGTGCATGGTGATAGATATGGATCTACTTTCATTTTTTTACAGGTTGACATCCAGTTATGCCAGCACCATTTGTTAAAGATGCTTTCCTTCTTCCATTGTATACCTTTAGCTCCCTTGTCGAAAATTAGGTGTTCATAAGTTTGTGGGTTAATATCTGGGTCTTCTATTCGATTCCATAGGTCGACTTCTCTGTTCTTATGCCAATACCCAGCTGTTTTCAATACTGTAGCTCTATAATAGAGTTTGAAGTCAGGGATGGTAATGCCTCCTGAAGTTCTTTTATTGTATAAGATTGTTTTGGCTATCCCGGGTTTTTTGTTTTGCCATATAAACTTGATTATTGTTCTCTCAAGGTCTGTGAAGAAGTTTGATGGGATTTTGATGGGGATTGCATTGAATCTATAGATTGCTTTTGGTAGAATTGCCATTTTTACTATGTTGATTCTCCCAATCCAAGAGCAGGGGAGGTCTTTCCATTTTCTGGTATCCTCCTCAATTTCTTTCTTCAAAGACTTAAAGTTTTTGTCAAATAGGTCTTTCACTTCCTTGGTTAGAGTAACCCCAAGATATTTTATGCTATTTGTGGCTATCATGAAAGGTGATGCTTCTCTGATTTCCCTCTCTGCTTCTTTATCCTTTGTGTATAGGAGGGCCACTGATTTTTTGGAGTTGATCTTGTATCCTGCCATGTTACTAAAGGTGTTTATCAGCTGTAGGAGTTCTTTGGTAGAGTTTTTGGGGTCACTTATGTAAACTATCATATCGTCAGCAAATAACGAAAGTTTAACTTCATCCTTTCCAATACGAATCCCCTTGATCTCCTTATGTTGTCTTATTGCTATTGCTAGAACTTCAAGCACTATATTGAAGAGGTATGGAGAGAGTGGACAGCCTTGTCGCGTTCCTGATTTTAGTGGAAAGGCTTTGAGTTTCTCTCCATTCAGTTTGATGTTAGCTGTCGGCTTGCTGTATATTGCTTTTATTATATTTAGGTATGATCCTTGTATCCCCAGTCTCTCCAACACCTTTATCATAAATGGGTGTTGAATTTTGTCAAATGTTTTTTCAGCATCTAGTGAGATGATCATATGGTTTTTTTCTTTCAGTTTATTTATATAATGGATTACATTGATAGATTTGCGTATGTTGAACCAGCCCTGCATCTCTGGAATGAAGCCAACTTGATCATAATGGATAATTTTTCTAATGTGCTCTTGGATTCGGTTTGCCAGTATTTTATTGAGAATTTTCGCGTCGATGTTCATGAGTGAGATTGGCCTGTAATTCTCTTTCTTGGTTGTGTCTTTGTGTGATTTTGGTATTAGGGTAACTGTAGCTTCATAAAAGGAGTTAGGCAGTGACTCTTCTGTTTCTATATTGTGAAATACGTTAAGGAGTATAGGTATTAGCTCTTCCTGGAAGTTCTGGTAGAATTCTGCATTGAAACCATCTGGTCCTGGGCTTTTTTTGGTAGGGAGATTTTTGATAACAGCTTCTAATTCTTCGCGACTAACAGGTCTATTTAGATTGTTCACCTGTTCTTGGTTAAACTTTGGTATATGGTACTTATCTAAAAAAATGTCCATTTCTTTTACATTTTCCAACTTTGTGGCATATAAACTTTCATAGTAAGATCTAATGATTCTCTGAATTTCCTCTGTGTCTGTGGTTATGTCCCCCTTTTCATTTCTGATCTTATTAATTTGCATGTTCTCTCTCTGCCGTTTGATTAACTTGGATAGGGGTTTGTCAATCTTGTTGATTTTCTCCAAGAACCAGCTTTTTGATTCATTGATTCTTTGGATTGTTTTCTCTGTTTCTATTTTGTTGATTTCAGCCCTCAGTTTGATTATTTCCAGTCTTCTAGACCTCCTGGGTGAATCAGCTTCTTTTTTTTCTAGATCTTTCAAGTGTGCTGTTAAGTCTCCAATGTGTGCTTTCTCTGCTTTCTTTAATTGGGCACTTAGTGCTATGAACTTTCCTCTTAGCACTGCTTTCATAGTGTCCCATAGGTTTCAGTATGTTGTGTCTTTGTTTTCATTAAATTCAAGGAAGAGTTTAATTTCTTTCTTTATTTCTTCCTTGAGCCAGGGGTGATTTAGTAGTTGACTGTTCAGTTTCCATGAGTTTGTTGGCTTCCTGGGGGGAGCATTGTTGTTGAATTCTAATTTTAGTCCATGGTGATCTGACAAGACACAGGTAGTTACTAATATTTTTTTGTATCTGCGGAAGTTTGCTTTGTTACCGAGTATGTGGTCAATTTTCGAGAAGGTTCCATGAGCTGCAGAGAAAAAGGTATATTCTTTCCTATTTGGGTGGAGTGTTCTATAGATGTCTGTTAAGTCCATTTGATTCAATACCTCCAATAGGTCTCTCAATTCTCTGTTTGGTTTCTGTCTGATTGACCTGTCCATTGGTGAGAGAGGAGTGTTGAAGTCTCCTACTATTAGTGTGTGTGGTTTGATGACCGCCTTGAGTTCTAGAAGAGTTTCTTTTACATATGTGGGTGCCTTTATATTAGGAGCATAGATATTCAGGATTGAGACTTCCTCCTGATGAATTGTTCCAGTTATGAGTATGAAATGTCCATCTCCATTTCTTCTGATTGATTTTAGTTTGAAGTCGATTTTGTTAGATATTAGAATGGCCACGCCCGCTTGTTTCTTAGGTCCATTTGCTTGGAAAACCTTTTCCCAACCCTTTACTCTGAGTAAGTGTCTGTCTTTGTGGTTGAGGTGTGTTTCTTGTAAACAGCAGAATGTTGGATCCTGTTTTCATATCCAATCTCTAAGTCTGTGCCTCTTTATAGGTGAATTGAGTCCATTGATATTAAGTGATATTAATGACCAGTGGTTGTTGACTCCGGTCATTTTTTTTTTTTTTTTAGGTAGTAGAGTGTATGTGTTTTTCTTCTTTGATTTGTGCTTGTGAATGGTCGCTAGATGTTCGAGTTATTGTAGGTCGTGTTGGGAATGTTGGATTCCTTCGGTAGTGATTTTCCTTCTAATATTCTCTGTAAGGCTGGATTAGTAGCTACGTATTGTTTAAATTTGTTTTTATCCTGGAATATTTTGTTTTCTCCGTTGATAGTGAACAATAGCTTGGCTGGGTATATTAGTCTGGGTTTGCATCCATGGTCTCTTAGTTTCTACAGTACCTCTATCCAGGATCTTCTGGCTTTCATGGTTTCCATAGAGAAATCCGGTGTAAGCCTGATAGGTTTACCTTTATAAGTTACTTGACCTTTTTCCTTTGCAGCTCTTAAAATTTTTTCTTTAATATTTATGTTTTGTGTTTTGATTATTATATGGCGCGGGGATGTTTTTTTCTTATCCAGTCTATTCGGTATTCTGTATGCTTCTTGAACCTTCATAGGAATATCGTTCTTTAGGTTGGGAAAGTTTTCTTCTATAATTTTGTTAAATATATTTTCTGGGCCTTTGATCTGCAGTTCTTCTTCTTCTTCAATCCCTATTATTCTTAGATTTGGTTTTTTTATTGTGTCCCAGATTTCCTGAATGTTTTGTGAAGAGAATTTGTTGGATTTGCCGTTTTCTCTGACCAGAGCATTTATTTTCTCTATGGTATCTTCAGAATCTGAGATTCGTTCTTCTATCTCTTGTATTCTATTGGTTATGCTTGATTCTGTAGTCTCCGCTCGTTTACCTAGGTTTTCCATATCCAGCCGGTTCTCGTTTTGTGTTTTCTTCATTGCCTCCATTTCAGTTTTCAATTCTTGGACTGTTTCCTTTACTTGTTTGATTGTTTTTTCTTGGTTTCTCAGGGTATCACTCACGGATTTACTTATTTCTTCAAACTTTTTGTTATATTTCTCATCCATTTCTATACTCATTTCTTCAAACTTTTTGTTATACTTCTCGACCAGTTCCTTAAGGGAGTTATTCATATCCTGTTTAAGGGACTCTATTGCTTTCATAATGGCACTTTTTTCCACTTCATCTGGGTTAGAGTGTTCAAATCCTTCTGTTGTAGGGTCGTTGGGATCTGATATTTTCATGTTGTTTTTCAGATTGTTGGAGGAGGTCTTGCCTTGGCGTCTGCCCATCTCTTCGATCAAATGCTCTCTATTGGAACTTCTGGTATCGGGTCAGGTTCCCTTGTTGGGCAGGGAGTTCACTGATAGAATGCCTACCTTTCCCCAGGCAGGGTATTGAAGCACAGGCACTCCCTCTTTCCGGGATGCCCCTACAGAGCAGGCCCAGTGTGCAAGGCAGCTGAACTGGGGAAATTTTATGGCCTCAGTGGGAGGGGAGAAATATAGAAATTTGTACCTGGATGGAAGCTGGGATGGCAGGCGGGAGAGCCTAGCAGGGTGGAAACAGCACTGCAGGCTGACCTGGGAGTCTATGGGGTCGGGGAAAGTCCTAGCTCCTCCTCTCCGGGCCCCTGCCACAGGCCCGAATCAACTCACCACTCCGAAGGCCCTCTGGATGGAAGCTGGGATGGCTGGCGGGGAAGCTAGCAGGGTAGAGTCAGCAGAGCAGGCTGACCTGGGAGTCTATGGGGTCGGGGAGAGTCCTAGCTCCTCCTCGCCGGGCCCCTGCCGCGGGCCCAAATCAACTCACCACTCCGAAGGCCCTCTGGATGGAAGCTGGGATGGCTGGCGGGGAAGCTAGCAGGGTGGAGCCAGCAGAGCAGGCTGACCTGGGAGTCTATGGGGTCGGGGAAAGTCCTAGCTCCTCCTCGCCAGGCCCCTACCGCGGGCCCGAATCAACTCACCACTCCGAAGGCCCTCTGGATGGAAGCTGGGAAGGCTGGCGGGGAAGCTCGAGAGGATGTGGAGTAAAGAGAACACTCCTCCATTGTTGGTGGGAGTACAAACTGGTATAGCTGCTTTGGATATCAGTATGGCGATTTCTCAGAAAATTAGGAAACAACCAACCTCAAGACCCAACAGTACCACTTTTGGGTATATACCAAAAGGTATATATCCCAAAGGATACTCAATAGTATCACAAGGACATATGTTCAACTATGTTCATAGAAGCATTGTTGGTCATAGTCAGAACCTGGAAACAACCTAAATGTCCCTTGACCAAAAATGGATAAAGAAAATGTGGTACATTTACACAATGGAGTACTACACACTAGAAAAAATGACATCTTGAAAATTGTAGGCAAAAGTATAGATTTAGAAAACATAACATTGAGTGAGGTAACCCAGATCCAGAAAGAGAAATATCATATGTTCTCACTCATAAGTGGCTTTTAGACAAAAGCAAAGAAAAACCAGTATGGAATTCACAGTCCCAGAGAACCTAGACAACACTGTGGACCTTAAGAGAGACATACATGGATCTAATCTATACGGGAAGTAGAAAAAGACAAGATCTCCTGAATAAATTGAGAGCAAAGAAACCATGGGAGAGCGCAGAAGGGAAGGGGAGAAAAAGGGAGGTGAGCAGAAGAAAATATATAGCTCAATAAAATCAATAAAAAAAATTAAAAGACTAAAAAAAAAGTAATTACGTGTGATTGGTTTTGTAGTGAGTTAGGGACAGTGAGAGCCCCCTTGAGTCTTGTGGACAGGTGTGAGGCTGCAGAATTGACCAGGAAGTCCTGACTCAGAACCTGGGCCCTTTTTCCTTCAGATCTAAGAATGCTGAGAAATTATCAACAACTGGTGACCCTCAGGTTTGGTGAGCTGCTAGTCACATGGTGGTCTCTTTCCTTTATTCACCCTTTGTTTCTCCTCATGCCAGAGGTCTGTGGTTAGTATGGACGGCCATGGGGAAAATGCAAAGATGACATCCAAGCCTTCCAACAAATGGCACTTGTGTGCTGGGCACACTGTATGTGCCAAGTCATCACTACTGGGGTCAACGAAGGTGTAATTTCTGTTCTTGCTAGGGATACAGAGCTGTGAAGTTCAAAGGCTTAGAAGTCCCAGTGGAATCCAGGCAGGTGCCCTCTCTTGCCCACTCCAGTGACAGGCAGGAGCTGAGTTAGAGGAGATGAGCCAAGTCCACACTATGCAGGTCCCAGCAAGGACTAGACCCTGGGTCATCTCCTCTCAGCTGCTCCTGCCATCCACTTCTCTGCCCACATCTGTGTCACAAGGGCCTGTGGAGGACTCCATGCTTGTTCACATCCTGACGACCAAGTCTGCTTCTCTTCCTCTCCATGACTCCTGGCCATGCAAAATCCAGTTACACAGGATGTGCTCTAGGTTGGACTACAAAGACAAGGGTCTTTGTCCAGCTCCAACTTGGCCTGAACAGACCAGTGAATGGGATCAGGACACCAGCCTGGGTCACAGTCAGGAGGGGAGGAACAGAGACAACTGTGCTCTGGTCACTCATAGGGTCAGGCTGGTGGCTTCCTCCTGGTTTGCTCCGGGACCCTCCCAGGATAATTTCTGAGACATCATGGCTAGGCCTGGATGCTCTTTGTGCCACCTTCTGCCTCTCCTCAGGTCCCCACCTCTCTTCTGTGTGTCACATATGATGGCATGAAAGAGAAGCCATGGTGCTGACTGGGTCTGATCTTCCTAATTCAGGCTGAGTGAGGCCCTGAGAGGTTAGTGCACCGAGCAGGCGAGGGGTGTCACACACTGTATGCTGTACAGGTTCCTGGTCTGTCACCAGCTCATGGGAGATGACCTGGATGCTCTGGTAACATCTGCCTGCCAGCACTGTTTGCTTCCCTTTATCCTCACTCCATGGTCCCTCAGCCACATGAACACTTGTCCTGTAAGGTCAGTGTCACTTCCAGGGGGACTGGAGTCTTGGTATTCATGTCAGCTGTACAGGCGTGCCATGTCTACAACAGGAAGGTGGAACTGAGTCTCTGGCTGTCATTGGCCAGCGGTGTTCCCAGATTCACAATTCTCTGTGCACACGTCAACAGATAGTTAATCACTGTCCTTTGGACTCCACTGGAAGAGGACAAATGTAACCTGGATAAGTCTGTCCTGGACTGTCCTGTGTCCCCCTCCCTTTGCTAGTTTCAACTGCCTGAGTTCACTGAAGTGAAGACCAACAGTGACTCCTAGAGCCATTTCTAAATATGTGCTTTCTCTCCTTAGGCATGTTGGGAAGTGCAAAGCCAGTCAGTTTAGAAAGAGTGATGTGACTCACTGGGGTCACTATGACTCTGAGTGCTGACTTGGGAAAGCTCATTTGGGCAAAGGACGGCCTGGGTTTGTTTGGTGTTGGTGAAACTCCCATACCTGAATGGTTACTTCGCCCCTCGTGGTATGACAGGATGTTACCTATTGAACCACAAGCCACAGAACGTATGCTTATGTTCATGTGGTTCAACATATGTAAAGTACTGAGGATCAGCATCACATATAATTCCTGGATTCTGTCACTACTCACACATTTTTGGAATTCACTTGCTCACATTTCTTGCTTACTCGGCTAATATTGTTTCCATCTTGAGTCTCTGAGGAATTTGAAGACTAGATAGTTATAGTTTTCCTTGTTTCCTTGAGGAAAGCAAGTTATGATAAAGTATATTAGGTATAAGCCCTTGGACTCACGAAGAATAGAATAGATATGGAGTATTGTCGCTAAAAGTATTGAACGTAAATGGACTAGACATTGTTGATGTATTTATTGCCTGTATATATTGAATATAGTCATAGTACTTATTGTATATAGTTTTTCTCATATCAGTTATAGCCATCTCTTTATTTTAGACAAGAAGGAGAAATGGAGTGATATTTCACTTGTATTTTAATAAATAAAATTTGCCTGAGGATCAGAGAGTAAAACAGTCACCCTGGTCAGCCTTACATACCAGGCAGTGGTAACACACAGTTTTAATCACAGTAGATATGCTAATTTGCCATAGAAACTGGGTTGTAGTGGTGCACGCCCTTACCCCCAACCCTACAGAAGAGTATAAGATAGGAGGAGACAACTCTCTGTCAGTCTCATTCTGTGAATTCCTGGGAGCAGGATCATCATTTCAGATTGAGGTAGAGTTAAGAGCCACTGACTGGCTGTTTTGCTCTTCTGACCTTCAGGTTGAACCCCATTGTCTGTCTCTGGGCTACTATTAATCATGCTACAGATGGAAGCCTACAATGACCTTCCATTGTCTCCAGGAAGTCCAGATACTAGGTTAGCGTGTGACAACAGACTCTGTCCTGCCTGTCCTTACCCAACATTGCAACTCACAGCTCTCACCTTTCCACCTCAGTCAGGAAGGCATCAGTCAGGGCTCAGGGTGGACAGGATCTCAAATCATCTGGGCTTAGACAACAGACTGTACTGCAAACCTATTAGTGGATTATGCTCTGGGAAGTTTTGCCAAGATGCCTTAGGATATGCTGGAGCAATGTAACTACATTCAACACACATGACAACCACAGAGAGTAGCTGAGGGCATATTTCCTTTAGTAGCTTTTAAATTACCTTTATTCTTATTAATGTGTGCAGACAGGTATGTGTAAGGATCTATGAATTTATGCAAGTGTGTGTGCATGTGACTTCATGCATAGTGTTGTTAGAGAGAACCCACTAGTGATGACCCCTCAGACACAGTCTGTAGACAACTGAAAGTCTATTTCAGATGACTGGGATTACACTCAAGTATTCAAGACCTAACTGTAGCCCTGTGCATTTAGAACAAGGGGCTTTTAAAGGCAAAATACACAGTCTACTTAGGTCTTAGGCAACTCCATGGGAGGTATTGCACAAACAAGCAGTTTAAGAAAAGATAAGCAAGACAAGCAGTTAGTTGGATAGTTGGAAGCTAAAATAATCTAGCTGGGGCCTCTCTACCTCAGGTTACCTAGAATCAAGTTGGGTAGTTTTCCACCAAGGAGATCAAATTCTAATCAAACCAAAAATGGCTTCACCAAGAATATGAGATGGAGGAACCTCTGCACTGTCTTTCCCTGTTACAGCATGCATATAGCATGGTATGTGTTTCTGTTACATGAATGTGTCCATATGAATGCATGTATGTGAGTGTAGTGTGTGTGTTCATAGTGCTGTGTATATGTGTAAGAGTGTGTGCATAGTGTGCAAGCATATGTGTAAGTGTGTGTATGGCATAAGTGTTGCATGGTATGTGTATGTGTGTAGGTGTACTAGCCCTTGTGAGAATCTAGAAGAGACAGTAAACACTTACAGGCTCAGTTTTTTCCAACCCAAATGTGATCCAGAGATTGAATCAGGTCAGCAGGCTTGCATGGCAAATTCCTTTACTGCTGACTATAAGGCTGGTCTGTGTGCTGATTCTGCTCAGTGTCCACCTGGACACGTCTCAGGTCTAGCCTTTAGGTTCTTGCAGCCATGGTGAATAGAAGGAATATTCTACCCTGAAAATCTTACAGGCTTGGGGGGGCTTCTATGTATTCAATGGCATGTGACCTTCACTGATCCTCTTCTCACTTTGTGTTGTAAGAGCTTTGTCAAGTTTGAGGTATTTCCTCCTGCAGTTGACTCCCAGAAGGCCGCTCCCACAGCCTAGATACACAGCTCTCTTAGGTGGATGAAGGCCTGCGTGCATGTGGCTCTGCAGGGTGCCCTGAGCCTTCTACCTCAGCAATGTTCTAAAATTTTCAGATGTTGTTTTCAATAAAATCTCAATCGTTTGACTTTATCAATAATACTCATGAGCCAGATGCTGGGGTCAAAGTCTTCTAGTTCAGAGAAGCAATGAAAGCACCCAGCTGACCTTCCACCTCATCCATGATCCCACCCAAAATTCTCATCTCCTGCACTGTCTCAATCAACTCTCTCTCCATACTCCACGCCCCTCCTTTCCACTTCCTGTGCATCTCTCTACCCATCTTCCTGACTCCCCATATGTTCTCTTCAGGTCAGTTGGTCACTTGCTCTGCCTCTTGATCTATGGTTGACTTTATTTAATCCTGTTTACAATATTCAAGCAGAAAGCACGTGGAATAATGATCTGTGTTAGGGCTTAGCCACTCCCCAACTAGAAACAGGTTCTTCCAATCTTGGTGTTCACAGTATGGTCAAATATCCTGAAACATTCAACATCTTGCCAAATCAAAGGACTCTATACTCAAAATGACAGGCATAAATGAGATAGTCATGTTGCATGTGACTTTTTTCAGTAGGGACTGGGACTGAAAGGAAGTCCTAGGAGTAGAGATGTAAATAAGACTAAATGTTGTGCCTCTCTTCTCTGACTCTTGCAGAATATTTAGCTAGGCAAAGATGTGCTGCATTTGTTGGATTATGGAAAGATGTGTTGATGTTTCACCTTGCCTGCCTAAGGCACATGATTGGTCTAACAAAAAAAACTGATTGGCAAATAGTGAGGGAGGAGGTATACGTAGAATTTCCCTGCAAAGAGAGTAATGGTAGGAGAATTTTAGACTGGAGGAAGAAAGAAAAGGAGACACAGGGGGATAGATGCCAAGGACCAGACAGACAGACACAAAGGAAGCAGGAAAGTAAGACATACAGAATGAAAGAAAGGTAAAGAGCACCAAAGGAAAATGTAGATGAATAGAAACAGATTAAAGTAAAACAAAAGAGCTAGTGAGACAAACCTAGGCTAAGGCCCAGCATTCAGAATTAATAATAAGTCTCCATGTCTTTATTTAGGAGCTGGTTGGAGGCAAAAAGAAAATTCCAACCACAAATGGCATCCAATGTGGGTACCAATAATCCCCACAGGGCTTCAGCCAGCTAGGAAAGGGGGAGAGGCAGGATAGCTCCTTTAGAGGAGCTGCTGTGAACACAGGACTTGAACAGCTGGAACACTAAGCAGAAAGAACAAGCTAAGTGGAACAGGGCAGGCAGCAGCTTCCTAGAGCTGGGGGAGTGGAAAGGAGCTCTTAGCTAAACACAGCTGCCAGCCAGTCCTACAGGCATAAGGCTGGGCTCTCAGGGACCCAAGGAGGGGTGGGGCCAACCAACAGAGCCACAAGGGAGAGACCTAGCTGCGACTTAACAGTTTAAGATTTGGCTTACTTGGTAAGAGAATGCTCCAGGTGCACAGTAACCTGGTTACAGGACCAGACTGAAAAACCATTACACAGTTTACAATGTGCATAGGTGCTTAAGAAAATAAACAAAGTGGGTATAGACGATCATAGGAAAGAATAGTAGTTTTAAAATAAATAAGTAAAGTCTTTAAAGAAAGAGGAAAGTAATATAAAAAGTATAACCAGTAAATATGGTAGATATGCAGGGAGTCTGGATCCTGTATAGTGCTTTGTTGACTTTGAATTTTTCTGAATGCTCATGGCTGAACAGTAGTTGCCAAGAGACACGGGATTATAAAGAAATTGTTGAATTTAGTCTGCCTAGATATTTTAGGAATTTCTTAACTTTAAAATGGAAATCAGAAAATATATTGTGTTGGGGAAAAGGTTATATTTTTGTTTCCACAGGAAATGAAAGGCCGTGGATTCCTTCAAAATTAATGGAGACTAGATTTAATGGGGAGACCCCTCAAAATCTTGGCTACTGACATGAAGAAATAAACCGAGAAAAACTATAAGACAGGAGACGTCTGTGCTGATCCCCTCACACGGGTCTGTCTGGGGGACTGAATGAAACATGATAACTCAGGTTGTTTAGAGAGTCCTCATGACTCATTATTACATGCCATCCTTGCATGTGGCGTGGGAAGAGGTTTGGTTATACAGTCCCAACAAACTTATACATTGACAGATATCTTTTATCTGATCAAACATAAAATAAAATAATCTTTGGCTGGCTTGTGTACAATACACAGTCTATACTTGTGGTAAGGCAGATTTATGTGTTACCTTTGAAAGTTTATGTGTTATCAGGTTAGAGGATCAGACACCAATGAAAATGGGTGGCCCCAGTTACCCAGCCGTTCAGAGTGCATCTGTTGCAGTTTCTTCAGAGTTCTGCATTCAGAACAACTTCAAACTTGCTAGCTGAGACGGTCCAGCCTCACAGACTATTCTAGCCAGGACTTCAGATAACCTTGCACTTTCCCTTTGCACAGACTGGACAACAAATGCTACAGCTACTTTTCTTTCGATTTGGCCATTACCTCATTTTTTTCAGGTTTCTCTGGGGATGCTGTCATCCTTGGATAATACGAAGTAGTCTAGAGAACACAATGCCCACATCCCCAAGAGGTGGGGTGGTGGTTTTTCAGTCACTTAGTGGGTTCTGGATTGAAATCATTTAGTGGGTAAATAAGAATAAAGGATAAAAATACAAATATTCATCTCAAATATTTTACTTGTTAGAGTTTTTTTGGTATCTGATACAAATTAAAGGTTATTTTGTTATAATACACACACACACATAGGTATATAAAGTCATTGTACCTATGTAGCTTATTTGAAAAGGCATATAGTTCTTGTGCTTGAAAGTTATTGCTTATGATAATTAAAATGCAGGTTAGTAGTTACCCATCTATTATAACCAAACTTGTAGTGTTGTTAGATGTATTTTCAAGGTTAAACAGATAAATTTTAGATAGTTGATATTGAAATGCTTCAGAGACCTACAGAATATAACATTTGAGATAATTAGATTAGGATATGTTTGGCAAAAGATTTTCATGAGAGTGAGACATGTCTGCTCTTAACAGCACCAATCTACTTCATCAAATCTGATGGGTATTGACGATCCTCCATAGAGAGTTTGCTTTCATTGTGGCAAAGCTATCCATTTGGTCAGGAATCTGCCCTTGCCTCAACTGCAGATAGTATACTGTATAAAGAGAGCAACCAGAACATAAAGGAAATGGATTGTTGAATTTTGCCAAGACAAGGTGAATCAGTCCTTTAAAATTCCTGCTTCACAGAAAAACCTGTCAAGTACATAAGGCCTGTGACCAAGGACAGATGTTCCAACTGTGCTGAGGAACCTTGAGTCCAGGCAGCCAGCTGTTTCTGCCATTTCTACACTTTTGGAAGTCCCTTGCCTTATACTTCCTGCTCTTTAGGGACTATTATGCCCTTCCCAGGACTCCAATAGAACCAAAGACAAGATAGTTATAGATAAACAGAAACAGGTTAAATTAAGTTAAAAGAGCCAGTGGGACAAGCCTAAGCTAAGGCCAATCATTCATAATTAATGATAAGTCTCCATGTCTTTATTGGAAGCAGAGTGGCTGCCCAAAGAAAATTCCAATTATATCTGATTCTTTAACACTCCACCTACCAGCAGCCATGAGCTGCCACACTTCCTGGTCTTTCCATCACAACTTGCACTAACTAAAAGTCCAAAGTAACCTCAGACCCGACAGAGCCAGTCACCAGGAAGCTGCATTGTCTACTTCTTGGGGACCCAGATCCCTATGTCTCCTGTGGCTTCAGCACCATGATTTGCAGCCAGAATTAAGGGCAATCTGTAGTCCTGATTGCCGTGTGTGTGTGTGTGTGTGTGTGTGTGAAGCTATACCACATGTTCTCTAAGTCCAGGCCACTTGTGGCACAGGGTCTGGTGGGTAGCTGAAATTCCAGAACTTGCACCACTAAATCAATCCACTTTTTAAAAAATACGGCCATGAAGATGATCACAAGCCACAGCTCATCTCCAGTCAGCTACCTCAGGGCTACATCACTGGTCCTAGGTCATTCTGCAAACATCTTAACCACTGCAACCATGTAAGGTCAGGAAGGAGACCTCTTACTGCAAAATGGCATCTGGTCCCTAAGGAAGATGGCAAGACTGTCCTTTCAATAGTGTCTTCAGTTGAGCTGCTGTGTTCTCTCTTTCATCTGAGTATAAGGAGGACTCAGAGCACTCTAGAAGGTTTGCCTCAGTTTCGCACCTCTTCTTCCCTCCCCAGGTGCTTATTCTCTAGAGCGCATCAGGAGGTGGAGGCTGTGCTGCTGGTCATGTTAGGCTGCGGACTGTGAGCATGGGGCACAAATGTCCAGTGAACTCCTGCTCCCAGGAACATAGAAAAGTCACTCGTCTGACATACCACACGTGCAGAGCATGAAGGAAATATAGGAAATCGCCTCAGACTAGAGTAAGACCTTCCAGAACCACTAAGAGGGGAAGGAGGAGGGTTGTCCAATGTCCCTACAGTGAAGCACACTGACTACTCTTCCTGATGATCTAGGCTTGATTCCCAGCACCCACGGGAGGTTGACAACAAACTGTAATGCATGTCCCTGGAGATCCCATGTGCACTCCTGTCCTCCTCAGGCGCCCCACACATGCAAGCAAATACCCACAATTGCACGATAAAAATACGGGGGTGGGGAGGGGAGAAGGGATGGTGGTAAATGATGTGGCTATTCCTGTAAGCAGCGAGGAGGGGGGCTGCGAAGTAAAGTTATAGCAGCTTGGTGAGTGTCTGGTCCTGAATATTACAACAGGCATTGTCTGACCACTGATGGGTGGTGGAGGACCCCTAACATTCCATGGCAGAGAGTCAGTGGGAGGACATTTTCTATTTCACAAAACAAAAGCAAAAATAGTGTCTGCACACAGCTGTGTCTCAAGCACGCAATACAAGATGGGGGCTTCGAATGCTACTGTCTGGCCTCAGATTATGTGGAGACTAAGATGAGCCATGAGGGGTCTTGCATGCCTCAATGTTTTCCCAGGCCTACCAAACCCCAAATTTCCAAGAATCTTGGGCTTTCCTAGTGAGTAATACCCATTATATCATACCCACATACTTCTTGGGAGCACTCTCCCGGGTCAGGAGAGATGGCCCGAAACAGCACAGCAGGATCCTGCCCATCCTCCTGGATTCTGACACCTTTCCTACAGCATATATTCCCCTGCATCCCTTCACTGTAGCAAGCTGAGCTGGGAGGACAGCAGCTTCTCTAGCAGTAAGAGACCCCTTAACCATTTGTGACATTTCAGGATCCTGGGAATCTACACCAACATCTGTCCCCAAAACAAGAATTGTGCTGAATCTAAAAACAAGTCATTCACACTTCCTCACAGGAACCACAGAGTACTGATTTCTATCTGCAGTTTGTCCCCATCCCCGCAGAGGATGGGCGGGCCTTTAAGTGTGATCTATGCTCAATCACTGGACACCAGCAAGAAACCCTCACTTCCTACTTTGTCCGATGCTTCCCCCTCTCATTCTCCCTTTCATGCTCTCCTATGTCTCTTCATCACCTCCTGACCTACTCCACCTGCCAACTTATTCTGTTTTGGAGAAAGGACCTCAGTAAGTAGTCAAGGCCATACAGCCCAGGCTGGTATTGAACTTGCCATCTTCTTGCCTCAGCCTCCCTCCTGCTATACCGCAGGCCTGTGCCACTGCTGTTGGCTCAGTAAACTTTTCTCACAATATTGAAGTTGTTCATAGAGGAGGTCTGGGGCAGAGGGGAAAAACTGTAGCCTGTTGTCTTAGGACACAGTGGAGTCAAGGATGGAGGTAGGATGTGAAATCTGAGTGGCAGCCACAGACCAGGTTTATTAAACATCAAACAGCACAAGCTGGAAGGAAGGATGGAACTGCTGTCCTTGCTAGCGCACGACTGCACAGAGCTCGTAGGGGGTTGGGGTAACGGGCAATGAGAAGATGCCATAGTCACTGGGCCGGGGCTGTCCACTGGGCACCGAGAAGCTAAAGCGCTGCAGGAGGCAGGTGAAGAAGAGGAAGAGCTCCATGCGGGCCAGGGGCTCCCCCAGGCAAGCTCGGCGACCTGTAGGTGGGAAAGGGGCTCAGTCAGTCTGGGCCTGATGGATGCTCTGCCCTCCAAGGCACCCTTGGAGAAACATGAAGCCAGGAATCCCACAGGACCTGCTGAGAATGGCATGAAGGCCTCATGTTTCACAAAGTGGCCCTGGGCATCCAGGAAGTGCTCAGGATGGAAGCGGAGGGGCTTCTCCCAGACAGTCTCATCCTTCAGCACTGAGGACAGGTTGGTGAGGAGGGTCGTCCCCTGGCAGGAGGCACATGGTGGAACATGGATTGCGATGGGGCTTCCAATACCCTGGTTACCATGGTCACATGCACAACCTCTCCCTGTATACATGGGGTTCTTTCATTCACCTCAACCTCAGATCCCCTTGGTACTATTTTCTGGTACCATTCAAGGCCATACGACAAAGCTACCCTAAGTACCCAAATCAGAGGCTGCACTGTGTGCAGTGCTCCCTGCAATCCTGTGGCTTATTCCACTAGCCATCCTCTTCCCTGGGGAGCCCTGGGCAATGGCTGCAGTGTACTCACACCCAGGCTGGGCCCTTCACCATCTGCAGATCCAGGATGTGGAGGTCTTGGTCTTTATAGCCTCTGTTTGCCCAGTGGTGACCCAGGGACAACAGTGACCGTGCCTACCTTGGGGATGAGGAAGCCCTGAACTTCAATGTCACGGGATGTCATGTGTGGTACATTCATTGGGACGAGGTCACCAAATCGCTGCACCTCATGAATGACAGCATTGGTGTAGGGCATGCGGGCCTGGTCAGCCATCTCTGGATGCCGCACCTGCCCTATGACTTCATCAATTTCCTGTTGGACGCGGCCTGGAGGAACAACCTCCCCTTAGTGAAAGTGTCCCTTAGTACATCTTCCTTGACCTTCTACCACTGAGTGAATAGGTGACTTAAGATTCCCATGAGAACTGTGGGAGTCTGGGTCAAGGTGATGTTGTAGCCCCCAGCTTCTCAAATATTTCTATCTTTCTTCCCTCATACTCCCTCCCAGGCTCAGCCAGGCTTACCCTGCACATCCGGGTGTAGAATCATGAGCAGCAGGGCCCAGGACAGTGTGGTTGAGGTGGTAAGAATCCCTGCCGTGAACAGGTCAGTTACTACTGCGCCCAGGTTCCCATTGTTGAAGCTGCTCTCAGGATTCCCCTTGGCCTGGTTCAGACACAGAATGTAGGCTCAGGGACACACGGAGTAAACCCCAAAATGATCCAGCCTTGTGTTCATATACCCCAGGTGTTGGGTTCACGGATGACATACAAACTCCACTTCCCTGGCATCACAACTCACAGAACACTTCACCCAAAGGCCCTCTCCCCATCTTTATTGCTGGCCTCACCTTCTCCATCTCAGCCAGGAAGGCATCTGTCAGGTCTCGGGGTGGTTGGGCAGGGTCCCAGGTTCCCTTGTGCTCAAGCAACAACTTATCCAGTAAATTCGTGAATGCCATCATTTTGGGGAAGGCTTTACCAGGCAGCCCAGGGATGTGCAGGAGCAATGGAAATGTGTTCACCAGCTGTCAAAGGTACAGGTCTAGGTGTTTTTATTCATAATTAAGAATCGTGTGTCTGTGTGTGTGTGTGAGTGTGTGTGCATTCATGTGCACACTTACACATACATGTGCACAATGACTCCTGTTTGGGGGTCAAAGAACAATTTGTAGAGTAGGATCTTTCTCCCATGTGAGTCTCAGGGGTCCAGTTCAGAACTCCAGGCTTCCTTTGTAAGTTTCTTTCCCCTCTGCCATATTTCTTGAGCCTGGATGCTACTTCTGCTCAGTGTTCACCTGGAGTAGACTCAGTTCCCAGCCCCTTTTCTTTTTAGTTCCCAGCCTCTTCCACAAAGGACTCAGGGTCTGTTTGTCCCCAAACATCACCTGTTGCATCCTCAGGTCCTTCCTGTAGATTGTCTTGAGCCCAGGGTGAACAAAATGCCTTACTACTCTGTACATCTAACAGTCTTACACGATTTCCATGTATAGAGGGGGCAGAGCCTCACCCCCTTTCTAGAGCCCTGCGGGCCTCTCTTCCCCTCCTGTTATCTGATATTTGCGAAGGGCATGGGCTTTCCTCCTGCATTTGACTATCACTCATGGCCCTTGCCCTATTCCTCCTGAATGTATATTCATCCTGATTTTACAGCACAGAAGTGGCCAGCAGGGTAACTACCCTGAGCCTCATACCTCAGCCATGAAGCCAGTGTCCTCTCCAAGACTTTCCTGTAAGGTTTTGAGCAGCCCATTGAAGAAAGGGTCTTCATACTCAAAGCGCTGGGCATAAATGAGGGATGAAATCACATTGCATGCACCTTTGTTCAGGAGGGTAGTGGGATTAAATGATTGTCCTAGGAGCAGAGATGCAAACAAGTCATGACATTGCTCATAAGTGCCTGACCATATGGCTAGGCTACCATATTCCCATCACCCACCAGACTCCTTGGTGAAGGCGTCACATAGGTGTCCAGCCTCCTCTGTTACCCACTGCTCCAGGGATTTCTTGCCCAGGCCGAAGTCTCGCATGGTGGACAAAGCAAATCGCCGCTGTTCTCTCCATTCGTGACCATAAGGTGCTAATGCCACACCTGCAGGGACATCTGTGTGTAACCAAGGATACGTGGCTGTGCTGTCTGCTCTGCTCCCGACATTTCCCTGTGGTCAGTCTGAGCCATCAGTGCCCCAGCACTTTCCTATCACATTCAGCACAGCCCACTTTGGAGGCTCCACCCTCCATTGCAGTGACTTTCCATTGAAACACATTGCCTGAACACAGCCCCTCCGTTAGCCCTGTCCACCTTCTGGTCACTGCTCCTCAAGCCCTATTCTTCTTCTTTGACCCCACTATAGCTCTTTGCCTTTTGCTTTGGGCCCATAGGCCATGATATCATAGACAGGCACTGGAGGGCGGTCAGCAGTGTCCTCTCCACAGGTCACCAGCACTTCCCGCACTGCCTTCAGTCCATTGATAACGACCACGGGCTTCCAGGCCATCTGCAGGCTGAACACGTCACCATAGCGCTGTCGAAGTTGAAGTAGAGGGACAGAATACTAAGTAAGAGGAGATCCCTAGCATACTGGATAATCCAAGCACAACACATGTACGTATGTTGGTGTATGTGTGTGTCACATGTGTAGTTGCACATAAGCACATTTTATGTTATCCATTATTGAGCCTTGATCCTGTCCTGTGCTGGGCAAATGCTCTACCACTGACCACATCTCTCGCCTGAGGTATGACACCTTACGCCTGCATGATTCTATCTTCTAAATCCAGCAAAGTTCTCACAGTAGATATGATCATTAAGATGTCACCTTGCTAGAAAAAGGTCCGTGCTCCCTCATACCCCACCATACATGAGGGAATTCAGGTTCCTGAGATGGGCAGCAAGGCCTGACACCTTACAGCAGCAAGAGATTATAGCAGACACAGCCCATCCTCACTACGTGCTACAATGAAACCTGACTCTTCTTCTCTGTGACTGAGAACACAGCCAATGATGGGATCATAAAAGAACTGGGGCCTCCCTGACCTCTGTCCTGTCCAACCACACTCTACGCCTGCCTACATGGCCTTTTCCATATATGTTTCTGCTCTTAGAAAGCCCACAGTATCCTCAGAATGAGAAGCAAGTCCCACAAGGCAACCACAAAGCCTTCTCTCTTGGTGGCCATCTTCCTGTCTGTCCTGTGGCTTCAGCACCACCATGTACTGCTGGGGGCACCATGACCTCTACTGCCCTCCACTGCCATCTCTCTCACCTTGTACACACTATACGGCATGTTCTCAAAGTCCACCTGCAGGAGGTTGCCCAACCCAGGTAAGGGAACAGGACCTGGAGGGTAGCGGGCAGTCCAGAACTTGTGTCGGTGCATCAGGTCCACCAGGAGCAGGAAGATGGCCGCGAATAGGACCAGAGACCACAGGCCATCTCCAATCAGCAGTGCCATGGCTGCCCCTGCTTCCCAGCCTGGTTGGGGAACGCCTGCTCCAGACACCTAGGATCAGGAAAGACACTCTGAGGACAGGCTGGGCACCTGGTCCCTTATGAAGGGGAGAAGGCTGCACTTTGTTCTCTACTCTGAGCCAAGTAGTTGTGTTTACTTTTTAGTCGGGTTGTGTAGCAAAACATCAGGCAAGTCCAGGGCAAGTCAGGCTCAGTGTTGCATGCCCTGTCTTCTCTCAATGGGTACTTATCCATGGGAGTAGCTTCAGCTTCTCCTCAGGGAACTGAACACAGTGGCAATGTAGGACTGGGCACTGTGAGCACAGTGGGCAGATGACCAGTGGACCCTGCCTGAAGGTGCAGCATCAGAAGGTATAGCAAAGTCAGTCAGTGATGTGTCACACTGGAAAAGCTCTGGGGGCCTGAGGCCATTGTCTCAGTATGACTCGGGACATGTTTGAGCTCCATTGAACACTCAACTTATAGGACAGGAGGTGTGACTGACTCTGCAGGCACCATCACTGTGTAGCAAGGGTCACTGAAGTGGCTTGTGTGGCTAGACAAGGAGGGTGAGAGAGAGGCAGTGAGGAGAAGGCAGCCCCAGACTGGGAAGCCATGAGTGTGAATTCACTCAATGCACAAGGAAGGACAACCTTACAAACTGGAAACATCTTAGCTCTGATCTGAAAAAGCTAAGAAACTGTCTACAACTCTTAAGAGATTCCTGAAGAGACCATCAGGATGTCCAGGTGCTTGTCACAGGGAGGCCTCTGTCTAACTTTATTCGTCCTTTACTTCTTGCTGGGTGGAGCCCTGTGTCTACAGTTATCATACTGGGGATGGATTGGGTGTCTCCATCATGTTACACAGGAAGTTTTGGCGGACTTGTGAACATTGCCACAGACATGGAAGGACCACCATGGAGGCTCAAGGAGCACTTTGTTGACAGGACACAAGGATATACAGGGATACTCCACTTTAGGACACACCACCTCTGCATCACAAACCCTGGCTTCAAATTCTACTACAGAGCTACAGTACTGTAAACAGGCTGATATTCGCGTGAAAACATACAGAAGGACAAATTTAACTGAATCAAAGACCCGGATATCAACCCACACACCTACAAACACCTGATTTTTGACAAAGAAGCAAAAAATATCAAATGGAAAAAAAGAAAGCATTTTGAACAAATGGTGCTGGCATAACTGGATATCAACATGTAGGAGAATGAAAATATATCCATATCTATTGCCACGCACAAAACTTAAATCCAAATGGATGAAAGACCTCAACATAAAACAGACCACACTGAACCTCATTGAAGAAAAAGTGGGAAGTACACTTGAACACACTGGCACAGGAGACCACTTCCTAAATATAACCCCAGTACCACAGACACTGAGAGCAACAATTAATAAATGGGGCCTTCTGAATCTGAGAAGCATCTGAAAGCAAAGGACATGGTCAACAAGACAAAATGAAAACCTACAGAATGGGAAAAGATCTTCACCAACCGCACATCAGACAGAAGGCTGATCTCGAAAATATACAAAGAACTCCAGAAATTGGTCATCAAAAGAACAAATAATCCAGTAAAGAAAAGGGGGGGAGGGAGATACAGACCAAACAGAGAACTCTCAACAGAAGAATCTAAAATGACTGAAAGACACTTAAGAGAATGCTCAATATCCTTAGCCATCAGCGAAATGCAAATCAAAACAACTCTGAGATTCCATCTTTCACCTGTAAGAATGGCCAAGATCAAAAACACTGATGACAACTTATGTTGGAGAGGTTGTGGAATGGAGAGGATGTGGAGTAAAGAGAACACTCCTCCATTGTTGGTGGGGAGTACAAACTGGTATAGCTGCTTTGGATATCAGTATGGCGATTTCTCAGAAAATTAGGAAACAACCAACCTCAAGACCCAACAATACCACTTTTGGGTATATACCAAAAGGTATATATCCCAAAGGATACTCAATAGTATCACAAGGACATATGTTCAACTATGTTCATAGAAGCATTGTTGGTCATAGTCAGAACCTGGAAACAACCTAAATGTCCCTTGACCAAAAATGGATAAAGAAAATGTGGTACATTTACACAATGGAGTACTACACACTAGAAAAAATGACATCTTGAAAATTGTAGGCAAAAGTATAGATTTAGAAAACATCACATTGAGTGAGGTAACCCAGATCCAGAAAGAGAAATATCATATGTTTTCACTCATAAGTGGCTTTTAGACAAAAGCAAAGAAAAACCAGTATGGAATTCACAGTCCCAGAGAACCTAGACAACACTGTGGACCTTAAGAGAGACATACATGGATCTAATCTATACGGGAAGTAGAAAAAGACAAGATCTCCTGAATAAATTGAGAGCAAGGAAACCATGGGAGAGCGCAGAAGGGAAGGGGAGAAAAAGGGAGGTGAGCAGAAGAAAATATATAGCTCAATAAAATCAATAAAAAAATTAAAAGACTAAAAAAAAAAGTAATTGCGTGTGATTGGTTTTGTAGTGAGTTAGGGACAGTGAGAGCCCCCTTGAGTCTTGTGGACAGGTGTGAGGTTGCAGAATTTACCAGGAAGTCCTGACTCAGAACCTGGGCCCTTTTTCCTTCAGATCTAAGAATGCTGAGAAATTATCAACAACTGGTGACCCTCAGGTTAGGTGAGCTGCTAGTCACATGGTGGTCTCTTTCCTTTATTCACCCTTTGCTTCTCCTCATGCCAGAGGTCTGTGGTTAGTATGGGCGGCCATGGGGAAAATGCAAAGATGACATCCAAGCCTTCCAACAAATGGCACTTGTGTGCTGGGCACACTGTATGTGCCAAGTCATCACTACTGGGGTCAACGAAGGTGTAATTCCTGTTCTTGCTAGGGATCCAGAGCTGTGAAGTTCAAAGACTTAGAAGTCCCAGTGGAATCCAGGCAGGTGCCCTCTCTTGCCCACTCCAGTGACAGGCAGGAGCTGAGTTAGAGGCGATGAGCCAAGTCCACACCATGCAGGCCCCAGCAAGGACTAGACCCTGGGTCATCTCCTCTCAGCTGCTCCTGCCATCCACTTCTCTGCCCACATCTGTGTCACAAGGGTCTGTGGAGGACTCCATGCTTGTTGACATCCTGACGACCAAGTCTGCTTCTCTTCCTCTCCATGACTCCTGGCCATGCAAAATCCAGTTACACAGGATGTGCTCTAGGTTGGACTACAAAGACAAGGGTCTTTGTCCAGCTCCAACTTGGCCTGAACGGACCAGTGAATGGGATCAGGACACCAGCCTGGGTCACAGTCAGAAGGGGAGGAACAGAGACAACTGTGCTCTGGTCACTCATAGGGTCAGGCTGGTGGCTTCCTCCTGGTTTGCTCCGGGACCCTCCCGGATAATTTCTGAGACATAGCTAGGCCTAGATGCCCTTTGTGACACCTTCTGCCTCTCCTCAGGTCCCCACCTCTCTTCTGTGTGTCACATATGATGACATGAAAGAGAAGCCATGGTGCTGACTGGGTCTGATCTTCCTACTTCAGGCTGAGTGAGGCCCTGAGAGGTTAGTGCACCGAGCAGGCGAGGGGTGTCACACACTGTATGCTGTACAGGTTCCTGATCTGTCACCAGCTCATGGGAGATGACCTGGATGCTCTGGTAACATCTGCCTGCTAGCACTGTTTGCTTCCCTTTATCCTCACTCCATGGTCCCTCAGCCACATGAACACTTGTCCTGTAAGGTCAGTGTCACTTCCAGGGGGACTGGAGTCTTGGTATTCATGTCAGCTGTACAGGCGTGCCATGTCTACAACAGGAAGGTGGAACTGAGTCTCTGGCTGTCATTGGCCAGCGGTGTTCCCAGATTCACAATTCTCTGTGCACACGTCAACAGGTAGTTAATCACTGTCCTTTGGACTCCACTGGAAGAGGACAAATGTAACCTGGATAAGTCTGTCCTGGACTGTCCTGTGTCCCCCTCCCTTTGCTAGTTTCAACTGCCTGAGTTCACTGAAGTGAAGACCAACAGTGACTCCTAGAGCCATTTCTAACTATGTGCTTTCTCTCCCTAGGCATGTTGGGAAGTGCAAAGCCAGTCAGTTTAGGAAGAGTGATGTGACTCACTGGGGTCACTATGACTCTGAGTGCTGACTTGGGAAAGCTCATTTGGGCAAAGGACGGCCTGGGTTTGTTTGGTGTTGGTGAAACTCCCATACCTGAATGGTTACTTCGCCCCTCGTGGTATGACAGGATGTTACCTATTGAACCACAAGCCACAGAATGTATGCTTATGTTCATGTGGTTCAACATATGTAAAGTACTGAGAATCAGCCTCACATATAATTCCTGGATTCTGTCACTACTCACACATTTTTGGAATTCACTTGCTCACATTTCTTGCTTACTCGGCTAATATTGTTTCCATCTTGAGTCTCTGAGGAATTTGAAGACTAGATAGTTATAGTTTTCCTTGTTTCCTTGAGGAAAGCAAGTTATGATAAAGTATATTAGGTATAAGCCCTTGGACTCACGAAGAATAGGATAGATATGGAGTATTGTCGCTAAAAGTATTGAACGTAAATGGACTAGACATTGTTGATGTATTTATTGCCTGTATATATTGAATATAGTCATAGTACTTATTGTATATAGTTTTTCTCATATCAGTTATAGCCATCTCTTTATTTTAGACAAGAAGGAGAAATGGAGTGATATTTCACTTGTATTTTAATAAATAAAATTTGCCTGAGGATCAGAGAGTAAAACAGTCACCCTGGTCAGCCTTACATACCAGGCAGTGGTAACACACAGTTTTAATCACAGTAGACATGCTAATTTTCCATAGAAACTGGATGGTAGTGGTGCACGCCCTTACTCCCAGCCCTACAGAAGAATATAAGATAGGAGGAGACAACTCTCTGTCAGTCTCATTCTGTGAATTCCTGGAAGCAGGATCATCATTTCAGACTGAGGTAGAGTTAAGAGCCACTGACTGGCTGTTTTGCTCTTCTGACCTTCAGGTTGAACCCCATTGTCTGTCTCTGGGCTTCTATTAATCATGCTACAGATGTAAGCCTACAATGACCTTCCATTGTCTCCAGGAAGTTCAGATACTAGGTTAGCGTGTGACAACAGACTCTGTCCTGCCTGTCCTTACCCAACATTACAACCCACAGCTCTCACCTTTCCACCTCAGTCAGGAAGGCATTAGTCAGGGCTCAGGGTGGACAGGATCTCAGATCATCTGGGCTTAGACAACAGACTATACTGCAAACCTATTAGTGGATTATGCTCTGGGAAGTTTTGCCAAGATGCCTTAGGATATGCTGGAGCAATGTAACTGCATTCAACACACATGACAACCACAGAGAGTAGCTGAGGACATATGTCCTTTAGTAGCTTTTAAATTACCTTTATTCTTATTAATGTGTGCAGACAGGTATGTGTAAGGATCTATGAATTTATGCAAGTGTGTGTGCGTGTGACTTCATACGTAGTGTTGTTAGAGAGAACCCACTAGTGATGACCCCTCAGACACAGTCTGTAGACAACTGAACGTCTATTTCAGCTGGCTGGGACTACACTCAGGTATTTGAGACCTAACTGTAGCCCTGTGCATTTAGAACAAGGGGCTTTTAAAGGCAAAATACACAGTCTACTTAGGTCTTAGGCAACTCCATGGGAGGTATTGCACAAACAAGCAGTTTAAGAAAAGATAAGCAAGACAAGCAGTTAGTTGGATAGTTGGAAGCTAAAATAATCTAGCTGGGGCCTCTCTACCTCAGGTTACCTAGAATCAAGTTGGGTAGTTTTCCACCAAGGAGATCAAATTCTAATCAAACCAAAAATGGCTTCACCAAGAATATGAGATGGAGGAACCTCTGCACTGTCTTTCCCTGTTACAGCGTGCATATAGCATGGTATGTGTTTCTGTTACATGAATGTGTCCATATGAATGCATGTATGTGAGTGTAGTGTGTGTGTTCATAGAGCTGTGTATATGTGTAAGAATATGTGCATAGTGTGCAAGCATATGTGTAAGTGTGTGTATGGCATAAGTGTTGCATGGTATGTGTATGTGTGTAGGTGTACTAGCCCTTGTGAGAATCTAGAAGAGACAGTAAACACTTACAGGCTCAGTTTTTTCCAACCCAAATGTGATCCAGAGATTGAATCAGGTCAGCAGGCTTGCATGGCAAATTCCTTTACTGCTGACTATAAGGCTGGTCTGTGTGTTGATTCTGCTCAGTGTCCACCTGGACACGTCTCAGGTCTAGCCTTTAGGTTCTTGCAGCCATGGTGAATAGAAGGAATATTCTACCCTGAAAATCTTACAGGCTTGGGTGGCTTCTATGTACACAATGGCATGTGACCTTCACTGATCCACTTCTCCCTTTGTGTTGTAAGAGCTTTGTCAAGTTTGAGGCATTTCCTCCTGCAGTTGACTCCCAGAAGGCCGCTCCCACAGCCTAGATACACAGCTCTCTTAGGTGGATGAAGGCCGGCGTACATGTGGCTCTGCAGGGTGCCCTGAGCCTTCTACCTCAGCAATGTTCTAAAATTTTCAGATGTTGTTTTCAATAAAATCTCAATCGTTTGACTTTATCAATAATACTCATGAGCCAGATGCTGGGGTCAAAGTCTCCTAGTTCAGAGAAGCAATGAAAGCACCCAGTTGACCTTCTACCTCATCCATGATCCCACCCAAAATTCTCATCTCCTGCACTGACTCAATCAATTCTTTCTCCACACTCCACGCCCCTCCTTTCCACTTCCTGTGCATCTCTCTACCCATCTTCCTGACTCCCCATATGTTCTCTTCAGGTCAGTTGGTCACTTGCTCTGCCTCTTGATCTATGGTTGACTTTATTTAATCCTGTTTACAATATTCAAGCAGAAAACACTTGGAATAATGTGTTTATTCCTGTGTTAGGGCTTAGCCACTCCCCAACTAGAAACAGGTTCTTCCAATCTTGGTGTTCACGGTATGGTCAAATATCCTGAAACATTCAACATATTGCCAAATCAAAGGACTCTATACTCAAAGTGACAGGCATAAATGAGATAGTCATGTTGCATGTGGCTATGTTCTGTAGGGCTTGGGACTGAAAAGAAGTCCTAGGAATGGAGATGTAAAGAAGACAAGTTGTTGTACCTCTCTCCTCTGACTGTTTCAGAATATTTAGCTATGCAAAGATGTGATGCATTTGTTGAAACATAGAAAGATATGTTGCATTCATTTAATTTTGTAAAGATGTGTTGATGTTTTACCTTGACTGCCTAAGGCACAAAAAACTGAATGACAAATAGTGAGGGAGGAGGTATAGGTAGAATATCCTTGCAGTGAGAGAAATGGTAGAAGGATTTTAGACTGGAGGAAGAAAGAAAAGGAGACACAGAAAATAGATGCCAGGGACCAGACAGACAGATATGAAGGAAGCATCTTTAACAAATGGTGCTGGCATAACTGGATGTCAACATGTAGAAGAATGAAAATAGATCCATATCTATCACCATGCACAAAACTCAAGTCCAGATGGATTAAAGACCTCAACATAAATCTGACCACACTGAACCTGATAGAAGAGAAAGTGGGAAGTAGTCTGCAACACATGGGCACAGGAGACCAATTCCTACATATATCCCCAGTAGCACAGACAATAGGAGCAACAATGAATAAATGGGACCTCCTGAAACTGAGAAGCTTCTGTAATGCAAAGGACACTGTCATTAAGACAAAGAGGCAATCTATTGAATGGGAGAAGACCTTCACCAACCTGGCATCAGACAAAGGTCTGATCTCCAAAATATATAAAGAACTCAAGAAACTAGACATTAAAACTCTAATTAATCCAATTAAAAAATGGGGTACTGAACTGAACAGAGAATTCACAACAGAAGAAGTTCAAATGGCCAAAAGACACTTAAGGTCATGCTCAACCTTTTTAGCGATCAGGGAAATGCAAATCAAAATAACATTGAGATACCATCTTACACCTGTCAGAATGGCTAAAATCAAAAACATCAATGATAGCCTATGCTTGAGAGGATGTCAAGTAAGGGGAACATTCATCCATTGTTGGTGGGAATGCAAACTTGTGCGACCACTTTGGAAATCAGTGTGGCGGTTTCTCAGGAAACTGGGAGTCAATCTACCTCAGGATCCAGCAATTCCACTCTTGGGAATATACCCAAGAGATGCCCAATCATACTACAAAAGCATTTGGTCAACTATGTTCATAGCAGCATTATTTGTAATTGCCAGAACCTAGAAACAACCTAGGTGCCCCTCAATAGAAGAATGGATAAAGAAGGTGTGGCACATATATACTTTAGAGTTCTACTCAGTGGTAAAAAACAATGATATCTTGAACTTTGCATGCAAATGGATGGAAATAGAAAACACTTTACTGAGTGAGATAACCTAGACTCAAAAAGAGGAATATGGTATGTACTCACTCATAAGCGGATTCTAGCCATAAACAATGGCTAGATGGATTCTAGCCTATAGTTCGTGATCCTAGAGAAGCTAAATGAGAAGGTGAACCCAAAGAAAAACATATATTTATCCTCTGGGATATTGGAAGTTGACAAGATTGTCGGGCAAAGTTGGGAGCAGGGGGATGGGGTGGACTAGGGTGAGGAGAGATGGGAAGAGAGAAGGGAGAAGGGGACGATTGGGGAGAGCTTGGGGAAATGGGATAATTGAGATGGAGGAAGGGTGGATATGGGAACAGGGAAGAAGTTATCCTAACCAAAGGAGCCATTTTATGGTTGGCTAGAGTCTTGGCTCTAGAGGGGTTCCCAGGTCTCCAAGGGGATTTCCCCAACTAGTTCCGTGGGCAGCAGAGGAGAGGGTGCCTGAACTGGCCTTATCCTATAGGCACACTGATGAATATCTTGCATATCACCATAGAACCTTCATCCGGCGATGGATGGAGATAGAGACAGAGACCCACATTGGAGCATTGGACTGAGCTCCCAAGGTTCATATGAGGAGCAGAAGGAGGGAGAACATGAGCAAGGGAGTCAGGACCGCAAGGGGTGCATCCACCCACTGAGACAATGGGACTGGTCTAATGAGAGCTCACCAAGGCCAGTTTGACTGGGACTGATGAAGCATGTGATCAAACCAGACTCTCTGAATGTGACTGATAATGAGGGCTGACTGAGAAGCCAAGGACAATGGCACTGAGTTTGATAGTACTGCAAGGACTGGTATTGTGGGAGCCTCATCTGTTTGGATGTTCACCTTCCTAGACCTGGAGGGAGGGGGGAGGACCTTGGACTTCCCACAGGGCAGGGAACCCTGACTGCTCTTAGGACTGGTGGGGGGGGAGGGAGTGGGGGGACTGGGAGGGTATTGGGAGAAGGGGAAAAAGTGGAAATTTTTATAAATAAATAAGTAAATAAATAAATAAGAAAGAGGAAAGTAATATAAGAAGTATAAACCAGGTAAGATGGTAAATATGCAGGGAGTCTGGATCCCATATGGTGCCTTGTTGACTTTGAATTTTTTTGAATGCTCATGACTGAACAATAGTTGCTAAGAGACATGGGATTATAAAGGAATTGCTGAATTTAGTCTGCCTAGATATTAGGAATTTCTTAACATTAAAATGGAATTCAGAAAATATATTGTGTTGCGGGAAAGGTTATGGTTTTGTTTCCACAGGAAATGAAAGGCTGTAGATTCCTTCAAAATTAATGGAGACTAGATTTGATTGGGGAGACCCCTCAAAATCTTGGCTACTGACATAAAGAAATAAACCGAGAAAAACTATAAGACGGGTGATTTCTATGGTGATCCCCTCACATGGGACTATCTGGAGGACTGGATGAGACATGGATAAATCTCATTGTTTAGAGAGTCCTCATGACTCATTATTACATGCTGTCCTTGCATGTGGCATGGGAAGAGGTTTGGTTATACAGTCCCAACAAACCTATATATTGACAGATATCTTTTATCTGATCAAACACAAAATAAAATTCTCTTTGGTCGGCTTGTGTACAACACACAGTTCATACTTCTGGTAATGCAGATTTATATGTCACCTTTGAAAGTTTGTGTGTTTTCAGGATAGAGGATCAGACACCAATGAAAATGGCAGGGCCAAGTGATCCACCTTTTCAGAGTGCTTCTGTTGCAGTTTCTTCAGAGTTCTGCATTCAGAACAACTTCAAGCTTGCTAGCTGAGATGGTCCAGCCTCACAGACTATTCTAGCCAGGACTTCAGATAACCTTGCACTTTCCCTTTGCACAGACTGGACAACAAATGCTACAGCTACTTTTCTTTCGATTTGGCCATTATCTCATTTTTTTCAGGTTTCTCTGGGGATGCTGTCATCCTTGGATAATAAGAAGTAGTCTAGAGAACACAATGCCCACATCCCCAAAAGGTTGGGTGGTAGTTTTTCAGTCACTTAGTGGGTTCTGGATTAAAATCATTTAGTGGGTAAATAAGAATAAAGTAGAAATTTACAAATATTCATCTCAAATATTTTACTTGGTAGAATTTTTGTATCTGATACAAATCGAAGGTTATTTTATTTATATATGTATGTATGTATATATATAATAATTGTACCTATATAGCTTATTTGAAAAATGTATATAAAGTTCTGGTTCTTTAAAGTTATTGCTAATGATAACTAAAATTCAGGTTAGTAGTTACCCATCTATTACAACCAAACTTGTAGTCTTGTTAGACGTATTTTCAAGGTTAAACAGATAAATTTTAGATAAGTGATATTCAAATGCTTCAGAGACCCACAGAATATGACATTTAAAATAATTAGATTAGGTTACGTTTGGCAAAAGTTTTTCATGAGAGTGAGACATGTCTGCTCTTAGCAGCACCAATCTACTTCATCAAAGGCTGATGGGTATTGACGATCCTCCATAGAGAGTTTGCTTTCATTGTGGAAAAGCTATCCATTTGGTCAGGAATCTGCCCTTGCCTCAACTGCAGATAGTATACTGTATAAAGAGAACAACCAGAACATAAAGAAAATGGACTGTTGAACTTTTCTAAGACAAGGTGAAACAGTCCTTTAAAATTCCTGCTTCACAGAAAAACCTGTCAAGTACATTAGGCCTGTGACCAAAGACAGATGTCCCAACTGTTCAGAGGAACCTTGAGTGACTGTCCAGGCAGCCAGATTGTTCTGCCATTTCTATACTTTTGGAAGTCCCTTGCCTTGCACTTCCTGCTCATTAGATACTATTATGTCCTTCCCAGGACTCCAATAGAAGCAAAGACAAGATTGTTGTAGACAAACAGAAACAGGTTAAAGTAAGTTAAAAGAGCTAGTGGGACAAGCCTAAGCTAAGGCCAATCATTCATAATTAATAAGTCTCCATGTCTTTATTTGGGAGCAGAGTGGCTGCCCAAAGAAAATTCCAATTACATCTGACTCTTTAACATTCCACCTACCAGCAGCCATGAGCTGCCACACTTCCTGGTCTTTCCATCACAACTTGCACTAACTAAAAAGTCCAAAGTAACCTCAGACCCGACAGTTGTCTCTGTGATTTGTTGCATGTTTTGGAAGTTCTTTGATTGCACTTCCTAATTACTCAGGTAACATTATTTCCCTTCTCGGATCTTCTATGGGGTTGAAGACTAGATAAATGTAGCTACTTTCCTCTCATGACTTGGCCAAGTTATTTATTATACAAGACTTTAGCTAGTTGGAATAGGATATTTGTACTTATTGTATATAATTGTGTAGATTTGTATTTACTGTATATAATTTCGTAGTAGGCTTAGAACTCTCTTACTTAAACAAAAGGGGGAGGTGCTGCGGGAGTATCTTCCGCTGCTTCAGCCAATAGTTGCTGAATCACGAGCCCACGGTGCTGCGGGAGGGCCTTCCGCTCTGTTAGCCAATAGCCTCTGAAATACCAGCCCACTGGGGCATGGTATATTTCTCTTTTAAAAAGAGCCACAGATCTCGGCTCGGGCCTCTTGGTTCTGGCGCTTGGTCCCGGCTCCTGTTCCAGCGACTAAGCTCCCTTCCTGACGGTTTATGGTGTATGTAAGTTTTACCCCCCAAAATAAATAACCCCTTAAAACATAACTGGTGTGGGATTGATTCGCCGTTATTTGGTGCCCAGCGTTTGGTTTAAGAACCACCCCCACCACCCCACCACCCCCAGCTCAGTCTCTGGCTTGGCTACCTGCCGCCAGCTCGGCTTGGCCAACTGGGCTTGGTACGAGCCCTCCCTTAGCCATAACCTCTATGCCTCCCAGGATACACAGGTCCGGACAGTCTCTGCCGGCCTACTTTGCCCTGTTCTGCACGGATTTTTAAATTTTTCCTTGCAACATGAGTCAAAGAGCTCACAGCGCAAGCTCCCTTTGAAGTTCCAGCAAGCTGTTTGAAACCCCTGCCATCCGCCATAACTGATTGGGAGTGCTGCAAGTAGCTTGACCCTTAATCCCAGCACAGGGACATGGGGGCCCAAAGCACTAGGCCTCTTTAGCAACAGCGCAGTGGCTGGGTCACAACCCTCTGCATCGGGTTGAACAGAGCAGCAGGGCAGGAGAGCCTGGCCGGGGTAGGCCAGGCTGCCTTGTTTATTGGCCACTAGAAGCTCTCTGACCTTTTGTGATCTGTGAATTTAACCTCTGGATTTGAGTGTATATATTCTAGAGTTTACTTCCTGAATCGACGCCATTGCCACATGAATTCAGGTGCGCCCCACCTCCTACTGGCAGGCAATGGTCATTACAGGTAAGATTTTTCTTTTCGGTTGAAAATACATACATACATACATACATACATACATACATACAAGAACAATTTATTTTGATTGAAAATGTCAGAAAATACTACTATTCAAAAGTTTAATGGTTTTTTAAATTGCGCTATGGAGGATATTCTGAAGGATGTCTCTGATATTCCTCTTACTTTGTTATTCCTGGGATCTGTCGCTTTTCTGGTGTTTGACTATTTTATAAGAAAGATACAGTCCTTACACACTGAATCTACAATGCTGAGGGCAGAGATTAAAACCTTAAGAACAATTCAGACTGATACCAACTTCCTCAAAAAAGAGTTTGGAGATTTCAAGGAGGAGACTAGATCAGAGTTTGGAGTTTTCAAGCAGGAGACTAGATCAGAGTTTGGAGTTCTCAAGGAGGAGACTAGATCTTTGTCTGATATGACTTGGTCGACTGACCAAAATATCAAGAAGGTACGGTCTGATATTGCTTCTTTAGAAGGGAGCTTCACTGCTCTGGAGGAGGGGACAACCAAAATGACTCGTAACCTCCAGTCCATGACTGTAAGTGCTGAAACATTAGCTGAGAGGATTATAACCATTGAATGTGAAAATAGGACTTAATCAAAAGGGTATGATAGATTAATTGACAGGATTTCCATACAAGAAGGCACAGTGCATGCCATGAGGATTGTGTCCAAGGAGGAAATGGTGTCTCTGACAGACAAGCTCCATGCCTTAGAACTGTTAATGAAGGTTTTGGAGCATAATACTGGACAGGAGATTCAGGACTTACAGAAGGCAATGGTGAGCAGATTTACTAAGACTGAGGAAATCATAGACTCTTATGAACAGGAGCAAAAGGTAGAAAGGCAACATTCACCTCAAAAAACTCTCAGTCTACATAGAGTTATACCTGCCTTTCCAGTAATAACATCAGAAAAGATAACCGGCTCCAAAAACCCTAAGGTCATTAAAGAACATACATGGGAGCCTATACGTATGAATGATCTGAAAGAATTTAAACAAGCAATTGTGAATTATGGACTACATTCATCCTTTGTTAGGGAGATGTTAAAATCCTGGGCTCTGAGCAGCAGGGCCACGCCTCAAGATTGGAACCAGCTCACGTCAGCTGTCTTAGAGAACGGACCTTTATGGCATTTCAAATGCCTATTCAAACAAGAGGCCAGACTTTTACAACAACAAGAATCAACGAAAGGAATTGAGGTTTCTCTAGATCAAATTCTAGGGGAAAGACTTTACTCTGATCCTCAGGAACAAGCTCTTTATGATGAAAACATTTTATCCATATGTGCTACAGCAGCTCTAAGGGCCTGGGACAGGGTTCAAGGCTCAGGTCAGAGAGTAGAATCGTATATCAGGGTCAAACAGGGTCAGAGAGAACCCTTTAGTGACTTTTTACAAAGACTAACTAAGGCTGTACAAATAGGGATACCTGATCCAGAAGCAAGAAATATAGTAATTGAGTCTTTGGCTTATGAGAATGCCAATGTAGAATGCAAAAGGATCCTGGGGCCTTTAAAGCTCAGATCAGCACCTTTGGATGAATGGGTTTTACATACAATGAATGTTGATACATTTGATTATGGCAATGAAACATGGGTACAAGAAGCAATTTCCAAAGGTAAAAGGAGACATCAGATTACAAAATGCTTTCATTGTGGCAAAATGGGACACATGAAAAGGTACTGCAGACAATGGAATTCCAGGAATAATGCCTCTTCTAGGAATAACAGGAATAGGAGGACTCAGCCTTCAGGTTTATGTAGGAGATGTGGAAAGGGCAGGCATTGGACGAATGAGTGTAGGTCAACAAGAGATAAACTGGGCAACCCGTTGCCATTGGGAAACTCAATAGGGGGCCTCTCGAAGGCCCCCATGGCAAATGTGGTCCAGTCATTTCCGATCACTGCAGAGAACATGCCTCTTCAGGGAAATTAGAATGCCACATGCCTGCTGTTAAAAGCAATAATGGCCTGAAGGATGAGTTAAATGTGGTGAATGAATCAAGAAAGCTAAGAGGACAAAGTAAACGAATATTCTGGCAGACTTCTATAAATGAACAAAGACCACAGCTAAGAGTGTGTGTAAATGGCAAATTTATTACTGGCTTACTGGACACAGGTGCGGATGTAAGTATCATTACTCCAGAATCTTGGCATCCGCATTGGCCTCTTCAGGAGGTAGATATTCAGTTCTTAGGAATTGGAACCCTATCTCGAGTAAGACAAAGCACGAGATGGGTCAATTGTATAGGTCCAGATGGACAAATAGGAAAACTAAGGCCATATGTAGCAAATATTGCAGTGAATTTATGGGGCCGTGACCTATTGCAGCAATGGAATACCCAAATTAACATTCCTGCTGCTTCCAGAGCCTATATTTCTAAGGACAATATTACAAGATATTACAGATGGCAGAAACCAGCCATTAGAGTTATACAAGAACACAACACAATTGATGGCCCTTCAGAGGTACCAACAGCCATGCCTCTACAATGGTTGACTGAGAAACCAATATGGACTAAGCAGCGGCCTTTAGCTGAGGAAAAGTTACAGGCTTTAGAACAGCTGATACAAGAGCAATTAGATGCTGGACATATAGAAGAATCTACCAGCCCTTGGAACTTTCCTGTATTTGTTGTTAAGAAAAAATCTGGTAAATGGAGAATGGTGACAGATCTTAGAGCTATCAACAAGGTTATTAAACCTATGGGCCCTCTGCAATCTGGAATTCCTCTGCCCTCCCTGTTACCAAAGGGATGGCCTCTTATAGTTATTGATCTGAAAGATTGTTTCTTCACTATACCATTACAAGAAAAAGATAGAGAAAAGTTTGCCTTCACAGTGCCTACTTATAATAACTCTCAGCCTGCAAGGAGGTACCAGTGGACTGTCCTCCCACAGGGAATGTTAAACTCTCCCATCCTGTGCCAATATTTTGTAAGCCAACCATTGAAAATTATATGCAAACAATTTCCTAAGTCAATAATATACCACTATATGGATGATATCCTGATATCTGATCAAAACAAAGACACTTTAGAAAGGCTGTTTGAAGAAGTAAAAATAGTATTATCTAAATGGGGATTGCAAATTGCTCCTGAAAAAATTCAGAGAGGAGATTCTGTTAATTATTTAGGTTATAAAATAGGTTTACAAAGAATTAAGACTCAAAAGGCACAAACCAGGAGAGACCAGTTACGAACTCTTAATGACTTACAAAGATTATTAGGAGACATCTCCAGTCTACGACCAGCTGTTGGAATAACACCTGATCTAATAATTCATTTAAACAAAACCTTAGATGGTGACAAAGATTTGAATAGTCCCAGAGAGTTAACAGCTGAAGCAGAAAAGGAACTGACGGTAGTTGAGGAAAAATTACAGGAGGCACATGTAGATAGGGTGGATCCAAATCTTAGTTGCATTCTAGTCATATTGCCTTCCAGAATTTCTCCTACGGGAATTTTAATGCAGAGGGAAGATACTATTTTAGAGTGGATCTTTTTACCACACAAACCAAGTAAAAAATTAAAAACTTATGTAGAAAAAGTCTCTGAATTGATTATAAAAGGAAAATTGAGACTTCGTCAATTAGCAGGTATAGACCCAGCAGAAATTATAGTGCCTTTCACTGCTGATGAGATAAAAAAGCTGTGGGAAGACAATGAACCATGGCAAAGAGTTTGTGCTAATTTTTTGGGAGAAATCAATAACAATTACCCAAAAAGCAAGAGACTTAACTTTATAAAGAGAACTTCTTGGATCCTTCCTCGAATTGTCCGTGATGCTCCAATAACCGGAGCCCGTACATTTTATACCGATGCTAATAAATCAGGGAAAGCAGGTTACAAATCAGAAGAATTGAGTAAAGTGGAACAAAGTCCTTATGATTCTGTCCAGAAGGCAGAATTATATGCCATCCTTATGGTGCTTAGGGATTTTAAAGAACCTCTTAATATAATTACTGACTCACAATATGCAGAAAGAGTTATTTTGCATATTGAAACTGCTGAATTTATACCTGACGATACAGAACTGACCTCATTGTTTATCCAGGTACAAGACATGATCAGAAACAGGTTCTGTCCTATGTATATAACGCATATCCGATCCCATACGGGTCTGCCATGTCCTCTAGCACAAGGTAATGCAGATATTGATCAATTATTGATTGGTAGTGTGCTGCAGGCATCTGAATTTCATAAAAAACATCATGTCAATAGCAAAGGCTTCAAAAAAGAGTTTTCTATTACATGGCAACAAGCTAAGGAGATTGTAAAGAAATGCCCTACTTGCTCTTTTTATAACCAAACACCATTGCCTGCAGGGACTAATCCAAAGGGTATTAAAAGGAATGAAATTTGGCAGATGAATGTGTTTCACTTTCCAGAATTTGGCAAATTAAAATATGTACATCACACCATTGACACGTACTCAGGTTTCCAATGGGCAACTGCTTTAAGCTCAGAAAAAGCTGATTCAATAATCACTCATTTGTTAGAAGTTATGGCCATCATGGGTATACCTACACAGATAAAGACAGATAATGGTCCAGCTTATGTTTCTAGGAAAATGACACGATTTTTTGGGAAGAGAGATAGAGCCAGGCATCCCACAGGACCTGCTGAGAATGGCATGAAAGCCTCGAGCTTCAAAAAGTGGCCCTGGGCATCCAGGACGTGCTCAGGATGGAAGCAGAAGGGCTTCTCCCAGACAGTCTCATCCTTCAGCACTGAGGACAGGTTGGTGAGGAGGGTCATCCCCTGGCAGGAGGCAAACGGTGGAACATGGATTGCGATGGGGTTTCCAGTACCCTGGTTACCATGGTCACATGCACAACCTCTCCCTATAGACACGGGTTCTTTCGTTCACCTCAACCTCAGATCCCTTTGGTACCATTTTCTGGTACCATTCAAGGCCATACGACAAAGCTACCCTAAGTACCCAAATCAGAGGCTGCACTGTGTGTAGTGCTCCCTGCAATCCTGTGGCTTATTCCACTAGCCATCCTCTTCCCTGGGGAGCCCTGGGCAATGGCTGCAGTGTACTCACACTCAGGCTGGGCCCTTCACCATCTGCAGATCCAGGATGTGGAGGTCTTGGTCTTTATACCCTCTGTTTGTCCAGTGGTGACCCAGGGACAACAGTGACCGTGCCTACCTTGGGGATGAGGAAGCCCTGTACTTCAATGTCATGGGATGTCATGTGTGGTATATTCACTGGGACGATGTCACTAAATCTCTGCACCTCATGAATGACAGCATTGGTGTAGGGCATGCGGGCCTGGTCAGCCATCTCTGGACGCCGCACCTGCCCTATGACTTCATCAATCTCCTGTTGGACATGGCCTGGAAGAACAGCTTCCCCTCAGTGAAGCAGTTCCTTAGTGGCTCTAACTTGACCTTCTATCACTGGGTGAGTAGGTGATTGTTTGTAAGTGTGTGCCCACCTCTCTACATCTCACCCATCACCCACCAGCCTCCTTGGTGAAGGTGTCACAGAGGTGTCCAGCCTCCTCTGTCACCACTGATCCACGGATTTCTTGCCCAGGCCAAAGTCTCGCATGGTGGACAAAGCAAATCGCCGCTGTTCTCTCCATTCGTGACCATAAGGTGCTAACGCCACACCTGCAGGGACATCTGTGTGTAACCAAGGATACATGGCTGTGCTGTCTGCTCTGCTCCCAACATTTCCCTGTGGTCAGTCTGAGCCATCAGTGCCCCAGCACTTTGCTATCACAATCAGCACAGGCCACTTTGGAGGCTCCACCCTCTATTGCAGTGACTTCCATTGAAACATATTGCCTGAACACAGTCCCTCCATTAACCCTGTCCATCTTCTGGTCACTGCTCCTTAATCCCTATTCTCTCTGCCCTGTCCCCATTATAACTCTTTGCCTTTTCCTTTGGGCCCATAGCCCAGAAAACCATAGACGGGCATTGGAGGGCGATCAGCAGTGTCCTCTCCACAGGTCACCAGCACTTACCGCACCGCCTTCAGTCCATTGATCACAGGCTTCCAGGCCATCTGCAGGCTGAACACGTCACCATAGCGCTGTCGAAGCTGAAGTAGAAAGACAGAACTCTTAGAAAATGGAGGTCCCTAGCAGACTGGACAATCGAAGCACAAACATGCATGTGTGTCTGTGTGCATATGTATTGTGTCACATGTGTAGTTGCACATAAGCACATTATATGTTATCCATTATTGAGCCTTGGTCCTGTCCTGTGCTGGGCAAATGCTCTACCACTGACCACATCTCTCGCCTGAGGTATGACACCTTGTGCCTGCATGATCCTGTCTTCTAAATCTAGCAAAGTTCTCACTGTAGATATGATCATTAAGATGTCACCTTGCTAGAAAAAGGTCCGTGCTCCCTCATACCCCACCATACATGAGGGAATTCAGGTTCCTGAGATGGGCAGCAAGGCCTGACACCTTACAGCAGCAAGAGATTATAGCAGACACAGCCCATCCTCACTACATGCTACAATGAAACCTGACTCTTCCCCTCTGTGACTGAGAACACAGCCAATGATGGGATCACAAAAGAACTGGGGCCTCCCTGACCTCTGTCCTGTCCAACCACACTCCACACCTGTCTCCATGGCCTTTTCCATATATGTCTCTGCTCTTAGAAAGACCACAGAATCCTTAGAACCAGAAGGAAGTCCCACAAGGCAACCACCAAGCCTCTTCCACTTGGTGGCCATATTCCTGTCTATCCTGTGGCTTCAGCACCACCATATACTGCTGGGGGCACCATGACCTCTACTGCCCTCCACTGCCATCTCCCTCACCTTGTACACACTATATGGCATGTTCTCGAAGTCCACCTGCAGGAGGTTACCCAGCCCAGGAAGGGGCACAGGACCTGGAGGGTAGCGGGCAGTCCAGAACTTGTGTCAGTGCATCAGGTCCACCAGGAGCAGGAAGATGGCCGTGAATAGGACCAGAGACCACAGTCCATCTCCAGACTGGGCACCTGGTCCCTAATGAAGGAAAGAATGCTACACTTTGTTCTCTACCCTGAGCCAAGTAGCTGTGTTTACTGTTCAGTCAGGTTGTGTAGCAAGACATCAGGCAAATCCAGGGCAAGTCAGGCTCAGAGGTTCCTGCCCTCTCTTCTCTCCCTGGGTACTTATCCGTGGAACTAGCTTCAGCTTCTCCTCAGGGAACTGAACACAGTGGCCATGTAGGGCTGGGCACTGTGAGCACAGTGGGCAGGCGACCAGTGGTCCCTCTCTTAAGGTACAGCAGAAGGTATAGCAAAGTCAGTCAGTGATGTGCCACACTGGAAGAGTTCTGGGGGCCTGAGGCCATTGTCTCAGAATGAATGTGGACATGTTTGAAGCTTCGTTGAACGAACACTCAACTCACAGGACAGGAGGTGTGACTGACTCTGCATGAACCATCACTGTGTAGCAAGGGTCACTGAAGTGGCTTGTGTGGCTAGACAAGGAGGGTGAGAGAGAGGCAGTGTGCAGAAGGCAGCCACAGCCCAGGGAGCCATGAGTAGAGGCATGAGGTCAATCAACACATGAGGAAGGCTAACCTCATAACCTGGGAACTTCTTAGCTCTGATCTGAAAAACCTAGGAAATCGTCTACAACTCTTACGAGATTCCTGAAGAGGCCAGCAGGATGTCCAGGTGCTTGTCACAGGGAGGCCACTGTCTACTTTTATTCACCCTTTACTTCCTGCTGGGTGGAGCCCTGTGTCCGCCATTATCATACTCTGGGAATGGATTGGGTGTTTCCATCGTGCTACACAGGCGTTTTGAGGGACTTGTGAACTTTGCCAGAAACATGGAAAGACCGCCAGGGAGGCTCAAGGAGCACTTTGTTGATAGGACACAAGGATACAGCACTTTAGTACACACCACCTCTGCATCACAAACTCCGGCTTCAAACTCTACTACAGAGCCTCAGTACTGAAAACAGCCTGGTTTGGTGTGAAAACAGAAAGAAGGACAAATGGAACTGAATCAAAGACCCGGATATCAACCCACACACCTACAAACCCTGATTTTTGACAAAGAAGCAAAAAATATCAAATGGAAAAAAGAAAGCATAATCAACAAATGGTGCTGTCATAGCTGGATATCAACACGTAGCAGAATGAAAATACATCCATATCTATCGCCATGCACAAAACTTAAATCTGAATGGATAAAAGACATCAACATAAAACAACTGGGAAGTACACTTGAACACACTGGCACAGGAGACCACTTCTTAAATATAACCCAATTATCATAGACACTGAGAGAATCAATTAATAAATGGAACCTTCTGAAACTGAGAAGCTTCTGAAAAGTAAAGGACATGGTCAAAAAGACAAAATGGCAGCCTACAGAATGGGAAAAGATCTTCACTAACCACACAGCAAACAGAGGTCTGATCTCCAAAATATACAAAGAACTCCAGAAATTGGTCATCAAAAGAGCAAGTTATACAGAAAAAAAAAAAGGAATACAGACCAAAACAGAGAACTCTCAACAGAGGAATCTAAAATGGCTGAAAGACACTTAAGGAAATGCTCAGCATCCTTAACCATCAAAGAAATGTGAATCAAAACAACTCTGAGATTCCATCTTTCACCTGTAAGAATGGCCAAAATCAAAAACACTGATGACAACTTATGCTGGAGAGTTTGAGGGATAAAGGGAACACTCCTCCACTGCTGATAGGAGTGCAAGCTGGTACAGCCCCTTTGGATATCAGTATGGCAATTTCTCAGAAAATTAGAAAACAACCTACCTCTAGACCCAGCAATACCAGTTTTGGGTATGTATCCAAAGGATACTAAATAGTATCACAAAGACATGTGCTCAACTATGTTCATAGAAGCATTGTTTGTCATAGCCAGAACCTGGAAACAACCTAAATGTTCCTCGACCGTAGACTGGGTAAGGAAAATGTGGTGCATTTAAAAAATAGAGTACTACACAGCAGAAAAAAAAAATGACATCTTGAAATTTGTATGCAAAAGACAGATCTACAAATTCCACACAGGATATACAACACTTGTGTGAAGCCATTGTTTCAAGAAGTTCTTCTGTTAAGAAGTCCCATGCTTTCACTCTTTCTTATTTCATTAAGGCATAAGAATAAGGATTTTTTCTTCCAGAGTTTCTGTCCCTATTCTGATAATAAGTGACTGTTCTAGTAATAAGGTCACATTCTAATGAGGAAAAATCCTGGATGATACAACTCTATAGAAGATTTAACCAAGATCTATAATGTATTGTTAAGGAAAGACCTCGTGTTCACGTAAATGTTAAAACCTTCGTATAGTAGACATATAGAGCTCTTTCATTTCATGCTATCCATCTGTGAAGCTCTGAAGAGCTTGGTATTGGAATAGTGAAAGGTGACAAATCAATCTTAGTGATGATCTAAAATAAAACAATAAATACTGTATTAATAATAAAAAAAGACAGATCTAGAAAACATCATATTGAGTGAGGTAACCCAGATCCAGAAAGACAGTTATCATATGTCCTACTCATAAGTGACTTTTAGACATAAATAAAGAAAAATCAGCCTGCAATTCAGTCCCTGAGAACCTAGACAACAATGAGCACCCTAAGAGAGACATATGTAGATCTGATCTACATGGGAAGTAGAAAAAGACAAGATCTCCTGAGTAAATTGAGAGCAAAGGAACCATGGGAGAGGGCAGAAGGGGAGGGGAGAAGAAGGGAGGTGAGCAGAAGAAAATATATAGCTCAATAAAATTAATAAAAAATTAAAAGAATTTAAAAAAAGAGTAAATGCCCATGATTGGTTTTGTAGTGAGTTGGGGGCAGGGAGAGGACGGTGGCTACAGCCTCTTGAGTCTTGTGGACAGGTGTGAGGTTGCAGAATTGACCAGGAAGTCCTGACTCAGAACCTGGGCCCTTCTTACTTCAGATCCAAGAATGTTGAGAAATGCCAACAACTGTGAGATAGTCACTGGTGACCCTTAGGTTAGGTGAGCTGCTAGGCACATGGTGGTCTCTTTCCTTTATTCACCCTTTGTTTCTCCTCATGCCAGAGGTCTGTGGTTAGTATGGGCGGCCATGGGGAAAATGTAAGATGACTTCCAAGCCTTCCAACAAATGACACTTGTGTGCTGGGCACACTGTATGTGCCAAGTCATAACTCCTGGGGTCAGCAAAAGTGCAGTCGCTGTCCTTGCTAGGGATACAGAGCTGTGAAGGTCAAAGACTCAGAAGTCCCAGTGGAATCCAGGCAGGTGCTCTCTGCTGCCCCTCCAGTGTGGCAGAAGGGAGACATGAGGTGAGTTAGAGCCAGATTCACACTATGCAGCCCTCAGCAAGGACTAGACCCTGGGTCATCTCCTCTCGGCTACCCCTAATGCCCCCCTCCTCTGCCCACATCTGTGTCATTAGACCTGTGAAGGACTCCATGCTTGTTGATGTCCTAAAGACCCAAGTCTGCTCCCTGTTCCTCTCCAGGACTCCTGGCCACGCAAAACCCAGTTACACAGGATGGAGTTCTAGGTTAGACTGCAGACAACGGTCTTTGTTCAGCTCCAACTGACTGAATTTTGCCCTGAATGGAATCAGGACACTAGCCTGGGTCACAGTCAGGAGGGGAGGGACAGAGACAACTGTGCTCTGGTCACTCATAGGCTCAGGCTGGTGACTTCCTCCTGGTTTGCACCAGGATCCTCCCAAGGTAACTTCAGAGACCTAATGGCTAGGCCGGGATGCTAGGTTTCACACCTTCTGCTTCTTCTCGAATCTCTACGTCTCTTCTGTGTGCCACATATAATCACATGAAAGACAAGCCACAGTGCTGACTGGGTCTGATCTTCCTACTTCAGACTGAGTGAGGCCCTGAGAGGTGAGAGGTAAGTGCACCGAGCAGGTGAGGGTGTCACACACTGTATGTTGTACAGGTTCCTGGTCTGTCACCAGCTCATGGGAGATGATCTGGATGCTCTGGTAACATCTGCCTGCTAACACTGTTTGCTTCCCTTTATCCTCAGTCCATGGTCTCTCAGTCACGTGAACACTTGTGTCCTGTAAGTCCAGGGGGACTGCGGTCTTGGAATCCATGTCAGCTGCACAGATGTGCCATGTCTACAACAGGAAGGTGGAACTGAGTCCATGACTGTCATTGGTCATCGGTGTTCCCAGATTCACAATTCTCTGTGCACGTGTCATCAGATAGTTAATCACTGTCCTTTGGACTCCACTGGAAGAGGACAAATGGAATCTGGGCATGTCTGGCTTGGACTGTCCTCTGTGCCCTTCCTTTTGTTGGCACAACTGCCTGGGTTCATTGAAGTGAAGACCAACACTGACAACTAAAGCCATTCCTAGTTCTGTGCTTTCTCTCCCTAGCCATGTTGGGAAGTGCAAAGCCAGTCAGTTTAGGAAGAGTGATGACTCACTGGGGTCATTGTGACTCAGACTGTTGACTTGGGAAAGCTCATTAGGGCAAAGGACAGCCTGGGTTTGTTTGGTGTTGGTGAAACTCCCATACCTGAATGGTTACTTCACCCCTCTTGGTATGACAGGAGGGTAGTTATGGAAACACAAACCACAAAACTTATGCTTGAGATGACATATGGAAAATACTGAATCAGTCTCATATATAATTCCTGGATGTTTTTGTTTATTCCCAAAATGAAAACAAAGGAAACTGTCGAATTATGTCATCACACTGAACGAATCTCAATTTCAACTTTCCAAGTTGTCAGTGGGCTGAAACTGTTCTGGAGCAGACATGATCTCATGTCTTCTCGCCACAAAGAACAGAGTCCAAGGGCATAGGGTGTAGGGCAAAGCCCAGCAGCCACTGAATTGAGTTACCTAGTGGCATTGTTTCTTATGTGGGTGAGCAGTGTCATCAGTCTCATGAAAACCTGAACTCCAATGGAATATGATGGGCACACTGGAGGCTCTTGGTTCTGAGTGTTATGCAAGTGTGATCATACATACACAGGACCACAGCTCACTTGAGACAATGCATCCCAGGTAGGAAGGAGGACCACAATCCTTGATCATAGATTATATAATTGTACATGTAGGTGATGGGGAGGTTTCATGATACCATATAAGAACATTAAACAAATTCAGCAAAGATATCAGGTAACACAAGAAAACCACTTGTTGTTTTTTTAATCTAACAATGAACCATCTGAGAACTGAATGACAAGTGGTAGTATATATAAAATAGCACCAAAAAGAACAAATATTTTAGGGTAAGTCAGTGGCTCTCACAGACTGCTGCTTGCTGTGTAAGCATGAGGACACGCATTCATTCCCGAGCATCTGAACCCACCAACCACTAGTGCAATCCCAGTGCTAGGAAGGCAGCAAAGTTGGGTGCTCAGTTGCTGGCCAGCCAATCTAGCTCAATTAGTTGGCTCGAAGTTCAGTGAAACCATCTCAATAAACAAGATGGAGAACAATTGGAGAATACATTCAACTTTGACTTCTGGCTTCCACACAGCAATGAGGACATGCATACATGTTCATTTGTTCTCCCCTGAAGAAGTCACACACAAACATGTGCACACTTATATAAGACAATGAATAAATTACTTGCACAGTGACCTATAAAAATCATCAGGAGTGAATAATATGTAAATAGAATGCACTGCCGAAGTAAAATTTATTTTTTGTTTGTTCTTCTTTTGGTTTGTTTTTTGGGGGATGGCAGGATTGAGACAGGGCTTCTCTGTGTAGCTCTGGCTGTCCTGGAACTTGCTCTGTAAACCTGGCTGGCCTAGAACTCAAGTACTGGGATTAAAGGCATGTGCCATCATACCTGCCAAGAAGTAAAAATTTAGAGAACATTAATATGGGAAGTAAGACTTGCTTTATTGTTCACAGGTTAAATGGAAATTCTGTTACTCAATAGGATTTAAGCATTCAATACAATTCCTACCAGATTCCAAAATTCCTAACATTTATATGGAATATCGAGACCACAAATGTTACCAAACATTAGCTACACACAGTGTAAATGAACTGCCGGTGAAATAAGCCATACAAACAAAAAAAAGTGGGATTACACTATGTAAATTCAAATAAAGTCTGTCATTATTAGCAGCTTAATGCGGTGAGGTATGGAGAGCTATCATCTATGGACAGGGTTTTTAATTTTTCCTTTTAAATTGTATGTTTGTGTGTGTGTTTAATGTATGAGCACATGAGGACTTCTGAGAACAATTATAAGGAGTTCTTTCCTGCTGCCTTTACATGGTTTCTGGGGATCAAACTCAGGTCTCCAGTTTTGTGCAACAAGTGCCTTTCCTGACTGAGCTACCTCTCTGGCCTAGAACTTCAGTTCTGAAGACAAAAACATCTGTGGATGGACAGTGGAGGTGGTTGCCTGTCAATGGACTTGACAAATTGGGTCTAGATTGAGAAATGCCCTTGGAGGTCATTAAAGGACACATCTGTGGGTCTTTCAATAAATAATAGATGATAAGCATTTTTGATCTAGAAATGGGATTAATCCCTTGGTATGCTCAAAATATAATGGTTTTACTGGACAATGATGAAAAACAGGTTGTGGTGAGAGTTAGAGGAAATAGGAGCTGGGTGTATGACTTTGTCCTAGCTCCTTCTTCCTATCCAGAATGCTGTGAACATCCTCCTTGTGCATATGTTCTGGATATTTTCATGTTCTGCCCAAGCAAATGCACTACAGGGTGATAATGTATAAATCTTCCCTACTTGAGTTGTTCTTTCAAGTATTTTGGTCAGAGCTCCCAAATACTAACACAGGGAGCCTGGGGGTTCTGTTCACTGGTAGGATCTGCTGCATATAAGGACTTGGCTCCAGCACCAGAAAATAGGGGAAGAGGTGGAAGCTAAAAATATATTATTATTCACAGGAGAGTTAACTCAGTTTGGGGAGTTAATCCTTTACATTCCAAAATAAATGTTGGTGATGTGGGATGTCCTTCTGTATGTGTTGCTTTTATTGGTTAGTGAACAAATCTATTTCAGTCAGTGGCTTAGAAGAGTAAAGCCAGGTGGGAAATCTGAACAGAGATAGAGAGAGCAGGCAGAGTCAAGCAGATGTCAGCCAGCTGCCAAGGAAACAAGACATGTAGAAAATGAAGTAATGCCTGGGCTACATGGCAATACATAGACTAATAGAAATGGGTTAATTTAAAATGTAAGAACTAGCTAGGAATTTGCCTGAGCCACTGGCCAAACAGTGTTGTAGTTAATAGTTTCTATATGCTTATTCGAATCAGTGTGGCTGGGAAATGGGAGTCTCCGTTTACATAATGGCACCCAACATTCAGCAACATACAGTCACATAAAGCCTAAGAAAGTTTTTTTTTAAAGGGGCTTCTAGACTCACAAAAAGGGGAGTCAATTGGAGCCTCTTGGTAGCCACATATTTTCAGATAGGCTCTGTTTGTTGGCGGCAAGCAAAGGTGTGGCTCCTTTAAAAGGCTTCCTTACTCAATATTAGCAGCAAAAACTGCATGGTTCCTTTAAGAGACAGTTTCTTTTGGGAGGTCCTGCTACAGAACACTTGAGTGGTGTTTGTGGGCAGCATGCTACAAATTACTTGGTGTCAGCATGGGCCAACTATTTCCCAGAGTTGGGGTAGTAAACAAGACTCCCAGAGCTGGCAGTAAATGGATCTCTGCCATGTTGGAAAGCCAAGCAGGGTGGAACCAACAGGCAAAGTGGTTGCTCTGATCCTAGCCATGTCTGCATACAGTTTAAAGCAATGATCAAAAAGGATTACGGATATGCAATAAGGACATATTCTGACAAAAATGGGTCTAATGTGTTTAAAAATGTACATGGACTCAAAAAAAAGGAAAATGGGTATAGGCAGTTATAGAAATAATTTTTAAAAATAAAGTCTTTAAAGAGACAATAAAATTAACATAAAAAACCATGAAAAGATGAAAAATACAGTCTGGATTATGTATATTATTGTGTTTTCTTTGTATATTTTGACTGCAAATGAGCTAACTACAAAGAGACATTTCATTGTACAAATCTGCTAAACTAAACCAACATATATACCTTTTATACACACACACATATGTATGTATGTGTGTATATATATGTGTGTGTGTGTGTGTGTGTGTGTGTGTGTGTGTATAAAAGGTATCTTGACTTCATAATTTGAGCCTAAGGATATGTTACTTTGGAAAAGAGATTTTGCTTTTGTTTCCATAGAAGATGAGATCCTGTGGATTCCTTCCAGACTAATGTGGTTTGATGGAACAAGACCTCTCCCCCAAAGTCCATTAACACTAAAAATATTTTGCCCAACAAACAGCAGGAAGAAGTTTGGAAAAAACTACATTAAAATTCCCAAAATGACTTTTATAAATGTTTGTTTTCAGTAAATTTCCAAATAAATAAATAAATAAATGAAAAAAGAAAGAAAAAAAGGTAAATCTTAGTTTATTGATACAAATTAAGGTCAATTTTGTTACACTATATATTATAAATATATATATATATATATTATAGTATGTGTATACAGAGATTTCTCCTCTTGTTTAAGGTATTAGGTTTATGTACCTCATTTAAAATGTAATGTATAATTAAAAATACAGGATAGTCAACTATAACAGTCAAATTTTACTCATATTAGGTTTTCTAGATGTGTCGAGATATATTTCAGATATATAGGTATTCTTCCAACCTTTCAGAATACAGAATATGGAATTTAAAATGTTTTAAGAACTTAGACTTCTCTCAACAGTGAGATATATCTGCTTTGGCAGCATCAATTACTTCAGAGATGTTGATAGATATAGAAGAAACTTGTTATGAAATTTGCCTTCAATGTGACAAGGCTAGCCATTTGAGCAAGAAATTGTTCTTGCCTGAACTGCTTGATTAGGTATGCTGTAAGAGCTGAACATACAGGACCCACAGAGAAGTGACTGCCAAACTTTCCAAAAGACAGAATAGTCCTTCATAGTTCCTACTTCAAAAAAGAAACTGCCAGACATTCTGTAGAACAGAAAAAAGCAACTGACAAACTTTGCTAGTACAAGGTAGAACAGATCTTCAAATTTCCTGCTTCACTGAAAAGTCTGCCTGATATTATGGGCCTATAGACCGAAGATGAATGCCCCAATGTTACAAAAGAACTTTGGATGACTGTCCAGGCATCAAAATATTTTTGTCATTTCTAGAACTTTGGAAGTTGCTTACAATGCACTTCCTGTTTACTTAGGTAATATATTATTCTGGGGTCTTTTATGGAGTTGAAGACTAATAGTTACAATCATAATTTTCTTAGTTATGATAAAAGATAAATTAGATATATAACTTTATACACAGATAGATGATAAAAGTATTTTCCTTAATTTGCCAAATGTAAATAGACTAAATATTTCAACTATAATTTTTGCTTGATACCTACTTTCTATATGTAATTTTACTATGTTAAAGTTAAAACCTTCCTTTGTAATTAGATATAAAAGAGGAGATGATGCGGGATGTCCTTCTGTACATGTGTTACTTTTATTGGTTGATGAAAAAAGCTGTTTTGGCCAATGGCTTAGCAGAGTAAGTCAGGCTGAACTCTGGGAGAGAGGGAGGCAGAGAGAGAGAGAGAGAGAGAAAGAGAGAGAGAGGAGTCAAGCAGATGCCAGCCAGCTGCTGAAGAAGCAAAACATGCAGAAAATGAGGTAATGCCGCAATCACATAGCGATACCTAGACTAATAGAAATGGGTTAATTTAAGATGTGAGAGCTAGCTGGGAATATACCTGAGCCATAGGCCAAACAGTGTTGGAATTAAAATAGTTTGTTACTACTCAGGTCTGGGCAGCAGGAAAACAAAAGTGCACTCTCTGTTTATATGTCTTACTCTTGAGGAGTTAGACTATGGGGAGTTAGTTATCTAACATTTACTGGTGTCAAGGAGGTAAGAATTAAAAAAAAAAAAAGGAGTCTGAGCTGTGGGCCGTAACATTCTGTTTAGGTCAGAGTCTTGGAATGCTTAAGTTTGATCTTAAGTTTGGTAAGAAGACCAAGGTCAGCTCTGTGGAGTTCTCCATGCCTCCAGAATTGTCCTCCCTTCTCCCATCCCTACCAAATCCAAAATTTTCAGTTCTCTAAGACTTTTGAACTTCCCATTGATCCTTGCTAGGTCACACAGGTTGCTGGAAGCATTCTCCTTTGTCTGAACAGATATCTTCAGAGAGGACATGAAGGAATCATCTCCCTGGACTGTTGTCTGTCACCTCTTACTGCTGCAAATTTTCGCTTTAGCCTTGAGAATGGCAACGTTTCTAACTGAATACTTTCAGCAATTTGAAACATCACAGGGTCTTAGGGACTACCATCACCAATATCTGTCATCCAAAAGGAACTGTAGTGATTTATACAAACTCATTTTATTTGCCCAGAGTCTTGTCTTCTGGTTGTAGCTCATCAAACTATGGGTGTCTATGTGTGATACAGGTTTAGCTGGCACTTGCTGAACATCAGCACAGGTGTCCCTTTCTCTTCTCCCTTCCTCCTTTTATTTTTATTTATTTGTTATTATCATTATTAAAGATACAGGCTGCTTTTTAATTCTTTATACAACTCCTACTAGCCTAGAACTTGTATTCTGCTGCTGGCCTCATACGTTGAATGTGCATGCTTATGCCACTGTTTGTGACACAGGACTTTTTCATAATATACAAGCTGTTGTGGAGGGATGACATGGTAAGGGTTAGTTGTAGATTCTTGTCTGAGAACCCAGCACACAAGAATTGAGGTTAGATCAAGAAATCAAATGACCACCTTAAGATTTATTATTTATTAGTCTGGAATTGGTACCCTTGCTAGTGTACAACTGTACAGAGCTGTAGAGGCTTGGGCTAACTGGAACTATGAAAATGCCATGGTCAGTGTACTAGTACTGTCCACTGGGCATCAAAAAACTAAAGGAAGGGCTTTATGTTAGCCAGGAGCTCCCCAAGGCATATTAAGCCAGCCTAGGATCTGACTCTATCCTCCAAGACACCCTGGAAAAGGCACAGGGATATAGACAACCCAAAGATACCTGCTAAGTATAGCTTGAAGACTTCTTGTTTCATAAGGTGGTCCTGGGATTCCAGAAAGCGTTCAGGATGGAAAGGGGTGGGGCATCTCCCATCCTTCATCACCATGGCCAGGTTGGTGATGTGTCTCAGCAGGAGGCACAGAGTATGAACCTGTGGTCAATGGGAATACCAAGATCCTAGATACTAAGTTCATATGCATAAACTCTGCCCCTAGAGGCTTCTTGCCCGCTCCCAAGAAGAGTCCCATAGTTCTCCTTGCCCAAGCCTGTGTCTGTATGTAGTGCTTTCTAAAATCAGTCAGCACTTGCTTTCATTTGTTCTCTCACTTCCTGGGAACTCTATCGGCAATGGCTGCATCACTGTAGATGCACTCATCGGTATGCTGGAAATCCAGAATGAGGTAGCCTTTATTTGGGGTGGCTGTGCTAGGGAGGAGAGTCCGTGATTAATTAGGGGAAGCCCTATACTTCAATTTCCTAAGATGTCATATGGGACCAATTCACTGGCATCTTATCCCCAAAAAACTGCACCTCAAGGACCATGGTAGTGGTAAAAAGCACACAGGCCTGGGTGCCTTCTGTGGAGGCCACACCAGGCCCCATGAGGCCACCAGCCTCCTTTTGGACATAGCCTGGAGACTGCATATTCCCTCAGCGAAAAAGTATAAAGACTTCACCCCAATGTTTTTTTATCTCTGTGTTGAGAGCTGATCCATATGAGAAAGATACCCACTACTTTTGTGAAAATCTGGGTCACGCCAGTGCTAGGAGCCACACGTGTCACAAGTCTGGGACTGCAATCATACTTTTGCCTCCAACCTCAGCCTTACACCACATTATCTAAGGACAGGATCATGCACAGAACCCAAACCAACAGGGTCAGATGGCTACATTCCTGCTTAATAGGTTAGCAACCACAAACATGTTGTCATCAAAGTTGCTCTTGGGGTTCCTCCTGTCCTGGACCAGGCACAGTGTGCTCAGGAACATAAAGAAGTCCCATAATCGTTTTATTGTTTTCAGACAGCCCAGGTACCAGGTTACTGGTTTTAAAAACATACAACCCACCAGACACTGATGTCCACAGTCTCTTACTTTTCCCATCTCAGCCAGCAAGGCATCAATAAGGTCTTAAGGATGCTATTTAGGATCTCAGACCATCTTCTACCCTGCCATTAGCTCATACAGCAGGGGTGCCTTCTGCCTAGGGCAGACTTTGCTAGGCAGTCCTGGCATGTGCAGAAGCATCAGGAATATCTTCTGCGCCCGTGACACCCAGAAAGGGTGTGGATGCTCCTGTGTACACTGTTCACCAGGACCTGTCTCAGTTCCCAGTTTAGTCCAGTATTAACCTATCCATCTTCCCCAACCCATCACTGGTCTCATCTCTAGTTCTAGCCTTTAGAGTCCCTTACAGTCTTGCTTTATTGAGAATTTATTCTAGCCTGCAAATCTCAAAGGCTGGTATGGTCATCACATGGAAGTACAGACCCTCAACTTCTTTGGAGTCTTAGACTTGGGCTGTTCCTCTCCTTCCTACTGCCTGTGCAGCTCCACAGCATCCTTCACGCATGAAAAAACTTCTGGAGAGGCTCTAGTGCATGAAGCTGGTTCTACAAGACTCCCGTGAGCACAGTGGTACCTTCTGAATGAATACAAACCTCCATGTTTCCTTCTAGCAGAACCAGCACCCAAGCAAAATGTGTGGGTACACTCTACAAACCACATTGCAGATTGACCTAGGATTGCGTTAGAGCTGAATGGGTGTCCTGGAAGTGAGGATGTGGATTAAGTTGACCTTATCCCACACTGTGGCTCCTCTCCCTCCCTTCCTTGTGTCCTTTAGTCCATCACTCACTGGCCTGTCAACTAGTACTGAAACAATGAGCATTCTCAGTCATTAACTGCTCCAATGATTTCTTGTGTAGGCTGAAGCTGTGCAGGGTTAACACAGAATACCTGTGTCAACAGCTGCTCCTGTCACTTCCAGTCCATGGGATATGTGATGGTTTGAAAAAAAATGCCACCCCATAGGCTCATAAGGTGTGGCACTATTAGGTGTGGTATTGGAGAAAGTGTGTGCCACTGAGATGCTGCTTTGAAGTTTCAGATGTTCAAGCTAGGCTCAGTGTGTCTCACTCTCTTCCTGCTTCCTGTGGATCCAGATGTAGAGCTCTTGTCTCTCTCTCCAATACCATGTCTGTGAGCTTGCTGCCACACTTTCCACAATAAAGAACTGAACATCTGAACTATAAGCCAGTCCAAATAAAATGTATTCCTTTATAAGAGTTGCAATGGTCATGGCGTCTCTTCATAGCAATAGAACCCCTGAAACAGGGTACCACATGTAGTATGTTTGTAAGCAAGTATCCCTGGTGGTGCATCCTACTCCCAACATTGCTCTCCACCTCTGGGCTCAGCAGCCAGCACCGCCCTGAGCCCCTCCTCCATTCCTTCCACATACTATTTCTCTTTCTTAGACTCCACTGTAGAATCCAGTAGCTTTTACTGTATCTCTTGACTACATCACCATCCCCACTAGCCTCTGTTCTGGTCACTGACCCTTCTGTGCCATCTTTGCTAGCCGCTGCCCCCCCCCCCGACCTTTGTCTTTGGATAGGAACAGGTGGGTGATCTAAGAAGTTCTCTCCACATTTTACCAGCACCTTCTGCATGGTTTCCAATCTGTTGATCACAACCAATGGCATCCAGGCTAGTTGTAGGATAGTCACCTCTCTGAAGCAGTGTTTTAGCTAAAGCAGAAGATGGGAGCACACTTACCAAGAACCCCAGCAGATATAAGGACCAGACATAGCAAGAGGTTTGCTGTGTGTTGTTACTGAACCCAGGGTCTCAGATATTCAAAGCAATGCTAATCACTGAGTTGCTTCCCCAGTCTGAGATATGTTGCCATGTCACTGGGAATTGTATTATATCTAAGTTCAGCAAAGGGCTGGTATTAGATGTGATTACCAGCAGTGACCTTGTCAGAATCAGAACTCAGTTTCTTGAGGTATAAGACCTACATAGCATTAAGATACTTGACCAGTCCTAGCACCTCTTTCCACTGTTTCCTGACTAAAATCCTGCTCTAGAACCTGACATCTCTCCACCACCAATACCCAAACAAATCCATTGATGTGATCAATGACTCAAGCCTTCATCATGTCTGCTGCCTCTGACTGGATTGCAAATCAGTTTGCACAAGAGCACAAGTTTGCCCCTATGTCTTAGTACTCCTATACTTCTGCTCTTGGAAAGTGAAGACTGTCCTCGGGTCCTGTAATCCCTTTCTCTTGGGGAATGTTTGTGGATTCACTATGTACCACTAAGGGCACCATTACCTCTGTTGCCGTCTATTACCAACTCCCCCACTTTGTACTAGTGGTAGGTATATTCTCAACATACCTTAAATTAAAATTAGAGGAGGCTTGAGCCTTCCAAGGATTATGTGCCATCATTAGTCCTCCCCAGGATCCGCAGAGAGCTGCAGTTCTGTACTGTCTGCACATGACAATCTATTGGTGGCCAATATGGATTTACTGTTTTAGAAAAATTCAAACTGCCCATAATCTGGGACCTCTATCATAGGGTGAAAGACACAATGTGCTGGTGGGCCCTCTGGACATCGTCATGAGACTGGAGTTCAAAAGTACTGCACTGATAAGGTGGATTGAGTCTACACCTGAGACCCATAGGCTTCACGGGGAGGGGCTGTAAGACCCAAACGCTTTCATGAGAATTTTATAAACCAATTATGGAGTTGTTGCAGCCAGCCAGCACAGGTTCATTAATAGGATGAAAGTTTGAGCATTTTTCTGACATGGTTTCCCTTTGTCAGGCGTAGCTATGTCACTGGGAGAAAACTTCCAACTCACACAGCTCCTCCCCAAGAGTGACAAATACAAGGAGATGGCAGTCTCGTGAGTGGCAGTCCCAACAACTATCACTTGGGGGAGCCAGAGATCAAGGACAGTAGAACATTGGAAAGTAGGCCCAAACTCACAGGCAATTTTTTAATGGGCAGTTTCTGTTCTCCAAGTTGTAAAAATTGTGGATATTAGCTCCTGAACAACATATATAAATTCAATGTCACTGAAATACATAGAAACCATGCCTAGGATGTACATAATTCTAAAACAACTTCAAGTCTAAAATTTAAATATGCACTTAAAAGAGGGGCTGGAGAGATAATGGCTCAATAGCTAAGAGCAGTGACCTTACAGAGGACTTAGGTTCAGTTCCCAGCACCCACATTATCGGCTCACATCAGTTCCAAAGGCTCTTCTGCCCTCTCCCAGCCTCCACATGTACTAGGCACACAAGTGACACACAGTTGTACATGCAGGCAAAAGTTCCATAGACATAGAATGAAATAAAATTTAAAGTTTTTAATGAGTATTGGAAAGAATCTACTACATACCTACAAGCATAGTCAACATAAAAGACACCTTCAGACGCTGGTGAGGATGTAAATCAACAGGAACTCCCATTCATGGGTCATGAGAATATAAATGGTAGATTCATTTGAAAAGAAGTTTAGCATTACTTACAACAAAACATATCCTTATCACATGACACATTAATCTGAAAGCTTATACCTACACAGGAACCCGCACAGTATTTATGGCAGCTCTACGTATAAGCGCCCAAACTGGAAGCGATCAAGATGTCCTTGAGCAAACAAAAAGCTAGAAAAACTGGGCATATCTAGACAATGGAGTAATTTTTGGCAGCAGCAAAGAATTAAGCTGTGTATCCATAAACACATGAAGAAACCATAAATGTGAATTACTAAATTGAAAGCAGCCAATCTGAAATGGCTACATACATACATATATACATACATACACACGTCTCTAACTATATGACAGTCTAGAAAAGGAAAAACTATGAAGATGATAAAAAATATCAGTGGTTGACAGGTTTGGTGAGGAAACGGAGGAGCAAACCATCCTGTAAGAGACTGTAATGGGAATAGATGGACGCCATAAATTTGTACAAATCCACAAAGCGTACAGCACCAAGAGCAAACCCTGATGTAGGTGCATCACTTACAACAAACATGCTCCTTCACTGGTGGCATTAATAACGGGGAAGGCTGCACATGACTGGAGGATGTGGGTACATAGGAGCTTATCTTCCATTCAATACAACAGTAAACCAAAAGCTGCTTTTAAAAAAAAAATCTATTACAACACACATGCACTGACCTTAAAAACTGCAGGAGCTGAAAGGCACAGTCAGCTAGGGCACTGCAGACATCAGAAAACTGTCATCAAGAGGAGCCCAACAGGGCCACTGCCCACCTCAGACTCATTTCTGAATTCAGTTTAAGGAAAGACAGACAATCATACTAAAGCCGTGCCCTGGTGTCATCAGAAAGGAACAAAAGGCAAAGTGACAAACATCTGCTGTCAGGAGAGTATTTTCCTCAAGATACATATTTTTCAAGTTTTATGACTTAGTCCTTGACACCTGAAATCTATCAATTGCATTTTAGCTGTGTTTATCATTTCTATTCAGGTCTTGGGCAGCTGCCTGAGCAGGGTCCCATGGCTGACACAGCACACCACTCACATCCATACCACCATCCAGGCAGGTGAGGTGAGAAATAGACCACACTGCTTGGTACAGTCATTAAAGCAAATTAACCTGCCATTTCTGCGGCCCTGAATTGATGAACACACTAGAACTCATTTATAATTACTTACTTCCAACTCAAAACACTATTTCCAATATTTCTTCTGTTCTCTTAAAAATAAAAGTCCATTAACATTGAATTATACATTTACAATCCTTAAAATTAATGCTGATTGGGAATATGTCCTCATGTCAACTTCAAAAAGTCAGAATGGTCCCATGGGGCAGAAAAGAACCGTGGCTCTGCTGACAAGAACCACTTAGACTTAGAGAGGCCAGGGGACAAAGGACTGATGGTGGCCTCCTGGGGAATAAACAGAGCCAAGGTCCCCTTTGGGAGGCTGGTCCTGAAGAAGGAAGAGACACATTCACTTAAAGTAAATGAAAAAGGACACAAGGTTAAAATGAAGTTTATTATGTTTTTGATTTTTTTTTTGATTTTTTTTTCGATTTTTGTTTTTTTAAATAAAACTGTTTGTAAAACAGCTATTTTATCCCCACGGCAGAGTGACCCCTGAAAGATGCACATATCCCTTCTTAAGGCCTTAACAAGATTTTTTTTGTACTTTTTTTCTTTTTTTAAAACTCATATATTTAAAAATTATACAATTTACAAAACAAAACAATACAACATAAAGATACATGTAGCATGGGGCCACATATCTAACAAGCCCCCTTTTCCATTATAAAAATGAAAGCAATAAAGTGTTAGAGTGGGTGGTTCTGGCCAGCTTTACCCACCCAAATGGTTCACATGCTGTTCTCTCCCAGACCTGGCCTATTTCAGCAGCAGAGGCCTGGGCCTCCATGGGTTCCATGGATTCTGTGGGTCCACATGGGTCCCAGCTACATGGAATGTGTCAAGGAAAGAGGGAGCCAGAGGGAAGCCATTCCTTAGTATATCTGTTGCTGTGAGGCTACTTTACCTACTTGGTGGAGCCACAGTGATGCAGGACACAGACATGACCTTGGGGCATCTCCCAATTTCACCACCACCCCCCCAAAAAAGAAAAAAAATAAAAATAGTGTTTCTGGAAAGGAAAAAAATTTATTTTTGAGTTTAAACATCATTCCCCCCCTTTTGAAGATGACCATCCCCCTTCTGCCCTCCCCGCAAACCTCCCCTGTAAGACAGACTGATCAGAGGAAAGGTGATATCGTTTGTCTGCTCCTTCAGTCCTGGTCTAGTGTTCACTGAATTGTTGTGAGACAGGCTAAAGATCAAAGTCACACCTCATCCTTCATGAGATGAGTTTGTTCAATTCAATTTCACATTTAAATTTCATTGTCATTGGAACAAATTTTGAGTTAACTAGATAATTTTAAAATAGAATCAAAAGGGATAGCGCACCTTTCATTTAAACAAAGTCTTTCCAGACTAAAAATAGATTTATATATATATATTTTTATCCCTCCCTTTTAACCCCCCCTTCCCCTTCAGCCCCCCTCCCCCCTCCCCCATATTGTCACTATGGAGATTGTGTCCATGGAAACAGCCATTCCAACATCTTGTGTCTTTCTTTCCTGTGGTGTCACCAGTTTGAGTGTGATGTGAGAACATATGAAGGAAGTGCTGGCATGGGCAGGCGCAATGGGGGTGCAGGGCAGGGCAGGGTGGGGTGTGGTTGCACAGCAGGAAGATTCCATTCCATCATGTGTGTCCACCACCTTCTCTCATCTCCACAGTCTCACCTGAAAAACAAGCAGTAGATAGAGGGTGCTGTGAAGATCTATATGGTCTCAGCACAGCTGTGGTAGCGATGGGAGGATACGAGTTTCAATAGGTATCTTACACTCATACCTTTTTGTAGATGGCAGCTGGTTTTGAACACATCCAAGATCAATGCTAGAACTATCATGAGGTTTTGGACCAAACACAGGGAAAAACAGCAGTGATTTAAGCTAATGGGCTTTGCATGGAAGGGATCAAGACAAAACAAGATTCCCCTTCATCTCTTTCTCAAGTCTCTCCCGTTCTTGCCACCAATAGATAAACTTCAGAGTAGAACCCAAGTCCTGCCTCCACAAAGCTTTCCAATAAACAACAGCTAAGAAGGTTAAATTGTGTGAAGGACCTAAGAATGTATCATTCAAGTACACATACACACACCGGCCCTTTACAAAAAGTCCGGTAAGGAGGAAGGCACTTTGCAGTATAGTGCAGCCCGAGACTCCAGCTCTGAGAATACAGGTGTTTTACCACAGCACTAAGGTAGCTTGAATCCATCTTCAAGATGAGGAAGCTCAAGTTCAGGGAGGTGACACTTGCAGCCCAAAGCACGTGGTTAGTTCAATGCAAGATTTGGGTGTATAGTTACCCAATCCTTTGCTAACTAGGTTCCAGGGACTGTGTTTCATTGTATGAGACATGGCTGAGAAGAGGTAATTAGGCTTCCTGTGAGCTTTCTGCCATTCCAACCTGTAAATATTCTCTTTAAATTTTACTGAGCATGTGGCTACTGTCCATATGATTATCACTAAGAATGGGAATGTGATAAGACCAACTCAGCAGCAGAACTCTTATATGGTACTTAACTACCACACTACAACCACAAAACAATAAGCACCTAATGTTCAGCAAGGAGAACAGAGAATTCTCTTTGGACTCCCCCACCTACCCTGTGGCCTGAACCTGAGAGGGCTTCCTTTGTATCCTTCTCCACCAACTCTAAGCCTGACTCCCAACTACAGCAGGCATCACTCAGCTCAACTATGCCAGGATTCAGAGGCAGACTCTTCTCTGAAGTACATGTGATTCCTACCTGAAGAGGAATTGAATTCTGACTCAGTGCAGATTTATGGCATCGGGGAAATGTGATAGACTAAGGGTTTCCTTTTGGAGGTATGACCCCAGCAGCACTTCCCTAGAAGAAACTAGGATTGAGGTGGCACTCATTCATCTGTGGATGGGCTGCACGCTGCTCAGAGAGAACAGGAAGGATGCCACCCCTTTCTTTTCATGGCTGTTTTGTGCAGGGCATATGGGTAGGTGGCATCCCTAGCACCCAGGACAGAACATCACTTCAAATGATGCTTTCTGTTCCCTGTCTACTACATCTCAGGGCCCAGCAGAGAAGCCACATTCAGGGGTCCTTTTGTCAGAAGACTGTGTAAACCTGCAATGAACCCAAAGAGTAACAATCAATCTTTCTTTGATTCCGGAGAGGGCTTCTTTGTGTACCCTTAGCTGTCCTAGAACTAGCTCTGTTTTTCAAGACAGGGTTTCTCTGTAGCTTTGGAGCCTGTCCACCAACTAGCTCTGTAGATCTGGCTGGCCCCAAACTCACAGATATCCACCTGTCTCTGCCTCCTGAGTGCTGGGATAAAAGGTGGGCATCATCACTGCCTGGTGAGTTAACTATCCAACACAACAGACCTACCATGATAAGATGCTTTCTCATCCTCAGAAATGGATGGGACATGGCCTACTGGACAAGTATCCAAAGACTTTACCTCTCTTACATTCTTAGCCTGGTGAGGACAAGTGCACAAATCCCACATGTTGAAGCAACATCTTCTAGTCCCTAGCATTGGGTATTTTCTGCTAGATAGAGCAGTTTTAGCTCTCAGAAACACACAACTAGGTAGCATACAATGGCCAGTGTGCTCTGTATTTGCCAAGGCCTTGTCAAATCCTCCTGAGTTCATCACTGTTATTTCTTATGAAGCATAGAGATACTAAGTAGCTTTAACCTCAGTCACAAAGCCCCTTTCACAACGTTCTGTGTGAAGAAATGGGCTACCAGAAGGTCAGAACACATGCACACTCACTGTCCCATCTCTGCTTTGTGTGACTTAATGGTGGCTATCCTGAGCCCGAGTATTCTTTGAGGACAGTGGTTTGTTTTTGTCCCTTAGCCTTTGTCACTGAGGCTTCAATAGCTAATTGGCTTTTGAAGAACAATGACTGACCTCAATGTAACAACTGAACAGATAAGCATAGAAAAAAAAGTTTTTTATTGTACAATATGTTTGCAAAGAATATTCCAGATATTATGACTGAACACAGGGTCTGCTCTTTTACTCAATAGGTGACTGCTACAAACACCAACAGACTTGAAGCCCATCCCCACAAGAAGGTCAGGTCTATTATGGCCAGATACCAGCCCATGAAGGATGGAGTTAAAACTGCTCAGTCTTTCTGTTCAAAGTCCATTCTGCTTCCAGTCTAGAGCTGGAAACATCTAAGAATGAGTAGGGATGATAACCTAGGTCCCTAAGAGACAGGTTCCCAAGGCCCAAATTTTCTAAAACTCAGGCTGGAATTCAGGTTAAAATCAAGTTTCAAATGAACTCATTTTTACTTCACCCAAGCCTTCTAACACACACTTACTTCGGGGATCCGAATTCCCCTTAGAATTCGACTCCAACCATCAGGGTCAATACAGAAACTCTTACAGACACTGCAGAGCCTACTTAGGCACAGTGGCAATAAAGTGCGTAAGTTCCACTGAAGGCCAATACAATTCTCCAAAACCCATATATGTATCTCCCACCACTTTGTACTGAGGGCCACAGGACTGTACCAGAAGGATTATGCACAGCCTGTAAAGCCCAACAGCTTCTGTAAGTGCAGAAATGACAATGTCTTGTCAGTCCACAGTCTTCTTATGTTTGGGTCTTGTGCCCCAAGAACAAATGAAGTGGTTCCAATCTGTCTTTCACACTGTGCTCTGCTCCAGGCATTCATTTCCAACCCTACTCCCTGCAAGAGGAAGGCATAGAGAAAAAGCACAATAGCAATGCACTCACCATCCCCACCAGGGAGTCTGGGGGAGCCCACATCTGCATCCAGACCTATCCCACAGTAGAATGCAAACAGACTTCTCTGAAGTCAGCACTTGAACTACCAATTAAACATTTTCTTGGAGGAGGAACACCACATACTATTAGATTAATTCAACTGTTCTTCAAATTAACATTGATTTTTTTCCAAAAATGAAAAACCTCCCAGTTGTATCCAGAAAGAAGGCACACTCCACAGAGAATATGCCTGCTGTGTCTGTGGGAAAAAGAAGATCCTCCATTTAGAGAATGATACCTCAATACAGCTAGGCCCACTGTGCAGAGCCCATGTCACAATGATTCTGTTCTTTTTACTCCCTACTTTTTTTCATCTCTCGGTGACAGAGCAGGGCAGGAAGGGTAAACCAAGCTTCCAGGGCCCATATCTTCTGAACTGCATTCTCATGGCTGCACAGAGACACTCACTACAATCAGTTTAACCCCTTGACACTGTTAAAAATCCACATGACAGTCTGAGGCCATAAGAGGCTGGAGGCTCAGACACACATGGAGCTTGGTGAGGAGGTGGTGGGAGCCCAGCAGGCCCCAACTCACCTGTGCTTGCTGTCCATTCCCACGTGCACATTGCCCCCCTCACCCCCGCTCCGACTGCTCTGTGCTGAGGCTGCCTTTCGCGGTCTTGTTCTGCAAGGGGAGGAGAGGGCACGGAAGGGGAGGCTGACGCCGGCCAAAGCCAAGGGGAGACAAGACAAAAGGACAGAACAGAAAATACAGAGTCGGAACCAGGGAGGGTAGTGGTAAGGAAAGGAAAGGATTGGCACATGGAAAAGGAAATAAAAATCAGAGTCAGTACTGAATGACAAACAGGAGACACCCAGATGGGGCTTTCTGAGACAAAATGTGATCACAGGTAAAAATAGAGAGAATGTTGTCTGACCCTGAGATCCACCTCTGAAAGCATTCTTAGAAGGAAACGTAAGAGTCTGCCAGGAGCATTCTGAGGTCAGTTTTCTACAGATGGTTCCTTTGCTTTTTTTTTTTCCTGGTCCTTTTTGAGGATTGAGTGGTCAATGACCACCAGATGTCAGTGTAACCTCAGCTAGACAGGTGCAGTGCAGGAAACACAGGCAGCAGAGCTCTCTACCCTGACCCTCCTCCTTTACCCCATCTGGCCTTCTGTGGCATCTCAAAAAATGAGTTACTTTCATTTTTCCACCTTTCCTAAAGGGAATGACCATGAAAGCCCCACTTAAGCACACTGGGAAATGAGTCAGTGGCAACCCATCCCTATTCATTGTTGGGTTGCTTCTGCTGTGCTACTGGGGAGAGAATGAGAGTTTCCCCAAGCTCTGGGGTTGACTCTATTTCCTAGACAAAGATATGTTTCTATACCAGGCCCTGTATCAACTCACTAAGAATTGATCCATAAACTAGGTAGAGTTCTAGTAAACTCAAAAAGAAAACAGTAATAGTTTCATTGAGTCTGATCTTCTAATTTCTTGTATTAAACAGACATCCCCCTCAAAACACCATACCTCTTCCCATCTTACCATGAAGGGTGTTGGCCCCCTGCCCCAGGGATTCTTTTAGCTTTGTGCACCCCCTAACTTTCAAAGACTGGGAGAGAGCTTCAGCTAAAGGTATATGTTGGTCAGATAGGCATGGGTCAAGTCTTTCAATGCTCGGGACTTTAAATCTTTTAAAGGGAACTACCCTTATTCTCTAGTTGCACAGCCAGTCTCACTTAAGAGTGCAGAGGTCTATGACTCACCTTGTGCTTGGGGCATCTCACCGAGAAGTTCTCCTCATGCAGCAAACAATCTACAAAACCAAGAAGACAGTCAAATGAGCCTTTGCATGCTCAACCAAGGCAGGGCTATACTGGCTAAACTGATAGAAAGGAACATAAGACACCTCAATACTGATTTATTTCCTTTCTTATTTCTGATTGTATATATGCAATACTCTTTATTTAAATGAAAAATGAAAGTAGTTGCATAAAGGTCAGATGCCATGGGACACATACACTTTTTCCCAGTTTTGTTATGCTTAGTGGGTTTTCCAGGGAACTGCCATGGGGTGCTCACATGGCAGCTGGAGTTCAGATCCTGTCTTGCTATCTTTCTAATAAGAAAACATCAGTGACAACCAAAATCATCTATGATAATAACATGTTATCAAATCACAAAAAAAATTAGTATTTTTTTAAAAAAGTGGTTGATGATAAGGGTAAACAACCATGATATAGTTACACAAAAATCACTCCAACAACCAGGATATACAAATGTGTAACTAAACCTTAAATTTCATTAACATTTTTTTTGCTGGGTGGTGGCAGTACACACCTTTACTCCCAGCACTCAGGAGGCAGAGGCAGGTGGATCTCTGTGAATTTGAGGCCAGCCTGGTCTATAAGAGCTAGTTCCAGGACAGGCTCCAAAGTTACAGAAATACCCTGTCTCAGAAAACCAGGATTTTTTTTTTTTACATACATCTAAAAAAAGGACTGAGTGCACACCTTTAATCTCAGTACTTGGCAGAGGCAGGTGGATCTCTGTGAGTTCAAGACCAGCCTGGCCTACAAGAGCGAGTTCCAGGACAGGCTACAAAGCTACAGAAAAACCCTGTCTTGAAAAACCAAAAAGATTGAAATGAAATCTTCCAAAACATATCAGAGACTCATTTGTAGGAAGAAAAGGGTGATTTCCACTAGAGATTTCTCTCTATATTTCCAAAATGGCAATGCTTAATTAAGCATCAAAGATATTGTGTTCAGCTAACCTCATAGGATCAATGCAAAACCTTTTCTTAAAAAAAAAAAAAAAACCACCACCACCACTACCACCAACAAAAAAAACTACCTGAAATACAGTGACACCCTCCCCCTTTGCATTTATTCAAGAGAGTCAGTTTTCAAGACAGAATGGCGACCAAGCCTGGAAGCCCGGCTGTCACCTGCATCCCACAGCCCCTAGAGACACAAGAAGACACTTTTGACGTGATCACACAATAGGCATGGCACACTTCAGAGGGAAAACAAAGTCTCATAAGGGTGATTTTAATTCCTGGAGGGAAAAAAATGATATATTGCAACTTTTAACTCAGTGACAGCATGCCTGATGGCAGCCAAGAATACATGTGCCTTCAGGTAAGTCCAGCTTTAAGGCACAAGAGTGGTGTATGGAACAGGGCAGATAAATCTAATTAATGAGTTCACTCTCTACATCACAGCTCTGAGAAACTGACAGTCAGGTCACTGGTGCAAGATGTGGTGGCAGGATGTTAATAAATATTGATCACGCGCTCTCAGAGAGCTCTCAGGCACCACAGCAATAAGCTGTAGTGCTTACCTTATTAAGTTTACTATTTAACCAGTTTAAAATGAGACACAGATTAGCAGCCTATATAGCCACATATTTCAAATGTAAGCAGAGGAAAACACAAATGAAAACTTCTCAGGTCCTCAGTATCCTGAACAGTTAAGATACTTGGAGAATTTGGCTCACTTCAGTATTACCTGCCTATGGAGTCTCAGATCACCTCAACTACAGAGTAAGCTATCAGCTTTCTCAGATCAAGGCCCCAGAACTCAGTTAACCTCTAGGCCCCTCCCTCCGGCATGCAACAAGCATAGCAGTAAGCAAAATATGTTAATTAAAAACCCACACGTTCATAGCATGACCAAGACTCCTGCTGCTCCAATCTGCCAGTGAGTTTAGAACAGGAGGAGGCAGACAACTGAAGCTCAGGGAAGCATTCTCTTCTCACCTGGAGTCTCCAGCAGACTGTGCCACCAATCTCTAAGTCCAGTCAAACATGGCACCTGTGAAGCTTGGCCACCATAATGCCACAGAGTTTACAAAAACATTCAGGATAGGGACCATGTCAGTTGCAAAAGGTACCATCAGAAAGGCACAAGTGGGTTTATTCACCCTCAGAATAAAAGAATAGTGTGACCAGCTGTGACAGGCCATTAATAAAATGTTTCTTAAAGTTAGAAAATGTTTCTTTCTGAGTTAAAAGGAAAAAATAGTCACAATTAAAATAATATAAATATACATTACTTGGGGAGATGGAATTCGCCTGAAGAAGTCTTACAGAATGTGCCTACCTCTGCCATTGCAGAACCACTGCTCTGTTCTCTTCTCATACAAATCTGTGAATCATGAGGAACTGGAATTCCACTCTTAGCAAAAGTCAGAACATAGGCAGAAAGCTTAGAAGCTGGAAGGGTAGAGGGGAGATTAATCCAACTGCCCTAGTGCTACTGAGGTAAGAGCGAAGAGTACAAACAAGTGTAGTGAAATCCCAAATGAGGACTCTGACAGGTGTCAGGTCCCCACGTGGTCAGCCAGCAACAATCACTTGATTTGTTTTTTCTACGGCCCTGACACTACCTTGCAGTACACAGGGCCTGGTCAGAATTCCTATAGGGTAGAAAACAAAGCAACAATTCATCAGATCACATGAGCTAGAAAAGACTCACAAAGTGGATCAGTCAACAAGATGGCTTCCAGAAACAACCATCACCTCCATACTTTCATTACCCTCTAAGCTTAAAGGCCAGGGTTACTTTGCTCAGTATTTCCTAACAAGGTCCATAAAGCTCAGGTACACTATCCACATACATATATATACTATCCATATACTCTATCCATATACACATATACACATACATATACACCATCCATATACATATATACACTATCCACTGTCCTTTAGATTCCTTGGTACCAGACACAGGCAGGCACCAGCTTGGCTAGCCACCTCTGGTACGGGAAAAGTGTCTGTATTCTGTCAATCATGTTTTAAATAAAACGCTGATTGGCCAGGCAGGAGGTGTAGGTGGGAAAACCAGACAGGAAGTGGAAATGATGCAAGGAGAGCATGAGAATTCTGTGGAGGAGGAAGCTGATTCCTCCCACTCCTGCCCAGATCACCGAAGCAGCAGGATGTGAGCTGCCCCACTGAAAAAGGTACTGAGCCACATGGCTAACATAGATCAGAAAAATGGGTTAATCAAGATGTGAGAGTTAGCCAGTAAGAAGTCTGACCTAATGGGCCAATCAGCATTACAACTTATAGAGTCCTTTGTGTGATTTTTCTCTGGGACTAAACAGCTGGGGGAACTGGGCAGGACAAAAACCCCAACAAGCCGACCCCTCATGTTACACACCTCAGCACATCATCCTTACACTAGTAGAGATGGACACTACAGCCTGTTGGCCACTCCTAAAGCATGTGGAGGAATGAGTCCTCAGTGCTGATAAAGCCCCTCCCAGAAGATGCCTTACCTTTGTGTTTTGTCATGAACCCACCCTAGGCTCTGACCCCATTACTCAAACATGGAAGTCTTCAGCAGAGAGAAAAATGTCCAGCTATGTTTCTTCATGAGAGTTAAAGAAAAATGTTCCCAGGCAAGATTCTTCACACACAGTAGAATTATTAATGAGCTACTACAGTCTTATTCCTTGTCTCAATTGTTGTGTTCAACATTTGTTCAGAATCAGAACTTATGTTCTTTTAACTATATCCTCTATCTGAAAACAAACTCTTCTGTAACCTTAACAACCAACACAGAAAATCTAATGATGGTGTCAGAAATGTGGGACTACACTGGGTGTGGGAGTTGCAAGAGTCAGAGGACCATCTGAAACAAAGACTCTCAAAGCTATCAAGAGTTCTTCAAAGATTTGGATGCTGGCAGCAAGGCACAGATGAAAACGTAATACTGTTACTCCACCAATAAATTAGGGCCACTTAAACCCAGAGACTTATCTTGACTGTGAATTTAAAAAAAAAAATCAATCAGGGTCAATGAACACACCTTCCCTAAATATAAGGCATATTACACAGAACTCCTGAGGAGACAATGGAATAAGCACAAAAATCCAGGATCCAGGCCTGTGGAGTTGTGCAGGACCTCAAGGTCCTTGCAACTTGGATTATCAAGACTGATGTGTCTACAGCTTGTAAAGCTGCATCTTTGATACCAGTTCTGCACTTATAAAGAGCCGAGTACAGCTGAGGCAGTCATACCACACCCCTGAACCAGACCTCTCCCTTGCTGAAAACTTGGTTAGGTTTGTTAAACAGAGACACTATGGGATTAACAGGGGCAGGGGGTGGAATGAAGAGTTTGGGTAGGCACGCATGCAAGACTGGAAGAGAAAGAGACAGGCATCATTTATTTACTCTCAGTGGAGGTCTTGCTTTTGATAAGGTGGGTTTGGGTTGGCAAGCTTCTATTAGAAGCCATCTCCTAAAACCCCTAGCCATACTACCCGAACTTTATTAAGATCTATTCTGCTATGAGTCATACACAGCTATTTGATTTCAACTTTAAAATTTTAACTTCCACCAGGAGGTTTTGATACACACTTTTAATCCCAGCACTCAGGGAATAGAGGCAGGCAAATCCCTGAGTTCGAGGCAGTCTGGTCTACAGAGTGAGTTTCAGGATAGTGAGGGCTACACAGAGAAACTCTGTCATGAAAACTGTCTTTTTCTGTGATATTTTGATTGTGTCTGATAAATAAAACTTGCTTGGAATTATTGGGCAGAGCTTGCCACTAGCTGATCATAGAAGTTTGTAGAGAGAGGAGACAGGAAGCGGTAAGGCGGGGCTGAGAGAGAATCTTGGCCCTTTTGGACGGAGGAACTTATGAGGTAAGAAGTAAATGGTGACTGCTACCTGTTCCCTGATCTTTCAGGTTCTTACCCCAAAGTTTGACTCCCAAATTTTTACTGATAAAGATTAATTAATGTTTCATCTGGTGCCCAACTTTTGGGGCAACAATTCACAAAACAGTCACTTGCTCGAGGCTTTGCAGCTACCAGTATCCACCAGAGCTGCACCTACTGAAGTCACTGTGCTGCTGGCTGGCTTTTCCTCTTTTCCCCCAAGCCCTCTGAGTGAGTCTGGGATTTTCCTGTTGCAGCCTCTCTACAGCAATCTCCAGAAGCCCCAAAGTCCACCAGAGTTAGCCCCTTGACACCAGCCAGCTCCTTCTTCAGGCAGCTCTGTGCTTTCATTTCCTGTTGGTCACACATGCTGCTTTCACATGTTCCTCTCTGTCTGCCTTTCAGATGGCTGACTCTTTGGCTTCTTTCCCATGGGTTGTGGGCTTTCTCTGAACCCTTTCTTCAGGATGCTGACACATTATCAGTGGCAGCTGTCCTCAGCCAGGCTGTGTAACATCTGTGTTCTCTGCCTAGACGTGTCAGCCTTATACTTATCATTATCAGCCATTTGGTGAAACACCTTGGAATTCTTAAAGGGGCAAAATTAGTTTTAAGAGAGATATAGAGACAGAGATTTTTTTTCCTACATTAAAAGATGGGAAACACTATTATGATAGAGGGAGTTTAGGTCTCTCTCTGTATATAAACCATTCCACAATGGATGGTTTAAGATGGAACATTCAAATGAGGCAATAATTAACTTAGCTGAGATTTATATAATGTCAGTTATAAATGTTATTGGTTTGGTAATTGTTTTATCCCTAAAAAAGTTGGTTGATATGAGTGTCAAGATACAGGCCTTAGAGAAAGGTTACTAAAGAAAATAATGCAATTCTGACTGATAAGCTACAAGCCTTACAAAACTTACAAAACTTAAAAAACAGAAAATAGAGATATTCAGACAAACACAGAGGAATTTAGGGGAGAACCAACCTCACCATTATATTATAAAATTAGAGAGGAACATCCCAAGGTTATCAAAAAACCAACATTAATTTATCTAGTCACCATATAGGACCAACTGCCAAATGACAGACATCTCCAAGGCTGTTTAATAGATTTGAGGAGATGTAATGAAGTGATAATCTCATATGGTATGCATTCACCTTTTGTGAAGCAGATGTTAAATTCATGGTCAACTAATAATAGAATTCTACCACAAGACTGCAGAGACTTGATTATCGAGCGCTACTGGAATCTGGTCCTCAATTACAGTGGAGGAACTGGCGAGGCTAAGACCACTGAACAAAGAAGTAGGGTTGAAGGTATAAAAATTTCCCAAGTCCAACTCCTTGGAGAGGATGGTTACACTGATGTACAGAGACAGTTTACATATGATGAACACATCTTGACTCTATGCCGTGCAGCAGCTTTGAATGCTTGGAACAGAATTGAAGAAGTCAAAAAGAACTGAGACATTTACTAAAGTTATACAGGGCCCAAAAGAAACCTTCACTGATTTCTTACAAAGATTGACTTCAATTATAAATAGAATGATACCAAATTCAGATGCAACACAAATTATAATTGAATCTTTGGATTCTGAAAATGCTAATTCACAATGCAAAAGGATAATTGTGCCTTTAAAGGCAAGGTCAGCACCCATAGAATAATAGATTTGAGATAGTCAATATTGAATTGCATAATCATGATCATGCTTGGATAGGAGAGGTGATTTCCAATGACTTGAAGAAAACCCAAAATGTCAGATGTTTTCAATTGCAGTAAACAGGGTCACCTAAAAAGTAGGCAGGGTGTTCCTAGAAACAATGTATTTTCTAGCAATAATACCAAGAGAAGACTCCCCTCTCCTGGAGTATGCAGAAGGTGCAGCAAAGAACTTATGACCAATGAATGTAGATCAACAAGGGACAAACAAGGTAACCCTTTGCCATTGGGAAATGGCTTGGGGGGGCCCTTTTGCATACCCCCATGTCAAATTTGGTTGAATCATTCTCTGCTACCATGGGGGAAACTCCTCCCCAAAGCAATTAAAGGACTTAATGCCTCCACTGTGTTAAAAAAAAAATAACAACAACAACAAAAAAACCATATTGTTCTGGATAATAGAACAGCCTTAGAAGATAAAACAAAACTTTCAAGAGAAACCATAAATTAAATATGATGAAGACTAGATTTAAACAAGAGAAATCTCTTGATTAGAAGAGATGATAGCTCAAGAAACAGCATGACCGGGGGGAGTGGGAGGGCGTTGGGAGGAGGGGCGTAAATGGAAACTTTTTATAATTTAATAAAATTACTAAAAAAAAAAAAAAAAAAAAAAGAAAAGAAACAGCATGACCATTCAATCTAAACTAACTTCTAAGACTGACAAATGCTTTTCACGTGATCAGATATAACTTGCCAAAAAGGAAGTTCTCCCAAATTAGGGTTGGGACAGGGTTTTGCTTTTGTCCTTTCAAGAGAATGAAGGCATCCAACTAAGGAACTGATGACCATGGGACAAATGAGACATTTGAAGAAAAAGGATGAATCATCCAGAGAAAATGTCCCAAGAAAAAGAGGAAATTGGTCTACTGGTATATCACATCTCCAACAGAACAAAATTTCATAAATCTTCCCAAATGTTTGTTTCTGCTATTCTCTACAGACATAATGCAAATGGTCTTCTTTAGTACCAGTTTAATTAAAAAGTAGAGCTGTCTTTGGAGTTGGAGTATGATTCTCTCCATGAAACCCAACCATGGTTGTTAAAAGGAAAATCCAAAATCTCTGTCTCAAGTCAGAAGACCCACCAGATATGGGACAGAAGAAAAACCAAAATTAAGGGACTATTCTATTGCCAGCAATCTCATAAGTCTTTGGTTTATTTTGACTCTTTAAAACTTCTCTTAAGGTATAACTATCATTTAAAAATTTGTAAAATTAATATATACATTAAACTTTTTGTCATATTAATGGTCATACAGAGTACTAACTAATTCTAAAAAAAGGCTTCATCTAGCTTTCTATACATGACTTTGGGTTTGAGTTTCTATCAGGTAACTAGGAATTAAGTTTTTGTACTCTGGATGTACATAACAAATTATGGTCCTTAAACCTCTTCGAGATCTGCTGCACAACATGTAAAATATTTAAGTTTTCTGCAGTGAACCAGGACCATGCCTAACAGCAATCTTTGAAGTCTCCAAATGGAGGGTGGGGCCCCACAAAGATGACTCCACCAGAAATAAAATAACACCACTAAGCTGAAAAACAAAACAATACTCAAAGATGGGCTGTGGATTATAAACTGCTCGGGACAATTTCAAGGTGGCTAGGTGAGAAGGTCCAGTCTCACAGACTACTCTACCCAGGACTTGAGACAAGCCCTGCATTTCCCATTACATAGAGACTGGACAACAAATGATACAGATAGCTCTTCCAGGATTTGATAATTATTCTTTTTTTTTTTTCAGAGTCCCCTAAAGATGCCATCGTCCCCAGACAAGAAGAAATAATTATAAAACAATGATGTTTTATAATTATAAAAACAAAAAATTATAAAACAAAAATAAAATAATGATGCCTACATTCCCAAGACGTGGGGTGAGTGATTTTTGATCATTTGGTGGGTTATGAATATTTGTCACCATTTAGGGGAGTTGGTTACAGCTTGTTATTGGTAATGGTCAGGAAAAAAAGCTGAAAAAAAGGAGATTAGATTCAGGAATGTTGTTCTGAAAAGAAAAGAGGGGGATATAGAAATGATAGAGTAAGAGGGTAGATTATTAAATCTACTTTTAAACCAAAAAAGGACTACTAGTTTTAAATATTTTACATTGGTTTGAATTTTTGTATACTGAGTCCAATTTTATTTTTGTCATACTGTATGTTTCTACTCTTATTTATAATATTTTTGAATACTGATATAAATTTAAGATTATTTTTGTTAGAAAATGTTGTGCATACATTTCTACTCTTGTTCAAGGTATTGTACCTATGCAGCTCATTTTAAAATGTAATGCAAATTTCTAGTCCTGGAAAGGTATTATCACAAATTATTAAGGATAATAAAGAAATGCAGGCTAGTAGTTAGTCACCTATAACAATCAAACTTGTAGTCACATTAGGTATGTTTTCAAGGTCAAACAGACATATTTTAGGTAGACAGGTAATTTTCAAACACTTCAGAGACCTACAGAATACAACATTTAAGATGTTTTAATAACATGCAAATCTTTTTTTTAAATGACAATAAGACATGTCTGCTCCTGGCAGCACCAATCTATTTCAGAGAAGATGGTAGCACTGAAGAAACTCCATATGGAGTTTACGTCTTCGTAGCCACTGGACAAGAAACTGCCCCTGTTTCAAGCTGAAGGTATGCTGTCTAAATTGGACAAGCACAACACAAAAGTGTCAAACTTTGCCAAGAAAAAGCAGAACAGTACTTCAAAAATCTTGCGTCACAGAAAAGTGTCAAATATTCTAGGCTTGCAGGCCAAAGATACATGCCCCAACGTTACAGAGAAACCTTGGTGAATGTCCAGGCAGCCAGCTATTTCTATCATTTCTTCAATTTGGGAGTTGATGTTGAGCATTTCTTCTTTACTTGGGTAATATTACATCACTTTCAGGTCTCTGATGTCAAGTTAAAGACTAAACAATTAATAGTTTTCCATGTTAATAAATTCAGAAAAGAAACTCACAAAAGAGGTATAAAGGGTATATGATTGAAAGACATTTAAAAGAAGATAGTTTTGGGTTGGTAATGCAAGTTAGGATAGGAAGTGAATTAGGTACAACACTTTGGACTCACCAAGAAAGGATAGAAATGGAGCATTTTCTCTGGATTTGTCAAATGCAAATGTACTAGACATGTAAAAGTAATCATTGCCTATATATGTGTATATAATTACTGTACTTATATATGGTTTTAGTATGTTAGCTAAAACCTTCACTTTTTATTTAGACAAAAATGGGGAAATGTGTGATATTTTGATTGTATTCTGGCAAAAAAAGAAAAAAAGAAACCTTTCTTGGAGTCAGAGGGCAGAACTAGCCACTAGCTGTTGAAGGACTGTAGAGAGAGGAAACAGGAAGTGGTAAAGCAGGGCTGAGATCCTTTCTGAGATCTCAGAAGGATCCTTTTTGAGAAAGGATCTCAGCCCTTTTGGACAGAGGAAAAAAAGAGGTAGGAAGCAACTGGCAGCTGCTCCCTGTTCTCTGATCTTTCAAGTTCTTAACTTAGTATTTTGACTCCCAATTTTTTGATAGATTAACATTCCCCCTCTCTCTCACACACACACAGTTTCCTTAGTCCCATTATCCACATTTCAAGTACTCAATGGTCACATATGGGTGAAGCTACCATTCCACCCCACCTCCACCCCTGAGCAGAAAGGTCTACAGCATTTCTATTACTGTGGAACATTCCAGTGAACAATATGCTTTACCCCTGAGAAACTGTACCAGGAAATAGACAGAAATAGACTGGGAGCTGGAAGCAGCATTCTAAGGCCCTTGCTGTTGCAAACCTTGCTGCCATCACAGCTGATATTTAAGGGTAAACATGAGGCATGCTGAAAGTCGAAGGGGTTACCTGTCAAAGTGTACAAGCTTCTGTTGCTGAACAGTCTTTGCGTGGGAGACCAGGCACTGACTGGGACAGTCAATTACTGCATAACTCCCTCATTCAAAACCATACACTTCAGAATTCTCATTTAAGAGAAGCTTCAAGTAAAGAAAACCAGATATTCTCATGTAACTACAAGCAATGAATATAATAAAGAAAAGGAACTGCTTGACTTTAAAAAGATTTAACAGTCTAAGCACAAGTTAGGGTGAATAGCTGAAACAACATGAAAACGTACTAGCAGGGAGAATGAGGTCAATTGTGAAGGTACATGCCTACAACCTCAGCACTTAGGAGCAGACAGTAGGATCAGTTCAAGGTTATTCCCGGTCACATAGTGAATTTGAAGTGAACATGGGCTACGTGAGATCATATCTCAAGAAAACAAATAGGGAGGAGAAAGAAAAAAGTACAAGTAGAGGTATAAGGAAGGAGAAAGGAAAACAAAAGTCCAAAACCCAAATCCCATAAAACAATGGTTCAAGGTTCTTTACTTCCTTCCTACCTATCCCTATAGTCAATGCCATGCCCATAAAGTAATTGCACACAAACGCCTATATTCAACATTTTTAAAAACCTCTATACAATTCTTTTCCTTTTTAGTGCCTCTAATAGAAACTTGGAGAAAAGACATAGAAGGAAAAGAAGGACATAGAGGATGTTGACTCAATACAAATAGTTACCTGGGAAGGAGAAACTTAATTTGGGAAACTGACTCATAAGACTGGCCTCTGGGTGTGTCTGTGGAGCATTTTCTTGACTAACGACTGACTGGTTTTGACGGGCCCAACCCTCTGTAGACAGTGCCACTCCTGGACAAGTGGTCCTGAGTTATATAAGAAAGTAAGTTAAGGAGGTCAGATGGCTCAGTGGTTAAGAGCACTGACTGCAATTCCCAGCACCCACCTGGTGGCTTACAACCATCTGTAAATCAAGTTTCAGGAATCCAATACCCAGTTCTGACCTCCAAAGGCATCAGATAGGCACACGGTGCACATACATGCAAACATGCATACATATAAAGTAATAAGTTGAAAAGAAAAAAAAAGGAAAAGAAAGAAAAAGAAAACTGATCAAGACATTAAAAGCAAACCAGTACACAGCATTCCTCTGTAGTCTGAGCTTCAGTTCCTGCCTCCAGGTTCTTGTCCTGACATTCTTTAGCAATGGTCCATGATCTCAGAGTTGTAAAATGAAACAGACCCTTTCCTTCCACAGGTTGTTTTTGGTCAGTGTGATCACAGCAACAGAGAAACTTAACTAGGACACCAAGTATGTAATCCCAATGCTGGGGGAACGGGAAACAGAGACCAGAGGATCCAGCCCAGCTCAAAACAAACAAAATGATGAGCTCCAAGTTCAGTGAAACCTTGTCTCAAGGGAATGAAGTGGAGCATGATAGAGGATCTGTCACTCTAGTGCACCTACAACTCCCCATAAAACAAACAAATTCCATTATAGCACTTCCTTTTTTTAAAAAAAAATTATTATTTTTATTTTATATGCCATTAGTGTTTTTCCTGCACACATGTCCGTGTGAGGCTTTCAGATCCCCTGAAACTGGAGCTACAGTGAGTTTTGAGCTGCCATGTGGATGTTGGGTCTTCTGAAAGAACATCCAGTGCTCTAAACCTCTGAGCCATCTCTCCAGCCCCCAAAATTATTTTTGTTAACTCTCCCCTGTTCCTGTACCCCATCTGTTTTATTTTTCCCCTCAGTAACCAGTACTCCGTTTTCACGTCACATGTATTCTATGATTCCTTTTTCCTCCCTGCTAAAACCACTTCTCCATTCACAGTCCCCTTTTTAATTTTGTGACCTACATTCACACCCACACCCCCACACACGAACACACACTATAAAAATTAGAATCTAAGATCTGAATGAGAGAAATGTGTAGTATTTGTCTGGGTTACTTTGCTCAGTACTGTTTCTTTCCATCTACTTTTTAATAATAGTGTTTTCCAATTCATCTACAGATTCAGTGAAATTCCTATCAAAATTTTAATAGTTTCTTTTTCACAGAAACGTGTAAGTTTATCATGAATTTCAAATGGAACAAAGAAGTACCTAAAATAGTGAAAACAATCTTGGGAGGAAAATAAGGCACAAATTTTCCAATTTTCTTGTTCCTATTTTTTTGGAGGAGGAGCGAGCATACTTGGAGACCAAACATGCCAAAGCAAGCATTCTACCATTCCCAATTTCAAAACCTACTGCAAAGCTATAGTAATCATGATAGTGGAATATTGGATAGAATCAAGAAATAAGTTCAAGCACAGTGGTTAAGTGATTTTCAACAAAATGACAAAATTCAATGACAGAAGAATGGTCATTTCTGTAAACTGAAGTAGGACAACTAGATAACTGCTCACAAAAAACAGATCTGAATTGTTGTTATTCCGCAAAACAGTCAAATACTAAAATAAAAGAACTAAAGTTTTAAAACTCTTAGGAAAAAGATCACCAAAACCCCACTTTGGATTAGGTGTTTATTACTTTAGGATGTTAACAAAAGAAATAATAAGATGAATTAGACTTTATCAAGAGCCAACTTTTCCTGGGGGTCTATCTCAGTTGGTAGAGTGCTTATCTAGCATACATGATGTCCTGGGTTCCATGCTCAGTATTATGTAAATTAGGCATGGTGGTGTACACCTGTAATCTCAGCACTAGGGAAGTAGAGGTAGGGCATCAGGAGTTCAAGATCATCCTTGACTACATAAGCAAGTTTGAAGCCACTTGGGCTACATGAGACCTTGTTTCAAAAAACACCTTCAGAAAGGTGAAAAGAAATGAAAGAAAATATTTGCAATCCATGTATTTGGTAAGGGGGGCTTAGAATTCTTAATACTTTACAGTAAAAAGAATAAAATAATTTAACAGTGGGCAAAAAAACTGGAATAGACACTTCTCGATAGAAGCTGTACAAATGGACAATAAATACATAGATGCTTAACATTAATAGATATGTACAAAATTAATCAACAGCAACACAGCATTTCATACCCATCGGGATGTCTATAGTGATAATAAAGACACCTAAGTATGGTTGGTAAAGATTTTGGGAAATTGGAACCCTAATACATTGCTGGTTCGAATGTAATACTTTGGAAAACCATATGGCAGTTATCCAAAGGTTAAACATGGAGTTAACATGCAAAGAGAACTGAAATCCTATGATCATACAAAGGCTTGTGTGTGACTTTTCTGTGGCAGCATGACACACAAGTGAAAACTGAAAACAAACCCCATGTTCATCAACTGATAAAAGGTAAATCCAACACAGCAATAAATCGTTAGGCAGTGAAAATGAATGAAGTGCTATCACATGCTGCAACATCTGAACCTTAGAAATCAGAAGTGTGTGTGATCCCAACTTACCTGCGTCAATGGCACATGGGTAATGGTATCGGAAGGAGCAGCCTTTGTTGTAGCAGCCCAAGGTAGCGCCAGCCTCCTGGCAGTGGGAGCATTTCTGAAAGGGAGAAATGAGCATGTCAGTAACTCCAGACCTGCCCCTCTCTTGCAGGCTTTTCTTTATCTCATCTGTTAGACCTCAGCATGGCCTTTGTGGTTAGAGATATCTGTGGTGGTAGGATAGGTTGATCCATCTCTCAACCACCACTCATTAACCACACCATGGGAAGAGATCCAGCAGACTGTTTTAAGGCCAGGCCTCATAAATAACTTCAAATCAAACAAAACACACCAAGGCAAGTAAGTGACACTATACATGTGGTAGACACACCATGGGTGTAGCTACTCTGGTACTACCCTACAGTGGGTATACCAGACCTACCTGTTTTAGCTACTCCCATGATCTACTGGTAAATTCCTCTGTTACTATGCAATGCCTACAGATCCTGCTTCTATTTCTGCCATAGAAATCTTGTGGAGATGGGGAGTTAAAGTATACATGCACACAAACACACACTTTTACAATTAAAAGTAGAATTTGGTTCCTTGTTCTTATATTTTTAAGATTTTATTTTTAATTTTGCTCTACTTTATCCCAAATGCCCAATACAAATATATTTTTCTTTCCAGAAAATATGGGTTCCTGTACACAAATGGTATTTTTATACATGAATCCTATTTTAAATGTACTAGGAAACCTGCCATGAATTTCTGGCTAAGCGAGATACTATTCTCTAATTGCAATGCTCCTCCTTATATGGTCAGACTTTCTTTAAGCAGGGCATATCTCTATTACCACTTCCATGTGGCTGCTGTGAGTATTCATTCTGTCAATCCCACCAACATTATCAAAATGCAACCACATGTGGCCCTGCTAAGGAAAATATGCAGATTAGTTATCCTTCTTGGGTGTGGCTATGACCCACCCAGAAAAGCTAACCAGAAGACACAGACACTTGTTCCTGATTCTATGAAAAATAAAGTGTGTGTGGCTCCTTAAACCTTCACATCTGAGCTGGCTAAGCTCCCAGAATACTGGTACCTATGGAGCCTAAATGTTCACCATGTCTCAGGATGGGATAGTTATGAACATTAACAATGCAGTCACCTGATAGAAAATGTACCTGTCCATTGTACAGGTTGGAAAGGTAAAGTAGCAGAGGACAGGACTAGCATTAGGTCAGAGCTAAGAATGTCTATCAGAGACAAATGATGCAGAAACTTAAGCCTCCCTCTCAGAAGACTAAGAGGACCAAGATCAATTTAGGAGCAAATAATCACTAAATGTTTACCATGTATCCTTGTGCCTATGAGAAGAAAGCAAAGATCATTTAGTCTAGAGTAAAACAAGGTCAGTTAAGAGCGCTGTCTATTACTCCTTCAGGATAAAAGGTCTCATTGCCAAACCAAAAGAACAAGAGTATGGCCAACCTGTCAGTGGAAAACTGCCAGCTGTTCCTGCTGTCTACCTTTTTACTCAAGGTACCCAAACACTCATGTATCCAGAGAGTTTGAGTTTCAGGCCTTCTCCATCTTGGAAGATGAATCTCAGTTCATGGCAGCCACTGATGAATGAATAAATCAAGTACTTTTCAAAGTCTGCAAGCAAATGTGCTTCTGCAACAGTTTTGCTCTTAAATATGGACTAGTTGGAAAACAACAGCATTCTGGGGGCAGAATCAAGCAGATTTCTATGAATTTCAGGCCAGCCTGGTCTATATAGTGAGTTCCAGAACAGATAAGGCTACACAGTGAGACCTGCCCTTCTGGTACTTTTACCTCAAAACAAAACCAACCAAACAGAAAACCAGACCATCTTGTTCAGCCTCTCTTGAGTATAGAACAACAGGATCTGTGACAATTGCCTAATCACAAAAAGACAATCCTGACAAATCCCAGCTGTGGGGACAAAAGAGCAGAAGAATGAGAGACTTGGACTCTGTCACACTGCTGAGCACTAACTCAACCAACCCAAAGATCAAGGACCATCAACCTCCACACTTGTGATGGAACAACACAGACACACTCTTTTCAATTAATTTTACAACTTATAGTCAACATATCCTAATTTTTCAGATACAGAAAAATCTGAGTGGAGTTGGACAAGGAAGGGTTAAGTGTACAGACTAAAATCTAAACAACTATGCTGTAAGTGACTCTTTCACTGCCTCATGATGTCTTACCAGCCAATTTCCTGACCTCTGTTCAGTCCATCTTCACGAAAAATACTCACAGTGCTCACTTCACAGAAACGTTAAGTGTTGAATGCACGAATGCGGAGTTAGAACAGTGGTTGGAACAGAGCTGCTGTTCTGTCAGTCACGGTAACTACAGGCCAGAGATACAAGTCCTACTGACCAAAACTTGAACAATCACCCATTGAGTGGCCTTGTTACTGCTACTTACAGATGATGACAGAGTAGACAAGGGGCTGGGAATGGACGCCTGCTCCTTTCCTACTTCAACATCAGCTGTTCTGCCCCTCACAGAACCTCTCAAAGCAATCTGATCACAAACAGCCCAGTGCTGTGGGAACTCCTTAAGCCAATAACCTTTAAGATACCAACCCACTTTAGGCATAGTCTCATGTACTAGAAATGCAGGCAAAAAAATATGCACTGGTTTCCTGGCTGCTGAACTTGGTTCCAGTTCCCAGGGCACACAGAGGATTGCAGATCGCTACTCTGTGAGTTTATAACCAAATAAATAAATCTTTTTTATACTCCATTTTGGGCTATTGTGAAACTTTTGTATGCCAACAAACTGGTGCCCACCATCTGGCATGGGTCCACATAAGACCTAAAAAAGCCTAAGAAAGCTTAAAAATGAGAGCTTCTAGAGCCACAAAACAGGGAGCAAAGTACAGCTTCTTGATTGCTGCATTTTTTTTTTCAGATGGGCTCTATTTGCTGGCTGCAAGCTTCTTTAAAAGGTGGCTTCCTGTTTTGTGTTAGCATCACGGAATGGCTCTGGCTCTTTGGGGAGGAACTGTTATAGAGCATTTAAATGGAGTTTGTGAGCAGAGGGCAAGTTGCTTAATGGTGGTGACACAGACCCCTGTGTCCCTGGAGCTAGGGCAGTGAGTATAGCTCACAGCGCTGGTAGTGAACATGCCTCCAGCATGCTGGACTGGGCGGAAAAAAACAGGGCCGTGGAGTTGGTCACAACCACGCCCACTTAACGTTTTTAAAGAAAAAAAAAAGTACTCCTGGTCAGAAAATGACTACAAATATACAATAAAGACAGACTCAGATGAAAATGACCCCTGAATAGGTCACAGTGTTGGATAAATGTACATAGGCTTGGGAGAGAGAAGAAAAAGAGTATAGACAGTCATAAAAAGAAATAGTTTCAAAAAATAAAACAAAATGTTTAAAGAGACCATAACAATAATATAAAAGAGTACAGACAGCCATAGATTAAAAGAGTAAAGAAAAATAAGTCACACAAAGATGGAATATACACAGAGAGTCTATTATGCATATTGTTGTATTTTCTTTGAATTTTTTGATTGCAGAAATATTTGTTTCTAGGGGCTACTAAGCTAAACCAACATACATACATACATACATACATACACATACATAGTGTCTTGACTTCAAAATTTGAGTCTAAGAATATGTTGTTTTGGAAAAGCAGTTCTGCTTTTGCTTCCACAGAAGATGAGAACCCGTGGATTCCTTCCAGGTAGTTTGATGGAACAAGACCCCCGAAAAGTTTTGCAAAAACCCTAGAAAGACTTCACCCAACAAAAAGCAGAAAGCAGTTTGGAGACTACACCCAAATTCCCAAAATGATTGTTCACAAATGTAAATTTACATATAAACGGGGTTGATTATAAGTGATAAATGGTCACAATTTCTTAAAATAATAGATAAATAAATAAAAGAGGATATGATATAAAGATGAATACTTTGTATTGGTATGGATCTTGGCTACTGATACGTACTTAAGGTTGATTGTTATACTGTGTATATTTCTGTTCTTGTTTAAGGTATTGTATTTGTGCAGCTCATTTAAAATACAAAGTATAACTAAAAATTACAGATTAATAGTCATTTATAATAGTCAAACTTGCAGTCATGTTTGTTAAGTTTTCTAGGTGTATAGAAAACTACAGAATATGGTATTTAAATAACTTAGGATTCTGTTAACATGAGACAGGATCACACCAATCTAAAACCAAGAGAATGTTGGTCACTGAAGACATTCCACTTGGAGCTTGTTTTCTTCTTGGCAAAACTTGCCATTGGGCAAAGAACTGTCCATGCCTTGACCACTGACAAAATGTACTGTGTCCAGATTGGACAAGCAGAATACAAGAAAAATGACTGCCAGACCTTGCCAAGACAGGGTAAGACAGTTTTTAAAAGTTTCCTGCCTCTGAAAATGGTCTATCACTTACTCTAGGCCTTAGCCAAAGTTGGTTACCCCTGTGTTGCAAATGAGACTTTGGGTGATTGCCCCAGTTGTCTGTCATTTCTTGTACCTTTTGGAAGTTGCTTGATTGCACTTCCTGTTTACTCAAGTAATATTGTTTCCCTTCTCAGGCCTTCGATGGGGTTGAAGACTAGATAGTCATAGTTACTTTCCCCTTATGACTTAGCCAAGCCATTTTTAATATAAGACTTAAGCCTTCTTATGATAGGATAACTACTGAAACATTTATTATGTTTCTTGTTTAATGTTGTTCATGCTGGTTATAATTCTAATTTATATGTATGTTTTTGCCTCCTTTTCCCTAGACAATATCTGACATTTGTTCTTATTGTATATAGTTTTGTATTAGGCCTAGAACTCTCTTATTTAGACAAAAGGGGGAGGTGCTCTGATAACTCATTCAGACAATAGCCTTTAAGATACCAGCCCACTTTGGGCGTGATCTCATGTACTATAAATACAGACAAAAAGCATGTGCAGGTCTCTTGGCTGCTGAATTTGGTTCCAGTTCCCAGCACACAACAGGGGAATGTGGATCACTACTCTTTCTGTAGTCTATTCTCAGGTAAATAAACCTTTGTTATACTCCATTTCGGGCTATTGTGGAACTCTTTTGTATGCCAACAGCCCAGACTACATGTCTTGTCTTTTTCATGAAAACAGAGAATTCCTCACCAGAAAATTACATCAGTAAAATGCTATTTTATTCTTTCAACTAAAAGCATGACATGGAGCTGGAGAGATGGACCAGTGGTCAAGAGAACTTGTTACTCTTCCAGAGGTTCCAAGCTTGGTTCCCAGTATCCACATAGTGGCTTGAAACCATCTCTAACACCAGATCCAGAGTTCCAGGGGATACCTTTTTCTGACTTTCTGAGGCACCAGGCACTAACATAGTGCACATAAAAACATGTAGCCAAAACACTCATATAGATAAAATAAAATTTAAAAAGCACAGTAAAAGTACTACACTGTACCAAAAAAAAAGAGACATCCTACAGAAATTATTAGGACACCTTACAAACAGTTAAGTTCAGGGGTCCTCAAAAGTGTAGTCTGAAAACCAGAAGCACCAGGAGGAACTTAAAGGACAAATTCTTAATCCATGTTCCAAAAAAAAGCAATTGTAGTATATAATGCAGATTCAGAAGCATTAACCAACTCTTTACTTGTAACACAGATCCAAGAGATACAATGACTGGCTAGAATCCACGTTTCCTGAAAGCCATTTAGTGTTTACTAGACTCCTGTACCATAGCAATCTAAAGATTACAGGTACAGAATTGAGGCCTCCAATAATGTTCATCTGAATCCCTAGAATCAGAAACATTTAATACTTTGCATAGGTGGTAAGCCTCAAAATGGAGAGAATGTACTAATTACCTGGGGATGGATCTATTTTCAACATACATATTGATTAAAAACAAAGGTCCTCTCTCAGAGTGGGGCAGAACGATAGGCTTCAGAGAGATGTGAAAACGGGACCAGGTAAGAAAGGGCCACAAGCCAAAGAATGTAGGTAGTTATAGCTCAAAAAAGGCAATAAAATCTTCCCTAGGCTTCCAGAAAAGGAGCAGAACCAGATGACAACTGAATTCCAGAGAGTGGGAGTTGTATTGGGCTTGTAACCTGCAGAACAGGTAACAGTTATGTGGTGTACCAACAGCACATACGTGAGAATTACTGAGACACTCATGGTGACAGAAGTTACTGTTCACTTTTCTGTGACGTTCTCTAATGTAAAAACATTTCTCCCTCATGGGAAAATCTACAATTTCATTTCCTTTTCATAAAGGCAGTTTTGTTATAACAAGGTCCCCAAAGGTAGCACACTGGGTCTGTTTCCAGTGTTTTGTTTTCTCCTAGCTGAAGACGCAGAAGTTCTTAAAGCAAAGCGGATTGCTAAAATCATATAGGCAGGGAGCAATGAACTTGTAACTGTAGCATCTTTTTTTTTTTGATTTTTTAAAATCTTTTTTTAAATTTTTGTTACTATAATACAATTACATCATTTCTCACCCCGTCCCTTTCCATCAAACTTTCTGATATACCCTGCTTCCCTTGCAGAAGCAAGAAAAGAATTACACGATTTGTAAGAACCAGAGGATTAAGGAGATTGTATCTTTAGTAATGTCAGATCTACATCCATAGTCTTACCAATATGAGTACCCAAAAGTGATATGAACAGTGACGATAACAGAGACACACTAAAGTGGACAGGGGGAAACCCATGAGTCCTCAACTTGATGCTCACTTTTATGTTATTTCTCAGATGACATTCTTTGTAATCTGTTAAGCTGGTGATGTATACCATGTTCTCAAGTCCATACTGATACTATCCTTCTGATGAAATTAGCATGCTGCTGAGACATTTATGAACTATATGTCGAAAAATCCTATTTCTTAACTGAATTGCATTCTAGTCAAATGTTTCCAGGTGTAATTTTGTTTTAAACCAATATATTTCTTTTCGTGGCGTTCCGCTAGCTCGCCATGATCGTATAGTGGCTAGTACTCTGCGTTGTAGCATCTTTTCTTAAAACTAACCACAAGTTCAACACTGCTCATCCTGCCAATGCTCCTTTTAGCTCCTCTTCATTCATTCAACCACCCCACACTTTACAAGTACCTCCTGATGCCTTTAATCCCAACACTCATGAGGCAGCATGGTGAACCTCTGTGTTCCAAGATAGCCTTGTCTACATAACAAAGCCAAACAATCAAAAGAATTAGAAAATAAAGTACCTCCTATGCACCAACTGTCAAAAACAAAATATAAAAACCTATCTCTATAAAATCTCCATTTGTACATTCTATACCCAAACCTTTCTTTAGCCACTATAACTTACAATTAGATTTTTATTCCTTATGTTTTACCTAAAGGAAAAAAAAATAGTGCAATTATTTAAAGTCTCTGCCTAGCAAATGTCCTTGATTTAGGGGCACTGAGTATACAGTGTCAGAACCCAGACAAAACAGGCTCGGTGGTGGCTTAAGTATCATTTAGATTTCTTTTCTTTTTATGAGACAAAGTTTTTCTGTGTAGTCCTGGCTATCCTGGAACTTGCTCTATATACAGACATCTGTCTGCCTCAGCTTCTCAAATGCTGGGACTAAAGGTGTATACCACCATCACCTAGCCCACTTTTCTTTCTTTGAGACAGGGTTTCACTTTGTAGCCTTGGCTACGCTGGAACTTGCTATGTGGGCTAGGTTGGTCTCAAACTCAAAGTTCCACTTGCCTCTTCTAAGTACAAGGATTTGTTACCACCACACCCAACTAGATTTTTTTTTCCCCAAAAGACACAGCATACTGAACTGATGAAGGAAGGGAAATTTTTATTTTCTTTTAATAGAAAGTTAAAATTATTTTCAAGCAACTCTGACAAAAAAACAAACATACAAACAAAAAACATAAAACCCTTCTATTTCTGAACACTATAACTTGTAAATGAATTACAAATGTCTTAGTTTCTGGGCAGATTCAAACAGACATTCAGCTTGATCTTTCACAAGTGTTTGTCACTGTCTAGAGGCAGGGTCTAGAAGTGGCAAACTACAGGGGCTGAATCAACTAGGAGCCATCTAATTCTCCTTTTAAGGGAGGCTGCAAAGGAAGAACACTGCATGACTCTTCATTCCCAGAACAGCACTTCCCTCTGAGATGCAACAGTGACCTGAATAATCGTGCTGCTTAATGGACATCTTTGAGCAGCCTAAAGAGCTGCAGCAATTGGGTCAGAGTATTGTTAGCATATGGATGCTGATCAATTCTGTGCAAAGCTTGTAGATTGCACTCTGTACCACTGTATCCTACAGCTTTCAGTCACCACTATGTTCTTCTGTTCACACTTAACAGTATTTATTCAGTCATGTTTATTCATCCCCTAAACTGGGAGCTCTACCATCTCCTGACGAGGAGCACTGAAATACAGGCAGATGGAAGACTATAAGGGCTGACACTTAAGAGACTTGGAGCAAACTAATACAGTTGACTCTTCCAATATTGGTTAAAAAGCTGAAACTTGGAAAAATATGGAAAAAGTATTCATTTTTGGCTACCAATAAAAAGTTTATTCTCTTTTAATTATACCTCCTATATCTAGGGCAGAAACATCTGTTGATCTCACTATGCACTCTTACTAAATGACTGCAACATGGTCTCTATCCAAAGCATTACAGTTCCCATTATGGTCATAGGAGCATTTTCCTTTGATGCAACTCTTCATTTGATCAATTCTCTTTCCACAGGGCTTAAAAGTGTTGGTCGGGACCATTTATGCTCTCTTTTTCCTTCCTTGCAGCAAGACACTCTCCTTAGGTTTCTCCATCAAAGTTCTCATCTGGGAGAGATGTACTACGTTTTGAAGGATGGCACTTGTGCCAGCCCTAGAACCATACCCTGAGTTGATATATCAGAGTCAACTCAGAGGGACAAGGAAGTCAGAGCTCTTTCTAGGACCATTTATTTGGTGCAAGAGGCGCACAAATGTACTAGTTGCATTCATGTCTCACAAGCTGTTCTAAAGGTGTCAATTTCAGAACCTACTGCATTTATTAAAGGCACAGTTGTGAGTATAAGAAATCAGCTACCAGTCGTTATTAGCAGCACTCACTGGATAAAGGCTACTTTTGAATTTAAGACAAGTTTCCAGGTTTGACTGGCATTTTAGAATGAACATGATTGGTTTAATGTGACTATTATTCAGGACCAAATTAGCAAAGGTCTAGTGATGTGGGATTTCCCTCTGTATGCTGTGATTACCATTAATGAATAAAAAACTGCTTTGAGCCTATAGCAGATCAGGGAGGAGTGGAACAGAACTAGGCGGAGAGGACTGGACTAAATGCTGGGAGAAAGAAGGGTGGAGTCAGAGAGAAGCCACGTAGTCCCGCTGGAGACAGATGGGAACTTTAGCCGGTAAGCCATAGCTATGTGGCAATAGACAGATTAATAAAAATGGATTAAATTAAGATCTAAGAGTTAGCCAATAAGAAGCTAGAGCTAATGGGCCAAGCAGTGTTTTAAATAATAGTTTCTATGTGATTATTTCAGGGCTGGGCAGCCGGGAACCAACAAGCAGTCTCCTCCAACAGCCTAGTGAACAAAGGCCAAAAAAGTTGTCATATCAACAACAGGAAATTTGCTTTATCTTCCTCATGAAGTTGTGTAAAATCACTGTAAGAGAATCTTACAAGCTACAAAGGAATGTAATTGTTTTGAACATCAAATTCATAAAATATATCCTTGTACAAATGTTTTATTGGTACTCACTAATGTTAAAATCGGGTATAGTATACATGGTATAGTATGCATCATATAGTCTAGTAAATTAAGACAAACTAAGTTATTTATCTATTAACTTATTTTTTTCCACTTACATCAGTGCCTAAAATAAGCAGACCATGGGGACCTGTTGGTTTTATAACAGCCTTTTATAAGTGAGGCATTTCATCACCTTTCTAAGGGTGAAAACAGCCAGCTCCTGCCAGCTTCATTCACACTCCTAGCAACTGTTTACTTTCACGAAACATCCTCTGAGTTCTTCGATGGTTGACCAATCCATATTAAGATTTTTTTTAAGCTTCTTGTAGCATTTTGCATTTGAAGATGTTTAAACAGGAACAGAAATACACTTGGACACATAACAAAATAGAACAATTAACAGGAGCCCAAAAGCATTAAAAACTACATTAAGAAGGGTTTACTGAATTCAATCTGGGCAACCTGAGTTCTGTACGTCTGTCAGGCTCTGCAGACAGTACCTGAATAATGAGTGATAAACAGACTTGCTGCTGGTAGCTGTAGGAGGAGGCCGGAAGAGGCCACTTGTTTCCCGGCAGCTCAGACCCCCAAAATAATCATAAAGAGATTGTATTAATTAAAACACTGCTTCGCCCATTAGCTCTAGTTTCTTATTAGCTAATTCTTACATCTTAATTTAAACCATCTCCATTAATCTGTGTATCGTCATGTGGCAGTGGCTTACCAGGTAAAATTCCCAGCATCTGTCTCTGGTGGCTCAATGTTGTTCCTCTGACTCTGCCCCTCTTCCTCCCAGCTTTCAGTTCCATCTTCCCTCCCTACCCAAGCTCTGCCCTATCAACAGGCCAAGGCAGTTTCTTTATTCATTAATGGCAATTATAGCACACAAAGGGGACTCCTACATCAGGTACCAGTGCCCTGCCACTACTCCCAGCCACAGGTCTTCAGCTAGCCTCACTCTTGTCATACAGCACTACTCACTAATGCTAGACTGTAGCTGATGGAGACCCTAATGCTACAGAAGCCAAAGGATCAGATGTACTACACACAACCAGGAATCTACCAACTTACCTTCCCTACCTCCTCCAAGTCATCTGCTTTCCACAATGATTAGCAGAGGACAGAACCCTTTCACACCTATTTTAGTCGAACCATCATCTTTCAAAGAAAACAAAATGTAGGAACAAGGACAGTTACTGAGTATGGGATAGAGGGAGTCCTGGTATTGGAGGTGGACATGCACACCAAAGGCTGACCTCAGACCAATGGTCACAGGACCCAAGAGATGTACTGTGGTGTGATGTAAAATATTATTTTAACTATGTAAAGATGTGCTACATTTATTTATATTGCATTTGTTAAACTATGTAAAGAAGTTATTGTACTTGTTTTACCTTGACTGCCTAAGGAACCTGACTGGTCTGAACAACCAATAGCTAGGCAGTAAAGGAATAGGTGGGGCTGGTGGGCAGACAGAATAAATAGGAAAGAATGAGAGAAGGGGAAGAAGAGAACGAGGAAAAAAGAGAGGGACACACATGGGGCCAGAAACCAGTCACTAGCCAGCCAGACATGAGAAGCAGTGAAAGTAAGATACACAGAAGGAAAGAAAGGTAAAAAGCCCAAAGGCAAAGCATAGATAAAGAGAAACAGGTTAAGTTAAAAGAGCTAGCAAGAAATGAGCCTAAGCTAAGGCTGAGCATTCATAACTAATAAGTCTCTATGTCACGATTTGGGAGCAGGTTGGTGGCATAAAAGAAAAGCCTGCTACAGTGGTGAGCCCTGGTATCCGGTGATGTAAGCAGTATTTTGAAGAGGCAGCTCACACACACCACTTGCTTTGGACACTTCTTTCTCAAGAAAGATTCCATTACCAAGCAGGGCAATTTGGACTTGGAAGTAAAATCTAAGTGAGAGTGAAGAATAAATTAAATCTCTAATGAGTCTTTCTGAGTAACTGAAGGCAAAGCTAGAAACACAGTCTATCTTCCTATTGAAGAATACAGATCTTCTGTTGCCTTACAGTTATGACTCTATATAATAATATTATTATAAAGAGAATAGGCTTCATTCAAGTGACTTCAAGGTATAACCCAAAACTTGTATTCTAAAATAAATCTATAGTCATTTGTGGGGGCTCTCACATTTACAAGCTCAGTATGTGAGAAGCTGAAGCATGAGGATCATCACAAGCCTGAGGACAAGCCTAGGAGGCATACTGAGTTCCAAATCTGCCAATTTTACAGAGTGAGAAACCCTATCTTAAAAAGTTAACTAAATCTTTGTTGGCAAACTTTAAGTAGGAAGATACGAATTCCATGAAACAAGCATTTCAGTTATTGTAGTTGGCATTTCCTACATGTGCCTTCTGTATATGTCCTGAGGTACCTTTGCTTGTTCTCCATCTGCAATACAGAGTCTAAAAACAGATAAAGTGGTAGGTGTAGTGGCATAAACCTTAAATCCCATCACTTCAGAAGCAGAGGCAAGCAGATTAACTCAAGGCCACCCTAGTTATAGCTAAGGCTATAAAGTGACACTCTGTCTCAAAAAATAATAAAAATCAAATCATAGTTTAGTAATAAAGGTGATTCTTTTTTAAAAAAAAAAAGATCAGATGAAGAACAGAAATAAGAATCTGAGGTACACACTGGGATGTAGAGTTGCACTGCTCATGGTAGCAGTGCCTCTCCAGAAGGACTAACACTTGGCCTTACTTCTCTTGGACTTTGTGAGCCTGCTGTGTTTGTATGTATTTGTCTGTCTTTAAGTCAGTAACATGGAGATAAATCTTCAGCTGAGAGAGGTGAAGGGGAATCTTTTGTTATATGAAGACGTTTGTCAACAAAAACTAACAGTAGTATTCCTAGTCACTTTCTATTACTTTCCATTCCAGCAGCTGGAGACCAGGTGGGAAGGGAGGGTAGTTTGCAAAGTGGTCTACTGCTAGAGACTAAGGTAAACCAGACATGCTGTCCCACAACACACTTCTTCTGGAGCTGCTAAACACTTTTACAGGTTCCGCACAATACCTTTACCTATGCTCAGTCATCCTGCTTTAGTGTGAACACGATGAATGATGATATACAAACGTGAGATTATGGCAGGCACCAGTAATTATGCCTAACAAGTTGTTCATGAAAGGAAAAGCTCATGATTATCACACATGGACTGAATGTCAACTGCCATTATAACAGATACAGGCACTAGCGACTTGTGGGTTTTAAATGCTCTGCCATTCACTAACTCCAATTCTCTGCAGTTTATAGTCTTCAGAATCAGCAAAAGTAATTTTTTTCAGGAGGTTTTTCTTTTTCTTTTTTTCTTTTTTTTTTTGGTTTTTCTACATAGTTTCTCTGTGAAACAGTCCTGGCTGTCCTGGAACTCACTGTACAGACCAGGCTGGCCTCAAACTCACAGAAATCCACCTGCCTCTGCCTCCCAATAGCTGGGATTAAAGGTGTGCACCACCACCGCCAATCTAAAGCAATTTCACAAACAAAATGCATCCACTTGTAACAATTTAAGGTAAATCCATTCTCCATTCCTTCTATATAATAAAACATTACTCACAAGAGTTGGTTTAATCATGCTTCTCTTACACAAAGTGTACCCATGTTGTTATGCTAATAAACTGCGAGAACCATGATTATTATGTCTCAATACAGGCTTCACTAGTGATGTTCTGTGAGTGACACCCAGTTGGTTTGTTTTTTAATTAGTTTGTATTTTATCTTACCCACAGGTATAAATATTTTGTTAAAATAATTTTAATTTTACAGCCCAGGAAGAAAATCACGCAACCTCTCTGAAAGTATGTTTTGTCTAAGTAAGTTTTTTCCATGTTAAAAGGTTAGAAAGGAAGGACTCTGGAGAAAGGACTAGGTTTAAGGCAGTAATCAGCACTTTTCCTCTGCAAACTGAGAAAAGGCTGAACCCAGCAGGAGCAACAACCAGCAGCAGCCCATGATGAAGAGAGAACAACATCTTCTAAGTGTAGAAATACATCTTATAGACAGAGCTTAAAAACCTAGAACTCTAAGCTTCTTATTTTTCTTTTACCCTTTGCTCAAATAGTGAAGTGGCTGGGTTAAAGAATGGTTATGTTTTGTGCTTTGTGAAGCTAAAAGATTCAGATGAAAGCTGAAATCACCAACCAGGGAAGTGACTCTACAGCACTGTTTCTCTCTAGGGCTCAGTCCACCTGTGAGCTCAGTATACATGCCCAGAAAGCCAATTACTAAGCTGCTTATGAGGTACCCAAATAAAAATGACTATGTTTTGACATACTATCTGCTACAATCAGACACCTGTAATAAGATTTCTAACCTATGAAGATACTACTGAAACACAATCTCCAAAGACCATCCTAACGTTCTGCACTAAAAGCCTTTATTTTTGACTCTCTGCATACTTACATTTGCATTTAATTCCCCCTTTCTTGCCCAGGCCGTTGCCTATCTCCCCAACACTCTCATCTCTGTAAACTTTCATCTGAGTAACTAAGACTTTATAATCAGCTCCTAGAAGTCCCATCCCTAAATAACATAGGAAGTAAATAACATATAAGAAATGAGTTCCCATCCTCTCCATACTCCACAGCTGGAATTAAATTTCAACACTGAAATGTTGGGAGACACTCAATCATATGGAAATGGTAGCATATTTAAGCTACTGCCAATAAAACTGCCTATATATCATGGTTCCCACACTCCATTAACCCTTGGCCCCAGCCTCCTAGCCAGGCCTTAGAGACCATCACTTGATTGAGAAGTGATGCTATGAGAACACTGAGCATATCTCAGGTCACTCTGACTTTCACAGGCATTCTCACTCAAGGCCCTTTTATTCCTGGTAACCTGTATTGGAAGGCACAAGTTTTCAAGAGCACGGCAGTGCTAAAGTATGTGACCAACTCATCAATACTAAGTTCTCTGAAATGGCATCTTAGTTTTTCTAAGTATGATTTTGTCAACTGCAGCTGCCCTTCCCAAAAGTGAAAGGTGTATTACAAATGAAGACTAAGGATACAACACTTGGAGACTGCACAGGGTAATGGTTACAAGTTCAATCCATTACACTTCATTCTGTTTCAGACTCTCCCAGGAAGAAGACAGTCAGTAAAAGGCCAAGGGTACTTCAACAGATAAAGAAAATGAAAACTTCCAAGTAACATGACAAGGTTAGAAACTCACAATGTTTAAAATGTTTCTCTTCATTTGTTTTCTGTCATTTGTATGTATAGTGTACATGCATGTATTGGACCAAGGATCGACATCCAGTGTCTTTTTCTCCATCTTTTCTTGGGGTGGGGGGTGCACAGGAGAATGGACACCAAATCCCGAGAGTTGGAGTTACAGATACTTGTGAGCAGTCATGTGGGTCCTCTGGAAAAATAGCCAGTACATTAAACCACTGAGCTATCTCTCTAGCACAATATCTCCAAAAGGGGGCATGGTCCACAGGCTAACTGCTAATGACTGCTTCTGCCTGAGATGCATATGGGAGAGGAAGGCAGCAACAGTGAGACAGCCAGGAGAAGAAGTCGGTCAGATTAAAAATGAAGAATACAATATACTCTTGGATCACAAGCTTTTGAGGGCACAGTAGAAGAGCCTGGGAAAGCGAGAGACTGCGGGTCTTGATGTATACTAATGTATACTGATTTCATCTGCCACTAAATCTTATAAACAATTAAGTCAATCCAATAGCAGAGGGTCTGCATGTGTAGGACTCTGGACAGGGCAGACCTGAGGCTCAAGTCAAGTGAGCTTTTTGGTGCTTACACAAACTCCACCACTAAGGGACCATGGCTTCACAGCATTTATACAGGTGTTGACATAAGCTAAGTTACAATGCTACTTGGCTGAAAACAAATTAGGAAACCATCCATAAGAACCCTTCAATTGGAAATGATCACACTTTTAACATACACAAGAGATATCCTTGAACTAATAGAAATAAGATACAAATCCTTGTTTCCTTCCCAATTGTTCTTCCTCCAAGATTTCCTGTTTTAAGAATTGGCACTGCACACTGGTGGACTGTCTTCATTCCTTATCCTTAAGGATAAGGTTCTTGCCTACCTTTCCAATCTCTCTGTGCTCTTATTTCAGCCACCTCTGATACAAACAGTCCCTCCTATTGCCTAACCCATCAAGCTTAGTCCCTCGTGGTGGCCTGCTATACCAGTCATTCCCTCTAAAGTGTTCTCTGATCCCAAGGCTGACTCTTCATCATTCTCCTCTCAGATTCTCAGAAAGATTTTTCCTGGTCCTAATCTAAAGCAGTCACCTAGTCTTCATCACATGGCTCATTTCACTTTCTTGAGATGATTTATTCCTGGCACATAATGGATCCTGATTAGATGCTAGGTGGATGAATGGAGTAGTTTGTGCTGGTAAAGCAGGATGGGCATGCATGCCTAGCTTTCAGAAAGCTAACCTCAGGGATTAGAGAGAGGGCTCAGCAGCTAAAAGCACTTCTTTGCATACATGAGGACTGGAATTTGGATCCTAGCAACACATAGCAAGCTGGGTGGTGCCAAGGTTGATGGAAACAAAAGGATCAATGGAACTGGCTGGCTTCTAAAATAGCCAAAACATAAGCCCCACCAAAGTTTGAGACTGGCTCAGACAAACAGGCAGAGAGTGATAAGCAAAAGAACACCTAATATCTAGAGACTTGGATACCTATAAACATCATGTGTATATGCACGCACGCACGCGCGCACACACACATGCACACCCTAAAACAAAACAAACAAAAAAAGAAACTAAGAAGGATCTGCTCAGCATAGAGAATGAACTGATGCAATCAAATGACAATATGAGGAAACTAGTGAAGATGTCATTCTGATGGGAGGATAAAAACTTCAGCCATGACTATCTCATGACTGGAGATAAGAGATAGAAAGATTTGAGTTATTTAGGAAGCAATCAACAGAACACGTAACTGATGAGAGGAGCCTAAGATAGTTTCCAGGCTTATGGGTGGTGGGGTAGGAAACAAGGTATGGCACCTGTATGTTCTGGTTGCAAGACTTTATTAGGGGGACTGGCAGACCTAACTTATGTTCAGAGTGTCATGAGGTCATGCTTTTACACAGGGAACATTTTCTTAATATGTCAGTCTGCTGTCACCATTATCACCAGCTTACAACTCAAATGTTCACCAAAAGGCAGACATTAAACATATGAAAAACCTTACACAAAAGCAGAACTTACATGAAGGTCCCTGACATATTACACTTAAAAAACAAGCACAGGGACAAGGAGTTAAGATTACCACTGGTTGTCCAACTCTTATGCATTATTTTCCCTAAGGACCGACCATATCTATATATCTCCACTTACATTATCATATCAAAACACATCTATCTCTATAAAGTGGCTCTAGGTCTGGAAAGTTGGAAGAGCATTTCTTGCTTTTCCAAAAGATCTAAGTTCAGTTCCCAGCACCCATGTCAAACAACTCACAACTGCCTGTATCTCTAGCTCCAGGATAGTCTCTTCTAGCTTCCTTACACACACACACACACACACACACACACACACACATATGTATGGGAGGTGCAAAGTCTCAAACTAGTAAACCGTCTTTTTGTAGAGGGGCTGTCCTTTACAGAGTATTAATATACTTTTATTTCTATAACTCTACAAATTCAACAAAGGGAATCATCTAGCAATTATCATTTTGCTTCTAATTATTACCCTACTAGAGCACTTTAAAATAGTTTTGTATAGGCCAGAGCCAGAGACTGCTGAGGGTCCGGACATGGATCCGGGACCTTCAAGAGAGCAGACCTAAGCCAATACCTCAGTGGGTCTGGGCGTGAGTCTAGGACCACCCAGGAACTAGGCCGGAGACAGGACCTCTGCCAGTATGGCTGTGAGTGAACCTAGGTCCTCTGAGGGAATAGGCAGGAACCAGAGATCTCGGCGGGGGTCAGGCATGAGTCTGGAACCTCAGAAAGAATAGGCCTGAGCCAGGACATCTGTGGATTCAGGCATTGGTATGGGACATCAAAGGGAATAGGCAGAACCTGGAACCTCTGCAGGTTCGAGCGTGAGTCTGGGAAGTAAGCCCGTCCTCTGCGGGTTCAGGAGCACCTGAGCCTGGGACCTCTGAGGCAGTAGACCAGAACCAGAAACCTTTCCAGGTCCAACTCCAACCCAGGGACTTCTGCAGGAGGGAATTCAGACCAGGATCTACAGATACAGGTCAAAGCCAGTAACCTAGACCAAAGTTGCCCAGAAGCAAGGAACTCCACAGTGGGCAACAAATTCCACAGGAGTGGAACTGAACGTGACTCCTAGGGCAGAGAGGGCCTGAGGAAACAAGCTCCACTGGGAGCAGAAGCCAGGAGCAAATCCAGTCCTGGGAGCCAACACAGTCCCAAAACACTGGCAGATCAGGATTGAGCCAGCGACCAGATCCAGAGTCAGCGATCTCCACCAGAACAGGTCCAACACCAAGCCAGGGGCTTCTGCAGGAGGGGATCCATATCAGGATTTACAAAAACAGATCAAAGCCAGCAACCTAGGATAAAGTAGGCCTGAGACAGCAAACTACAAGGGAGCAGAGCAAAGCACAGGAACACTGAGCTATCTCCAGCAACAGGAGTAACCACAGGAGTAACTAGAACTGTGACACTGACTGTACCACGAGGAACAACCATCTGAGCTTTGGATTCCCTGGCACTTAGAAGATTATTCAACAGAATCTCAGACAGCCCCAACCACACCTAATAGAGGAAAAGATGAATAGAAAAGGTAAAATCACACACTACACCACAAAGAGCAACACAATACCAGCAAAACCTAAAGACCCTACAACAGCAAGACCTAAACAATCAAATATGAAATGACCTAAAAAAAAATAACTTCAAGAGAATGTTTGAAATTCTTAAAGATGAAATGAGAAATTCCCTTAAAGAAATGGAGGAAAAGACAAACAAAAATTGGAAGACATCAGTAAATCACTTAAAGAAAACCAAGAAAAAGAAATCAAACATATAAAACAAACTATCCAGGACTTGAAAACTGAAATAGAAACAATAAAGAAAACATAAGCCAAAGGAATTATAGAAACACAAATCATGAGAAAAAGACTAGGAACCACAAACGCAAACATGAACAGCAGAATACAAGAAATGGAAGAGAGAATCTCAAGCACTGAAGATACAATAGAGGAAATAGACTCATCAGATAAAGAAAACATTAAATCTGGGCTGGAGAGATGGCTCAGCGGTTAAGAGCATTGCCTGCTGTTCCAAAGGTCCTGAGTTCAATTCCCAGCAACCACATGGTGACTCACAATCATCTGTAATGAGGTCTGGTGCCCTCTTCTGGCCTTCAGGCATACACGCAGACAGAATATTGTATACATAATAAATAAATAAACATTTAAAATTTAAAAAAAAAACATTAAATCTAACAAAAGCTTAACCCAAAAATATCCATGAAATATGGGACACCATAAAAATGCCAACTCTTAGAATAATAGGTATAGAAGAAGGAGAAGTTCAACTCAAAGGCACAGAAAATTTATTTAACAAAATCATAGGGAAAAACTTTCCCTACCTAAAGAAAGATATGCCTATGAAGATACAAGAAGCTTACAAAACACCAAATAGACTGGATCCCAAAAAAAGTCCTCTCACCACATAATAATCAAAACACTAAACATACAGATAAAGAAAGAATATTAAGAACTGCGAAGGAAAAAGGTCAAGTAACATATAAAGGTAGACCTATCAGAATTACACCTGACTTCTCAGTGGAAACAATGAAAGCCAGAAGGTCATGGTCAAGCATTATGCAGACATTAAGAGACCATGGATGCCAGCCCAGACTACTATACCCAGCAAAACTGTCAATCACCATAGAAGGACAAAACAAGATATTCCATGACAAATCTAGATTTCACCAATACCTAGCCACAAACCCAGCCCTACACAAAATGCTAGAAGGAAAACTCCAACCCAAGGAAGATGGCTACACCAACAAAAACACACACAATTGATGATCTCATTACAGCCAATCCTGAAAGAAAAAAACGCATAAATTAACATCACCAACGATGAAAACTAAATTAACAGGAGATAGAAACCTTAATGTAAATGGACTCAACTCACCTATAAAAAGGCACAGGCTAACAGATTGGAGACAAAAACAGAATCCATCCTTCTGCAAACAAGAAATGCACCTCAACCTCAAAGACAGACATCGGCTCAGAGTAAAGGGCTGAGAAAAAAAATATACCAATCAAATGGACCTAAGAAACAAGCAGGTGTAGCTATCCTAATATGTAACAGAATAGACTTCAAGCTAAAATCAGACAAAAGAGACAAAGAAGATCATTTCATATTAGTCACAGGAAAAATCCATCAAGAGGAAATTTCAATACTGAACATCTATGCTCCAAATACAAGGGCACCCTCATATGCCAAAGAAACACTTCTAAAGCTTAAATCATACATTAAACCCCACACACAAATAGTGGGAGACTTCAACACTCCCCTCTCACCACTGGACAGGTCAATCAGACAAAAAATGAACAGAGAAATAAGAGAACTAACAGATGTTATGACTCAAATGAACTTAACAGATGTCTATAGAATATTCCATCCAAATAGAAAAGAATATACCTTCTTCTCAGCACCTCATGGAACCTTCTCTAAAATTGGCCACACATTAGGTAACAAAACAAACCTCAACAAATGCAAAAAAAAAAAAAAAAACTGGAATAACCTAATGTACCTTATCAGATCACCATGGTTTAAAACTAGAAGTCAATGGTGATATTCAAGATAGTCATCAGTCTGACTATGGGACAAGGTCAGTTCAGGCACTCTCTCTCCTCCACTGCCCAAGGACATCCTGTGGACACCTGGAAACCCCTCTAGAGCCAAGCCTCTTGCCAACCCCAAAATGGCTCCCTTAATTAAGATATCTTCTTCTCTGCTCCCATATCCGTTCTTTCTCCATCTCAACCATCCCACTCCAAGCTCTCCCCAACCCTCCCCTTCTCCCTTCTCTCTCTCCTTCTCCCCTTTCCCCCACCCCACCCCCATGCTCCCAGCTCCCAACTTTTGCCTGGCAATCTTGTCTGCTTCCAATTTCCAGGAGGATCTATATATGTTTTTCTTTGGGTTCACCTTATTACTTAGCTTTTCTAGGATCGCAAATTTGTCCTTTGTTTATGGCTAAAATCCACTAATGAGTGATGACATACCATATTCATATTTTGAGTCTGGGTTACCTCACTCAGGGTAGAACCTTCGTCAGGCGACAGATGGAGATAGAAACAGAGACCTACACAGGAACACTGGACTGAGCTCCCAAGGTCCAGTTGAAGAGCAGAAGGAGGGAAAATAAGAGCAAGGAAGTCAGGATCGCGAGGGGTTGGTCCACCCACTGAGACAGTGTGCCTGATCTAATGGGAGCTCAGGAAAGCCAGCTGGACTGAGACTGAAGGAGCATGGGATCAAACTGGACCCTCTGAATGTGGCTGACAAATGGGGCAGACTGAGAAGCCAATGATAATGGCACTGGGATTTATCTCTACTGCATGTACTGACTTTTTGGGATTCTAGTATATTTGAATGCATATCTTCCTAAGCCTGGATGGAGGGGGGAGGGCCTTGGACTTCCCACAGGGCAGGATATCCTGCCCTCTCTTAGGACTGGAGGGGGAGGGGAGGAGAGAGAGGGGAAGGGGAGGAGTGGGAGGGAAATGGAAGGAGGGGAGGAAGAGGAAATTTTGAATGGTATTATTTATAAAGCAATAAAAAATTTAAAAATTAAAAAAATAAAACTAGAAGTCAACAGCAATACTAATTCCAGAAAACCCACAAAAACATGGAAATTAAACAATGCTCACCTGAATCATCAATGGATCAAGGAAGAAATAAAGGGGGAAATTAAAGACATCCTAAAATTCAATGAAAATGACCACACAACATACCCAAATTTATGAGACACAATGAAAGCAGTGTTAAGAGGCAAGTTCATAGCACTAAACGCCTACATAAAAAAGCTGGAAATATGCCACACTAGTGAATTAACAGAACATTTGAAAACTTTAGAACAAAAAGAAGCAAACTCACCTAAGAGGCAGGAAATAATAAAATTAAGAGCTGAAATCAACAAAATAGAAACAAAAAAAAAACAACACAAAGAATCAATGAGAGAAAGAGTTGGTTCTTCGAGAAAAATCAACAAAATAGACAAATCTTTATCCAAATTAACCAAAAGGCAGAGAGAGAATATTCAAATTAACAAAATCAGAAATGAAAAGGGGGACATAGCAGACACAGAGGAAATACAGAGGATCATCAGGTCATATTTTGAAAACCTGTCCTCCACAAAATTGGAAAACTTAAAAGAAATGGACAACTTTCTGAATAAATATCACTTACCAAAATTAAATCAAGACCAGATAAGCAAATTAAACAGACCTATAACTGCTGAAGAAATAGAAACAGTCATCCAAAGTCTCCCAACCAAAAAAAGCTCAGGACCAGATGGTTTCAGCTCGGAATTCTACAAGACTTTCAAAGAAGAACTAATACCAATACTCCTCAAATTATTCCACACAACAGAAACAGAAGGAACATTGCCAAACTTTTTTTATGAGGCTACAATTACAATTACAACCTTCCTCAAGACCCAGTAATACCACTTTTTGGTATATATCCAGAGGAAGCTCAATCGTGCCACAAGGACATGTGCTCAACTATGTTCATAGTAGCTTTGTTTGTCATAACCAAAACCTGGAAACAACCTAAATGCCCCTCGACTGAAGAATGGATAAGGAAAATGTGGTACATTTACACAATGGAGTACGACACAGCAGTAAAAAATGACAGCTTGAATTTTGCAGGAAAATGGATGGAGCTAGAAAGCATTATTTTGAGTGAGGTAACTCAGACACAGAAAGACAATTATCACATGTACTCACTCATTGGTGGTTTTTAAACATAAAGGAAAGAAAGTCAGCCTACAAACCACAATCCCAGAGAACTTAGACAACAATGCAGAAACTAAGAGAGACTTACATAGATCTAATCTACATGGGAAGTAGAAAGTAGAAAAAGACAAGATCTCCTGAGTAAATTGGGAGCATGGGGATCTTGGAGGAGGTTTGAAGGGGGGAGGAGAGGCAAGGAGGGGAACAGAGAAAAATGTAGCGCTCAATAAATATCAATAAAAAAATGTAAAAATGTTTAAAAATTTTATTTTTGTATAAAGTAATTTTTACTTAAAAAAAAAAAAAAACAACAGGGGCCTGACATCCGAAACAAACAAAAAAAAATTGAATGAAATGCCGGTAGTGGTGGATCCCACTTCTATCCAAGGGATTTCTATCTTTTGAGATTCAATTTGGTTTGAAACTTTGTTCATTTGCATAAACTATGGGGGAGTTTGTAAGTGCTTCTTATTCATTTCTTGAAGTATGTGCCAGTATTTTTCTAATTAAGCATCAGATCCTAAGTGTCTACAGCCCAAATAAATCTACCAAGCCTGGTTTACTTCATGAATTAGGAATAATGTGACTGTCGGGGTCCGTGGGTCCCAACATAGAAAACTATTTTCCCTAACTGGACCAGTACGGAGGCACAAGAAATAATCAGACACAACTTACACCATCGTCACGGAAGGGCATCTCAGGCTTCTCTCCATCCTGAAGATCTACCCACGTTTCTTCTACCAAACATCTTTATCCCTCGCCCCCCACCCCAAGGTGGATACCTCATTAATATTCTCTGCCAGGCTTGGGAGAACACCTGCAACTAAGTCATCAGCTTTGGCAAACACCTCTCCCCAGGCGATCTACATCTGTAACAAAAGAGAAAGGAGTAGCACATCCTGGCTATTGTTGGGGCAGTGACAGCCTGTCTGCAGGTCTACAGACCACCTCAAGTGGGACTCACTGCTTCTGAGCCGGACTGCCACACCATATAGATATATGGGCCTACATGTGACCCTAGGCCATCACTGTATCAGGTGCAGTCCTGTCTTCTATTTTGTATTTTCCTGTATCTCCTGTTCCCTGTAAGTGAAACTATGCCAGGCTGATAAAGAAAACATGCATCCATAGCTTCAATTCCCACTTCAAAATCCATTTGACTAAACAATAAAGTAGTGCACTTCGTCTCGACCCAATTCAATGTTTCAAAGGCCTTAAGCTGCATTCTAGGAACTCTGGGAAATAGCTGCTGCAGTGCAAAACAGGGAAGGGTCTTTAGGCCAGTAAAATGATTGCTTCACCTCAGCTCTCACCACAATCAAGTGTGATCTTAGTTTCCTAATACTATGTGAACTATCTTGCGGAGAATTACAAAGAAACCCCAAACAGTCAAAGCTTTGTTCTGACTGTTATCATACTGCCAATGCTAACTTCAAGCTGGCTATGTAGCCAAGGATGACCTAGAATTCTTGATCCTCCTCCCAAGTGCAGAGTATGTGACGCAAAACTCAGCTAGAAAACAGTGAATTGCCCTTCCTATCTCCTCTTCCAAATTACATCATAATGTAGCTTATGAGACAATAAGAATAACAAGTTCTTTGCTCTCTTTTCAAGGCTTTTCTCTGTGGGGACGTTTTTTAGCCATACTTTATGATTTCCTATTTTTCTTGACTTGGATTTAAAAATTTACATTTTGGTGCTCGTGAGATGGCTTGGTGATAAAGGCACTAAGTGCCAAGCCTGATGACCTAAGTTCAATCCCTGGAACCTATGTGGTAGAAAAAAACAACTCTTGCTTCTCTGAACTCCCCAGTAGTCTATGACACCTCCCTTCTCTTAAAAGGTAATTTTAATTTTTCAAGTTTACTATTTTTACATTTATTTCAAAAGCTAAATAAAAATAATCAGTCCTTATTTAAAAACTCTATACTAAAGTCTACTGCTGACTTAATCAGGTCTTTCGAACTGAAATGTTTCCATATCTAGTTTTTCTTCTGTTCACAACACATCAACTATAAACTTTTCTCCTCTTTTCCATTACTGGTGTACTTCCATGTACCCTGTTGTCCACCCCAGCCACTTGCTCAAAAAGCTAGAACCTTAGCAGCTATATCCTGGGCCCCTTCACTTAGCTTTAGCTGCCCTATCTAGCTAGTATAAAATCTGTCCAGTATAAATCCTAAAACACTTTGAGTCTATCCCCTCTGATTTTCTTGTCTCCTTCACATTCAGATGGCATTAGCTACACTCTTTCCAACTCCTCTACTTGCCACTCACTTCTTCCTTCCTCTTTCTTGAGCTTCTTTATTACACAAACCTGGCCACATAGTTCCTACGTTTATAAATCTCTCTAGGTGTATGGAGATGCCCATCAATTGAAAGCCATTAGGACTACTTTAAAGCACATTAGCGCCCTCTAGAGTTCACACTTCATTAACTGAGTAGGGATTAGACATAGGTAGAGAGGTGTTTGCCCTGATATAGCACACACTCTTAATTAGTTTGAATCTCCATTATAATACTAGTATTTTGAAAAGGTTTACTTAAAAAAAGGGGAGGGGGGAGATGCACCTTTATTCCTAGCAATGAGGAGGCAGAGGCAAGTGGATTCTGTGAGTTTGAGGCCCACCTGGCCTACTATTTATAGTGGGTTCCAGGACAGCCAGGGCTATGTAGAAAGATCCGCTTCAAAAAAAAAAACAAAACAAAACAAAAATCCACTATAGACTAGGGATATAGCTCAGTGGTAGATACTTGCATAGCACGTACGAGTCCCTGGGTTAAACAACTTCATTACCAGGCAGACTCTGTTCATCCTTTGATAGATCTCCTTGACTTAAACCTCACTGGAAACTCCTCACAGAAACACTCAGAGCAGTGCATCCTAAGAGATTATAGATGAGGTCAAGCTGAAAATTTAAATTCACCACCACAGATTTCCTTCAACTTTCTTATATACAGAGATTAATGGCTTTATCGAATTTTTGTTTTGTTTTGTTATTTTTCAAGACAGACTTTCTCTGTGTAACATAGCTGTCTGGGAACTCACTTTGCAGATGAGGCTGGTCTCAAACTCACAAAAATCCTTCTGCCTCTGACTCCTGAGTACTGGGATTTAAGGTATGCACCACCATACCCAGCCATGTGTCTTTATTTTTTGAGACAATGTCTTACTATCATGACAGGACTGGAACTCACTATGTAGACCAGGCTAGCCTCAAACTCACACAGATCCACCTGCTTCTACCAAAACAAAGTCAGTCGGTTGTGACAATGAATGTTAATTAAAATCCTTGCAGTTGGGAAGCTGAAGCAGGAGAAACAGGAATTCAAGGACAGCCTATGCCACACAGATCTTGTTTCAAAGCAAGAAAGGAAAGAAGAAGCATTAACATGAAAGCCAATTAAGCTGACTCTTAAGTATAATAAAATGCCATTACTTTCTCTTCCTTTTCCCATTTTACTGGGTAGTTGACCAAGAATACAGATGTTCAAGTGTTCTGAAAAGTTAAGTTTAAAATACAAAGCTAGCATTCTCGTCTTAAGGTAAGATGTAAAATAAACAGAAGAATATAAGAGTTAGGAAAATGAGCTGAAAGCTGCAGTATGAGACTGAAGAGAGGTGAGTTGCTGGTGCTGTCGGAGAATGACATGTGCAGCCTTGATGGAACTATGGCAGAGGCACATAAAATCTAAAAACAGAGCTTTAGGTTCAAAGAAGCACTAAGTCAAAAGACTTTTACATCATTCTCCTTAAATGAAGTATTTCAAATTTCTATCCTTTAAAGAGTAAAATTAAAGCACTTCTGAAACAGTTGTGATTTCAACTCCAGTTCTAAAAAACAAAAAGTATTTCCATCACCTAAATCCCAGGGATTGAACTCAGGTTTGGCACCAATCACTATTACCTGCTGAACCATCTCAAGGGCTCTGAAATGCTCAGGAATTTTTGTTATTGTTATTGTTGCTTCGGGTTTTTTTTTTCCATTCAATCACTAAATTGTGAAAGGAGGGGGATTAAAAAATACATTATCATATTTATTTTATTTGTTCCAATTATAACATTCCAGATTTTATTTTAGGATCAAATCTGTCAAGTAGTAGGCTAACATTTTGAGTAGCAATTTTAACGTTTTCACTTAAATGCTATTCACCGGTCACACTTCAGAAGAAGGAGCTAATTGTGATTTAAGGTAGCTCCATCATTTATAAATAAAGTCTTTTACTTTCTGTAACACTGACTACAAATTTAGATACAGAGTAAGGGATTGAGCCTGATTATTGGTGGTGACCAACAATCTGATTAAATATAGTAGACTGAAATGTTTACACACATGGTCTCTTCCCACAGAGGAAAGTGTGTAAATTCCCAGGTATACTGCTAGATTTGCCAACCTGACATAGGTAGAGTCATTTGGGAAGATAACCTAAATTGATAAAATACCTCTACCAGATTTGCCTTCAGGCAAGTCTCTGATGTGTTTTTAAATTAGTTATTGATGTGGGAGGGTCAGATCCAGTGCAAGTGATACCACCAAGCCAGTGGTCATGAATTATAAGCAAATAAGCTGAGCAAGCCAGTAAGCAGCCTCTCCATCAGTTCCCACCTCCTGGTTCCTGTCTTGAGTTCCTGCTCTGACTTCCCTGGATGATGGACCACCAATTCTAAGATAAAATAATTCGCTTCCTCCCCAAGCTGCTTTTGGTCATGGTGTTTTATCATAGCAATAGAAATCCTAAGACCTGAAGGCTAATGAGGATGTGAAGTAAGAAAACATACAAATTCTGAAAGCTGGAAATTGGATTAAGAAGTAAATGATCCAGTGAGTTCAAAGGAAGCAAAGAGTAAAGTGTAAAAGAAAACAATTAGCCAGGCATGCTAGCACACACTTTTAATCCCAAAACTAGAAAGGCAGAGGCAAGCGGATCTCTGTGAGTTCCATGCTAGCCTGATCTACAAATCAGTTCCAAGGCACCCAGGATTGTTACACAGAGATACCCTGTCTGGAAAAAAGAAAGAAAAGAAGAAAAAGGAAAAAAAAAAAAGGAACAGCTAGAAAGACAAATGACCGGGGGCTGGAGAGATGACTCAGTGGTTAAGAGCATTGCCTGCTCTTCCAAAGGTACTGAGTTTGATTCCCAGCAACCACAGCCACATGTAATGGGGTCTGGTGCCCTCTTCTGGCCTGCAGGCATATACATATATACACAGACAGAACACTGTATACATAAGAGAGAGAGAGAGAGAGAAAGAGAGAGAGAGAGAGAGAGAGAGAGAGAGAGAGAGAGAGAGAGAGAGAGAGACAAATGACCTTGTGGCACAGAACCTAGGAAGGCCCAGGTCCTTGAGAAGGGTATATGTGAGGTGGGGCTGGAAAATGGGAGCACTAGCTCAAAGTCTGAGAAGTAAAATTCCCTAACTCAAACAAACTTAATTAGGAGAACTGTTCTCCCTAGGGTAACAAGTGCTATACTGATAACAAGTGGGAAGATGTCAAGGTCTACACAGTGAATGCTTTGTCCATACTGTAACAGAAACTTCTAAATAATCATTTTTTTAGCATCTTTTTCCCCTGAGTGAACAGTCATGAACAATCAAACATTTTGGTTGAGTTTGAGACCAGCCTGAACTACAGAGCTAGTTCCAGAACAGCCAGGACTACACAGAAAGAGAGAGACCCTGTCTCGAAAAACAAAACAAAAAGCAACAGCAGCAATGAAAGTAAGTTAGTAACTAGAGCAAATGTCAGGCGTGGTAGTTCACACCTGCAATCCCAGATCTTGGAAGGCTGAAACAAAAGCATTGTGAGTTTGAGGTCAGCCTGGGTTACAGAGTAAGACCCTTCACCAAATCAATAAAACTGAACAAAATCTAAAGCAATTAAATGCTTTTAAATATATATATATTATACATAATATATATATTATATACATAATAATATATAATTATATAATATATAATATATATAAAATCATAGCGTGATTTGTATCACATTGAAAATGGTTTATAGAAATTAATCAAATAAATGGCAATAAACTATTACTCAGAAACTAATTGACATACTTACGAAAGCTGTACTGCTGAAAGTAAATAACCCCCTAACAAGCAGGGATCAAGGTTGAGAAGGGATAAAACAGAAATCCTTGTTTCCTCAAAACTATATAGGCAAAAACATAAGTTTACAATCTACAGAGACATTACTGATGAAAATATAAGCTACTCCTTTCCAAAATTTTCATTTGGGTCAAGGAAAGAACTAATGATCCATAAAAATAAAGACTAAGGTATAAGAAACAAAGCCAAAGTGAAGTAACCAGAACCCAAGCTTGTAATCAGATTTTCCTACTCACCATTTCTCTGGCAATTTCCAGCGCTTCCTGCAGGCCATAGAGCCTGCCACAGACCAGGTAGATTCCATTGGCCCAGAGAATACAACCCTCATGGACCCAAAATTCGTTGCTGTCAAGAGGTAGTTCAGGAATTTGTAACTCCAGCTCAGGACCACCTTCCGAAGTGGTAGGTACAGAGGGCTTTGTGTCCAAAACAGCCTTTTCACTGCTGCCCTCAGTGGCTGCTTTTTTACAAGGGAGTCCCCTGGACAGGGACCGAGGGCCTCCACCACAGTCTTCTGAGCGGTGGCGCCGCTTGAACCTAGGATGAGCAGCCAGGCTCCTCTGCTCCTTCTGCTGCTGCTGCTCCTCCTCCTCCTCAGTGTCTGTTTTAGAACCATTAGAAGCACTTTTGTGCCGAACCTTGACCTTGCTCTGCATTTCTGTGGACCTCTTAGGAGGTGGATTCTTCGGAAGAGTGGCTGCATAATCTTGGGGATAAAAGGGTCCAAAAAGATCACCCATGTTCCGGTAACTGGCCCACTTGCCACAGAGACAACAAACTAGGTGTCCCATAACAGAAGATTCTGTTACCACAGGCCCCTGTAGCATAAAGGATGAAGCTGGGAGCACCTTGCTTTCCGTGCTGCTGGGGGGAGGGGTCAGAGATCTCTGACCCTTCCGGCTCCTCACCAATTTGGTCTGTTCTTCTTCTTCAGCATTAATGATTGTACAAACAGCTCCAAGTTCACACTTATTTACTACATGGATATAAGGGAAAAAAGACTTGTTCTTGGCATCAGCTTTATCTAGAGGCTGGGTAGCATACTTTAGTTTGATCTCTGGTTCTTGAGGTTCTACAATAGGAACTGCTTGTTTGGTTTTCCGCTTCCTTGGCTGGGCCCCAGGCTTCCTTCTCTCCCTCCTTTGCCTCTGCTTTTTTGGCTTTGGCTCTCCATCTGCAGAACCTTCTGGTATCTGAGGAGGTTGAGTGGGTGGAGGTGGTGGTTGCTGCTGCTTCTTTTGCTTATTCACACTACCGATGGGTCTCCCCTTTTTCTTTCCTGATGGGAAATACCCTTTTGGGGGGAAACTTTCTTGTTTGGGTGAAATCATGACTGTTTCATTCTCTTTCTCTTCAGCCTTGGGGTTTGCCTCAGGAGCCAAAATGCCCACTGGAGCTACATTCTTTGAGTCAGGAAAGATTAGTGGTGCTGCCCCACCCAGGGAACCATCTGGTCTCCCTTGGTTACCACCAGGCTTCTGTGAAGCTGTGGATGTCATAGTACCAGAAGGTTCCTTTCCAGCAGGAGCTGTTTCTGCATGTACCTCAGTCTTGACTTTATCATCCCCACTGCCACGCCAGTCTTCAGAAGTCCCTGGGAGAGGCTTTTCAACATTTGATTCCTGGTTAGTTGCACTGACTACATCAGTAACCTCACCTTTTCTCTTCTCCATCTCAGTCTCTTGAGTAACCACAGCCCCACCTTCAGGAGGACCAGTCTTCAGAGACAGTATATCATCCAGTGTGACTGTGTCTCCCCCAGCCTCAGCACTATTCGTGGATGCACTCCTCCTAATATTTGGGGATGTGATCTTCTGAACTATAGCTTCCAATTTCAATCCCCGTCCCTTCCGTGGGGGCAGTATTTTGGTCTTGGCAGGGCTCGTGAGGGTAACAGCAGGACAGTTTCTATTGTCTGGATTTGGAAGATCCTTGGAGGCATCTCTCTTAGGGATAGACTTGATATCCTGACTGTGAGAAAGATGGGTGTAGGAATTGTATGCCTTATCAGCACCTTCCTTGGATGGGTGAAGGAGGCGCCCTTTATCATCAGTGTTACTGTTTTTTACATCTTGGGACTGTCTCTTACTGGGAATAGGGGAGATAAAAGAACGGACCCGCCTCCGCATGATTAAGGGATTTTGAGAAGAATGATCTTCTTGACCTGGAAGCCGTAGCATTACATTACTAGGTTTGGATGACTGTGTAGATTCGGTTAGTACATGTCCATCTGTCTCATGGGGTGGCCCATACCTTTTCTGATTAGACATTCCTGGAGGACCACTGCTTTTGGCTGGAGAAGTCTGCCGAGAAAGATCCCAACAAGACTCTTGTAACTTCTGAGAGCTGTGCTTCAATTCCATGCCTTTGGTAGGCAAACCATCACTAGACATGAGACAGCGCCCAGCTTCCTGAGTGCTTGGGTCATGGTACGTCCCTACTGGTGGGCCATACATCATACCATCTTTGTCATTTTTCAGGGGGCTCCGTACTCTGTCAAGAAACTGCTGCTGCCGTGGGCTCTTCCGTGGCCCTTCTTGCCTATGCTGTGCAGCAGCAATCACTCCCTGAGCAGAACTGCTGGTCCAATCTTTATACTCCTCTTGTTGCTGTTGGTATATCTGTCTCTTATAATGGAGCTGGGAATTCAAACCAGTATTAGGGTCCCCATAAGCATGAGCCCTAGTGTTTGTGTGGTAAGCAGAGGCCAGGCTTTCTGAGTTGGGAGAAAAAGGAGCATGTAAAGAACTCCTGTTGGCCCTCTCTGAAAAAGTCATGTGTGGGTTCATATGATGAGGGTCTCCCCCTGGACCTCTGCTCCTGCCTGGAGACATTTTCAGTTTTTCTGCAAAGTCATGGTACTGAGAAGAAGACCGACCCCGCATAGTCTCCCGGCTACCAACTCTACCAGGCACCCGCCTCATTGGTGTGGACCTACTGTCTTGGGGGCCATAGTCTGAAATGGAATCATGGGCTGCTGCTCCAGGGCTGACATTGCCACGATAAGACTCATGCTTGATGCTGGTAGAATGGCAGTGGTCTCCAGATTTCTTGTTGAAACTAGCTTGAGATTTGGATTGTTCAAAGTCTTCCTCTTTTATCTGCCCACTCTGGGATTTCAGCTTTGTTTCCATGGACACCAACCCACCTGGAAGAATGACTGACTGACTTAAACTTGGGTTGAGACGCTCATTCCTCCCAATTCGGGCATCAGCACCCATATGTCCCAATGCGTGAGCCCCTGGATCCCTGACAATCTGTCTTAGTGGAGAAATATCACAGATCACTGACCTCCTTTCAGAAAGGGAGCCTCCAGGCTCATGGGCTGATGATGGAGGCTCTATCTCAAACTTTCTGGGAATGGGATAGTCAGACAAATTGATCTGTTTCATTTCAGGAGCTGTGCCGCCTGACTTCCTTTCCCATGGTCCCCAATGGGGATTTTCTAACAGGGATCCGATGCTCTTGTTCAGAAGGCCCCTGCTGGCTAATTCATTGGTTTGACTGACTAAGATGTTGGGCCTTGCAGTTCCTTCCAGGGCACTAGTCATCCCTTGATGTTCCTGAGCACTTCTCGGATACCTTCTGTCAGGATGGTGGTGGTAACCCTGAAGTACTTCCTGTAGGAGGCTTGGGAACTTCTCATTTCTACCCTTTCGTTCCCCATGGCTGGTAAAATCCCCCTTTTCTTGTCCTGAAGGATACTGAGGAAAACCACTGACATTTCGTGGTATAGCTGATCCAAAACTCTCTTTGTAACTGTAGCGCAAACTTCCAGGAGATTTGTTAGGCTCAGTCCTGCCTGTGAAAGTTGGGCCTACTGCAGAGTGGCTACTTTGGCTATTCCCCTCTCCATTGTGGCTAGAGCTATTATCACCATTCTTGTTTCCTTTGCTCCCTCCTCCTGGAGGATCTGGTTGTGACAGTGAAATGTGGCTGGCTTCCTTTGTACCACTATTGCTAGGTGGCCTCTGACTGGCAGCAGGATCCTCCTCTTGGGATCCTTTATCTTGTCCACCAGATTTTTCTACCCGACCTGTCATGGCTTCCCGGGAGACAATCACCCCAATTGTCTTCTCATTGACTTTTGTGTTCCCCTCAGACAGCGGTGTGTCCTTAGCACCTGGAGAGGCAGCTTCTTCCCTAGCTGCAGGACTGGTACTGAGCCTAGGGGCCTCGTTCTGAGCACCTTGTGTTGGTGAGGAGCCAGCTTTCTCTGAAGCTCCACACTTGTAAGTGGTGTCAGAGCTAGTGCTCTGACCACTTAGTTGCCTCACTCTCTCACCTTGATCTTCCGAACTACTGGAACAACCTCCATCCAATGACTCTGCCATAGGGGACTTTAGCTGTTCTTCAGGCTGTGAAGAGCCTTCTGAGTTTGTACAGCTATCTGCTTTCTTGGATGATGATGAGGGCCTCTTGGAAGTCTTCTTCTGAGGTGTCAAGGCATCAGAAAGTAACATGTGCTGGACAGTATTAGGAAGATTGGCCACTTGAGTACTCAGAGCACTCAAACTACTCAACCCAGGATCCGTCAATCGCTTTTCGGGCACGCCTTCTAATCCAAATCCTTTGAATCCTGCAGCATGAGAATTAGGACTAGGCATCATTGATGGGGTTGGACTGAGTTGGGGCATTAGCTGTAAAATTCGGTTTCTGGAACTCATGGCCACACTGCCTTGCCCACACTGAAGATTCTCACCACTCTGCATGAGAGGAGAAGGGGTAGAGCTACAGCTTGGAGACTGAACCACAGAAGCAGCTGGAGAAGGGTTAGAAATAGGGCTGAAGTTCTGGTGAAACTGCATAGGGGACCTTACAGGAACCTCAGGCTGATTGTACTGCCCCACCTGGGTCTGCAGGGGCAGCTTGGTGGCAGCATTGGTGTACTGCATCACATGCTGGGGGGGATGTTGCTGTTGTTGCTGTGGCTGCTGCTGCTGTTGCTGCTGCTGAGGTTGTGGCTGTTGCTGTGGCTGCTGCTGCTGCTGCTGCCCCTGCTGGGTTCCTGGTGGAATCTTTGTCTGTTCAAAATTCTTCATAGACTGAGGCTGATAGCTATAATTTGATTGTGTTCCATAAGCCTGTGCATTAGAACCCACATTATGACCTTCATACTGGGATCCAGCATTCACACTGTAACTGCCATCATAGCTTTGTCCAGACTGACTGAAACGCTGTGGTGAAGGAAAGGAGGAAGAGGAAGAGGAGGAAGCAGAAGACTGGTAGTGTTGGCCAAACTGACCCACTCTTAACTGATAACCAGCAGAAGATGGCAGAGTGGAGGGTCGCTGCATTGGTTGTAGATGGGATGAGCCAGAAGCTGGCTGTCCAGTGGCTTGGGGCAGAGGTTGATGGGATTGGTAAAGCTGCTGTCTCAACTGCTGTACTTGCTGCTGTTGCTGCTGTTGTTGTTGCTGCTGTTGCTGTTGCTGCTGCTGTTGGCTGGAGGCCTGCTGTTGATACTGAGCACTCCCAGGAGAGAAAGGCCCTGTGTAATCCTGCTGATAATGAGAAACACCACCAAGGGCAGAGTGCTGTGCTTGAAATTGGCTCACATGACCCTCACTCCCATACTGATTGCCAAAGCTGCTCCCCTGGGGAGGTCCATAGCTCTGCACAGGACCAGAAGGCCTTCGCTGAGGCTGTGGGGTTCCTGCTGCCACAGGGTCTTTGTTGCCTGCCATGTAGTAAAAATCTCCAGCTTCTTTTCTGAAACCCTGGTAGCCTTGATGGCCAGAGGTCTCACTAGCCATGGTTGCAGTAGCAGCTGCTGTTCCTCGCCGTCCACTACTGTTGCTGCCAGTGCCACCACTGCCACTGTTTGCTCCCCCAAAATTCTGGAACATCTGGGCTTGACGAGGGCTGAACTCTTCTACACGGGATGAGCTGTGTACCTCCTGTGGGTAGCTCTGTTGGTTTCCGTGGTAACTGCTTTGCTCCCGAAAGGACTGCATACTGTTCAGCAGCACAGCAGCAGGCCAACAGCCCTCCTACAAAAGGAAAAGAAAGAAAAGGATGAGCCATACATCTGACTGGTACAAACAAAAATCAAGCCTAAATAACCCAATGACCAGATAAAGCAGACTGCTTTAAATTTCACCTCCTTTTTCCTTATTCTATCCATTTCTGATAATGCAAATAAGCAGGGAAATAGTCTAAAGAATGAAGGCATCTGTAACACAACAAAGAAAACACTAGGTACATACAAACATATTCAATAAAGTCTTTTAAAAACATCATTATTAGATAAACAAACCTCACAAATTCAACTGGGATAAATATTCAACTGGGGTAAATAGTAGGATGTTATTACAAGCAACAAAAAAAATATTTCTTAATTAATCTTCAGTTATAGTAGGGAAGGGTAACACAAACCACTTTCATCTCTTTATTTTCAATCATTAGACTGGCTGCTAAAGTGAGGTACCTCAAATAATGATGAGGCAGTTCTTTCAGCGGCTATTCATACCTGCTCCACTCACCGACTGACAAACAGAACTACCCTGAGACTCAAATGCAAACCACTTCAGGTTGACTGTAATTACCAACTGCCTATGATGACTATTTTCTAGGACACTCAACTCTTTGCTATTATGGATTCCTTAGTCACCCATATAAACATCCAATCTAACCCCCTCTTGACATAAAATTGTGTCCCAAGAACCCCCTCTTGACCACCTACCCTCAACTTCCAGGTATTAAGTGCTAGATATAGGCCAGCATAGGCCAGAGAATAGCAGTTACTAGTCTTTTTTTTTTTCCTTTGAGGTTCCAAGAAGTTTCAGTACTTCTATTTTCCATGTGGCTTTCCATTTGCCATCTAAAATTCAGTTGTTACTATTATTCCTATGGTAAAGAACAATAAAAAAACAAAGAGCTGAAAAGAATATCCAGAAAGATGGTTCCGAGGCTAAAAGTACCCGGGTTTAGTGACTGGCTTACAAAAATGTGGAACTCCAGTTCCAGGAGATCTGACACCCTGTTCTCATCTTCTTGGGTACAGGCATATACGTAGTACACATATACACAGAAAGCATTTGTTGCTCTTGCAGAAAGGACCTGAGTTTGATTCCCAATACCAACATGGTAGCTCACAATTATCTCTAACTCCCATTGCAGGGGATCTGATACCCTCTTCTAATCCCTGAAGGTACCAGGCTCACACACAGTGCACAGACATACACACAGACAAAACATTCATAAAGTAAATATGAAACCAACAAATTAACCAACCATTCATATAATACATACATACATACATACATACATACATAAAAATGTATGTGTACATCCAGGACCCAGGTTTCCAGAGTTATCTGACTGAGCTGCTACTTCTGCATCTCTATTAATATACCACCCTCTTATTTAAATAGATTTTTCCATGTTTATTTTTAGTTATGTGGATGTATATGTGTCTATGTATGAATATATGTACTTGAGAGCAGAAAAAGATGTTGGAAATCTAAGAGCTGGAATGTTATAGACAGTTGTTGAGTCAACAGAAGTGGGTGCTGGGAATGGAACCTGGGTCTTCTGCCAGAGCAATATATCCTCTTGCCTACTGAGCCCTTTTTTCAGCCTCTTAAATTGATTTTACTTTTGCTTTTGCTTGGGCTTGTCTCCTTTCTCAGAGTCAAAAAAGAGTAAGACAAGGTCAAACTTCTTCAAAGGACTTTAAAAACGAACCTTTAAAAAGTTATGAAAGCTTATGAAATATACATAGCTAGTCCTAATATACTTTTCCCACAGTGGCCTATGGAGCTTGTGTCTTAGTCCCCCTTAAAGGAAGTAAAAATGGAGCTGCCTATAGGCAACTAATTACATTTGCCATCTCCTTGCTTTGGGCTAGGCCACCAACACTCTGCTCTGCTTACCATGCTCACTTAGATACTTACACCACCCCCTTCCTGCCAGCCACATGCTTGTCCTTCTCACCTCTTTTCAGTCTCTGGACAAACATTAGCTGTTAGCAAGACCTCCTCCTGAGTATCTTGTTTAAAACAGCTACTACGAACCCTCATCTTTGTTCCTCCTTCCTCCCCTACTTTGTTCCCTCACTCTCAATACAGCTACAGTAAAGTCTAATAAATAAAAGCAAAGAAATGTTTACTGTCTTACTGTCTTACCTCTCCCTTCAACTTAAAACATAAACTCCTAAAAAGCAGAGACTGCTGTTTCTAGCTATAATATTCATATGTCAGTCAAACAGTAAGGCACAGAAGCAGACATTTTGCATGGACGATGAAATGGCTTAAAAAATTAGGTCTTACAGAACTAAGCTAGAGCTCACATATTCAGAGATAGTGCTAAGGGGGTGAGAGAAGAAGTATCATCAATCTAAAAACAGAGCTGGAAGACACTTAAAAGCTACCTGTAAAATCTTTTGGGTTCAGTTCTATGGAAAACCGCAAGTTAACTTGCCTACACATGAGAAATATGAGGAAACACTTCAAAAGTAAACAAATACACAGCAGATGAGCAGCAACTTTAAACTGTTTTCGTGTGTGTGTGTGTGTGTGTCCTTCCCCCCCAAGCCCCCCCACACACACACACAGTGTTTCTCTGTGTAGCCCTGGCTGTCTTGGACCTTACTCTGTAGACCAGCATGGCCTCGAAATCAGAAATCCAACTTATTCTGCCTCCCTAGTACTGGGATTAAAGGTGTATACCACCACCACCCAGTGACACATTTTTTTAAAAGACTGATTTTGTGTGTTTATGCCTGAGTAAGTATATGCTATGTATGTGAAGGTGCCCTGGAGGCCAGCTCGAGTTACAAGCAGTTGTGAGCTGCCCAAGATAGGTAGGTACTGGGAACCCAACTCAGGTCCTTTGGAATAGCAGCAACAAGCATTCTTAACTACTGAGTCATCTCTCTAGCCCTAAAATAATCTCTAGCCCTAAGATATGGACATTTTTGTTTGGTTTAGTCTTTGTTGTTGCTGTTGAGACAGGGTCTCTCTCTATAGCCCTGGTTATCCTACAACTCAATATAAAGATCAAGCTGGCCTCAAACTCAGCACAGGGATCCTTCTGCCTCTGCCTCCTGAGTGCAGGCATTAAAGAAACATGTGCTACCAAGCCTGGCTCCTGACCCACTTCTAAAATACCTTATAACTAATATAGCTAGACATGGGACTAAGTCTGATTATGTATGTCACATGACTCAAACCTAGCCTTTTAAATGTCCATATTAAAAAAGAACTGTCAGGATCTGAAGAAAACCACTTCTTGTCACCTTCAAATGCCTCTTCAACAGATACCATTTCTTCCATGAGTCTGCTTAAACACCATCTACTTAGGTGTTTAATGTTTGACTCTGTTCCAGCAATTACAATGTTACTAACTCAAGCCTCACAAGACCCGACTCTCATTTTACAGATGAGCAAACTGAGGTACAGAATTCATCAAGTTCATGAGAGCACCACTGGCCACATCTGTCCTACTACATTATGCAGAGGACTCTCTATCAGGTCATAACATGTCCCTTCAGTGCTGTCCCTCCAATTCTGTTCCAGCTGGTTCTCTACTCCTCCAATCTTTAGGACTGCCAAGAACAATTCCATCAACATCTAAACTTCCCTTGTTTCTAGCATACTTCTAGTTCTTAGAATTTAGTTCTTAGTGGCTGACGAGAGATAAACTGAACAAAACATTAAAGTTAGCAGCTAACTGAAGGTATGAAAAGCTGCTTCCAGAGTTAATCTCCTTACAGACACTGTCTGTGTTGTTTAGTTAACTCTTCTGTAAAACTAGCTTCTGAAGGTCTGAATGTAAATCATGCCATTTGCTTCCTATTTTTCCTAAATCAGAGCTACCAGGAGACCACTTTAGATATCAGCAATTTGGCCTGGGGCTGCCTGGTTATTTTAAACCACATCTCTACAGAGAAAACAGACATGGAAAAATTCCTCTGTGGCCCTGTTCCTAGCCCTGTACTAAACACCCCTTTACTGTGGATTATTCCTCTTTTCCTATAGTAATATAGTTTATAGACTTGAAAGAAAAAAAAATGATAGCCATTATCTCCTGCAGAGTACATACTCTTGGTGCACATGAAGTATGAGTACCAAATGTGCTCCAAGTTTATACTTTGTAGGAGTTTCTAGTAAAGCAGTCAGGAAAAGTAAAATGTCAGAATTAGAAAATATAAGCTTGAAGTATTTGCAATTTATCAGCATATAAAATATCCCAATATGATCTGAGAGAGAGAGAGAGAGAGAGAGAGAGAGGAGAGAGATCCCAAAGTCAGCTGGTCATCAATGGGGATTTTCACGTGTATCTGAAAGAGATTTACCAACACACTTTTCTTCCCTTTCCTCAAACTTCACATTTCAGATGGGCCACAGAGGTGTACCAATGAGGTCCAGACTATCCCAGCTGTGACTGCTCTCTCCAGGCTGGTGGAAAGCTGGTAACCTCACCGTTTTATAGAAAACTAGCATTAATTTTTATTGTCTTTGTCATCATCTAAGAGCATTACACTCCCCAATCCATTCTTTTCTCCCTAAAGTCCTCTCAAATATCTTCAAGAAAGTTCTTAGCTTCCCAAGGAGGTTTAACTAATGGCCTTCTATTGCCAGAAAAACAACAGAGTATGTTCCTTACTTTAAAAAAATAAAATAAAATAAAATAAAGAACAAACAAAAAACTTCAGTCTTCGAGACAATAATTCTACTTAAATACCATGTGAGGATATAAGGATATACTATCTGCCCTCGTGACTCATTCTTCACCCAGTGATAAACTACTTTACAACCTTGGAGGGACAGTACAAAGACAATGGACAGGCTCTACCACCCTCCAGCTTCTGCCCCAGTTTGGAGACAGTGAAGAAATATACTCTCCTGGCTCTGACTAGGCAATTTCTGAGGCTGGGAAAGCATTTCTACAAACAGGGATGGCTCTGTCAGATATCTGGCAACCTAAACATTTAGCCATTTTCTCTGAGCTCAGAAACTACTTCTTGCCCTTGAGCTCAGGAGGTATCAACAATGCCAGGCCAGAAGATGCTGCTTTCCCAGTTTGGCCGTCCTTCTGCACTGCTGTCCACATTCAACAGATCAGGAGCTGGGGCGGTAGTGGTGCTACTTTTCAGAGTCTTTTCCAGCAGTGTTAAAGAGAAGAACAAGGGCGATTAGATTAAAAAGATCGGAAAAAGAGAGGCTGTTACGACCTAGAGGCAACTGCATGCAGCAGATATAGACTCCCACCAGTTCCCTCACAAATGTCCAAGAATATCTACTATGATAGTTCAGTCTCTGGTCAGCATGAACAGGCTCTCCCAATTCCAGTTCTTCCCATGTTGGCCCAATCCTTAATTTTTTTTCTGTTGTTTTTGTTTTTTTTTTCTTCTCCTTTTAGGTTTTTTGAGACAGGGTTTCTCTGTGTAACAGTCTTGGCCATCCCAAAACCACTTTTAGATCAGGCTGACCTAGACCTCCCAGAGATCCATCTGCCTCTGCCTCCCAAGTGCTGGGATCAAAGATGTGTGCCACAACACTCAACTATAATCCTTAATTCTTGTACTAAAATTTCTCATAGAATACAAAGCTTCTCTTTTCCTGAATGAACTCTAAATGATACAATTAAATGTTCCTCAAATTACCAGCTTGAATGTGCCACCTTTTTTCTACCAGGGCCCTAATTGATAAAGTTCTCATTCCCAGAATCTCAAAGTACACTATTATCACTTGGGGAGTGAGAGACTTCTATTTCACATAATATGATATACAACAGGGACTAAAAACAAAACATTTAGAGATGTCAGACCAAATACAAGCGACACTACAAGAAACATACAAGGTTCAAGAGTAGCAATTGGAAGTTAGGCTGTGAACCAGAATGTGAGATGGTCTTCAGGACTCCATTAACCATTATGACAGGATTCTCACGTCAAAATGCTAGGTTGTGCCATTTGTAGTGGGAATGTTTCTATAAAGTCGACTCATATTTATTCTTAGTAAGTCACCTGTTTTTTGGGGTTTTTTTGAAGCAAGTCTCACTCATTGCTCAGACTGGCCTGAAACTCACAGCAATCCTCCTGCCTCAGTCTCCTGAGTACTGAGACATGACTGTGAGCCAACATGTGTGGCTTAATTTATTTTCAACAGCAAAGACAATGAAATATTGTTCTTTCCCTGACCACCTCAACAGATGAGTCCCAACTCATCTTTTTTAGTTTGCAAGGCTTTGCTAAATCACAAACCTGTTCTTTTCTATTTGTCCTAATCTCTGGTTCTGACAAGGACACTTTCATCTTCCTGATCTGGAAAAAAAAATTATACAAAATTCTATGTTCCAGCATCAGTCATAGAAACAAAAGAATACATTTTCCTCTACTTACTATTTTGACAATATATTCCCCACAGTCCTGAATGGCCTACAGTTTCTTCTTGGTGGTTTCTGCTGTTTCTATCCAACAATCTCGTTCAGAAGTACCCCGAGCCATCATCATTCTCCATTGTCTGAAGCATCCATTCTCAGGTTCAGAAATGCCCTCCTACTGTATCCTCTCCTACCCTATCAGGTCACATGGGCCCCAGGATCCCAGGAGTTTGATGAAATGTGATTTTCTCTACAAGTTAGCCTTAAAGCAAGCCATTCTTTGTTTACTTCACTTAATGAAACTGAACAGTACAGTATGTTTACATTTAACCAGTATCTAAGGAATGAGCTACTACTATTACTAATAATTACTATATATTAAGCAAATTCCAACATGTCCGGCTCTCTGGTTTTTATGTGTGTACATAGACACAAGGGGGAAAACTGATGAATTATGACATGTTCTAAGTCACTTTCTAGGATATGTTTTAACTCAAATTCTTTTGATTCTTAAACTCATGATTCTTTCACTACACCATAAGTTAAACAAGAAACATCTCAAATCCACATTTGTTTTCCTTTTTGAAAATTCTGATCAACAATTTGGGTCAGGTCTAAATTAACAATGGCTATTGCTAATTTATTGCAGGCCTAACACATGCTACACACACCACCAGGCACTTTAAATGTTAATAGACTCTCTCCTTACCGTATCTACAATGTGTTAGTATTCCCTTTTATAAACCAAGGCTTAGAAGTTACATAAATTAGTCATGTGTCTCATAAGCAGAAAGACAAAATATAAGACACCCACTTCAGAATCAGTCTACAGTTCTGGCAAGAAAAAACCTTTCCCAAACCAGCAACAGGACAATGCTGCTCTACTCATAGAAAAGAAACACTAAAAAAGGAATCTTTAAGTTTGTCAAATTGAGTCTTCTATCTTAAAACCTGAATTTATCTGTCTTATCTGCTTTATGTGCATGCAAACTAAGCAGATTAGATCAAATATCTGTCCAGTGATTTGTTGAGTTTTTCCTAGTTTGTATCTAGTTTGCAAAAAGAATTTAGCTTGTCCTTGAGGACAAGAACCTCAGTACAATTAGTGCTGATGCCACTGGAAGCTCTCTGGCAACGAAATCCCAAAAAGGACTCTGAAAACATCATAGGAAACCAAGTCAGTCGGAACTCACAAACTTTTGGTATCTCAGGAAAAACAAACCTGCAATGTTTGGAAGTTGGCTCTTGGCAAGCAGTGATGGTGCATGCTTTTAATCATAGCACCTGGGAAGCTGAGAAAAGAGGATCATCACAAACTAAGGCCAACATAGGAGAAAGAACTACACAGGAGATCCTATCTCAAAAAACCCACCCCAATTTTTTTCCAAAAAAATTTAAGGGAGACAGACATGGTGGCACACACCTTTAATATAAGCACCTGGGAAGTAGAAGCAGATAGGCATACATCTGTGACTTAGAAGTCACCCTGGTCTACAGAGGAGTTCCAGGCCAGCCAGGGCTGCATAATAAGTTCTGAATCAATGCCAACTTAGGAGATCATATCCCATCTGGTGAAATAGGCTGAGCGCAGTACAAACATAACAAAAGCAGCATACATTCTTAAGAATTTCTAAAGATATAAATTGGTAATTTAAAAAAGACTATTCCAGTGTGACTTAAGAAAACTGCCAACAAGCTATAAGTCTTTTATCACTTGAAAATGATTAAGCAAAGTATGTCATAGCTACTTAAATAGTACATAAATCAGTAATTGTGAAGACCAGCCACACGGAATGCCTACTATGTGCATACCTGTGCTACAAGTCCATTTGGAAACTGGACATTCTTATAGTTGGATGACAAAGAAAATGATGTGGATAAATAAAAAGCTTTTGACCATCTACAATGGCAGGATTCATATGCCCTCACATACAAAGAATAAAATCTACACTAAAGGACTTTACATCATCTTAGCTAACAGCAATGCATTTCTGCCCAAGGGAAAGATACACGGACACCCCACAAACCCAGAGGCATGGGGGATGACCAGACATGCCCTGCCCCACCCAGGAATTCAAAGCCAACACACTGCATACCTTACACACTACAGTGCCCAAGTGGGTATGCATATCACTGGCTCAGAGGGTTTTAAATTTATTTTTGTTTGGTTTTTCTAAGAAACGGGTCTGAAAACTAGGAATGATGATGCACACCTGTAATCCCAGGAATCAGGAGTTAGAGGCAGATGAATCTCTGTGAGTTCAAGATCAACCTTGTCTATATAATGAGTTTCAGGACAGTTGGGGCTGTGTAGAAAGATCCTGTCTCAAAAATAAACACACGGGGGCTGGAGAGATGGCTCAGAGGTTAAGAGCATTGCCTGCTCTTCCAAAGGTCCTGAGTTCAATTCCCAGCAACCACGTGGTGGCTCACAACCATCTGTAATGGGGTCTGGTGCCCTCTTCTGGCATGCAGGCATACACACAGACAGAATATTGTATACACAATAAATAAATGAATAAATAAATAAATAAATATTTAAGAAAAAACAAGCACACATACACAAAGCAAAAAAACAAGGCTTAAAAACAGCTCAATTCCCTGATTTCCCACTATACATTACATACACAATTGGCAGGTCTGCTTTTAGACATAAGCCCCAAGAGCCCAGAGGATAAAGATGAAGCTCCTGGAGGTTTGACTGCAGCTCATATCCTAGTTCCATACTCACTCCCTAATGCTATCTAACTTACACAAACGGGCATCCAAGAGTCAATTCAAAAAGCTACATGGGGGAGCATGATAGCTCAACAGTTACCAGAAAGTAGGATCTCCTGTGTAGTCCTTTCTAGAGAGATGCTCTGTGGTTAAGTTAAATTTCCAGCAACCACATAATGGCTCACAGCCATCTGTAATGACATCTGGTGCCCTCTTCTGGCCATCAGGCTTACATGCAGACAGAACACTATACATAATAAATATTTCTTAAAAGTGCTATGTATATATAGCTACCATTCTTTTAACTATTTTTACACATATAGTTACATGTTAAAGATCACGCTTATTAGTCCAATTCCAGCCCAACATTTCTGGGTTCTTTTCATCTTTGCGTGTTTGTTAATTCCTTTCTCAGACAGCAAGAAACCTAGCTCTCATAATCTTTAACATATACATACCTGACAGTTTACTTCTTTTGCTCAAGAAAACCACCTTCCAAAAAAATTCAGTCTCATGCTTGTACCCTGCTCCGACTACTTTCCCAGCCATGGAACTTTCCACTATCTCTGTGGCACACTTCTATTATAGTTTGAAAAAAACTAATTCCAAAATTCATATAAAGAAAAATCTAAACAATATATGTGGTGGTTTGAAAGAAAATGGCCCACAAAGGGAGTGGCACTGTTAGGAAGTGTGGCTTTGTTGGAGTAGGTGTGGCCTTGTTGAAGTGTATCACAGTTGAGGGGAGCCTTGAGGTCTCATACATGTTCAAGTCATACTCAGTGAGACAGTCTTCCTGTTGACTGCATATCAACATGTAGCAGCAACAAGAAGTTCCTTCTCCAGCACCATGTCTGCCTACATGCTGCCTTTCTTCCTGACATAATAATGAATTAAACCTCCGAACTGTAAGTCAGCCCCAATTAAATGTTTTCCTTTATGAGTTGCTGTGGTCATGGTTGTCTCCTCAGCAATAGAAACCTTAAGACAATATGTGAGAATAGTAAAGGAAAATTGGAAAACTATAAAAAGGTGGAAAATACTTGCCCTAACCATATATCAAAACGTTTAAGTATAATTAAAATAAAGGGGGGTAGAGACAAGCATACCACTTGGGAGGATGGGGAGATAACTGTTAGACCTCACCTGACAATATCCATAAAAACTGCAGGTAACTTTAAAAGCTAAACACCATCTTTTAAAAAAATTAAAAGAAAATACAAAACCATTTAGTCTTTGAGATCAAACTGACATTCTCAGTTTTGTTCGACTGGTTTATTTGTTTCGTTGGTTTTTCAGTTTTTGGGTTTTGTTTTTTGTTTTGTATTGTTGTTGTTGTTGTTTTTGGTTTTTTGGGTTTTTTTTTTGTATAGCCCTGAACATCCTGGAACTTCTGCAGACCAGGCTGGCCTCAAACTCAGAGACCCACTTCCCTCTGCCTCCCAAGTGCTGGGATTAAAGGCATGTGCCACCACTGCCCGGCTTTCAGCTTGTTTTTTGAGAAAAGGTTTTGCGAGGTAGCTCAGGCAGCCTCTAACTTACAATCTTCCTGGCTTAGATTCATGAAATTTATGAAAGCACAAGCCATTTTTAGTTTCTCACTATTGTGTCTTACCAAACAGAACTTAAATTTCTTTGAAAAAAAAAAAACATTGATTTGCCTAGGAACAGGCAAAATACAAGGTAGGTAAACACTTCACTCTGCCACAAAGACAGAATATGCTTTCCATCTGATGGAGATGGAGCCAGCAAGTGTCAGGAAGAAATTGTCATTTTATAGAACCATGTGTGTGTGCGTGCACGTGAGTGTATGCATATACATTTACTGTAACAGGTTAACAATGGGATCTATTCACCAAAGCAGCTTTTCCACCCAGATATGAACAAGGATAAACCTCAGTGGCAATGCAAGTGAAGAGGGACCTGGTATTTGGAAGGAATAAAATGGTACTGAAGACACAACAATAGAAACATTTGCTAAATCATAAGTGTGGTGATAACATGCGACCTTTGAGAGAAAGTATTGTTAAAGCCTAGATTTTTTTATGTTGACATATTTAACGGTTCCCTATATAATCAGTTTGAAAAAAAATAGTAAAATTTATGCAATTCAAGACCTTTTAGCTTCTGCCACCAACAAAACTTCCCCATTCGTTTCTCATGGTCTATCTTTCAGACTCAGGCCTCAGACTTGTAGGCTTTAGATCTGCTCCCATGTCTTGAATACTAGTTCCCTTCCATTTTCACTGTCTGACTAACCAGAGTCCCCTGGTCTAACACTCTTTAAGAGTTGTCTTTAAGTGAATTAATCACTCCTGCCAGTCCTGCAGTTCCAGGCATCACAGATTCAGAATCAGACAAATTCAGTCTGAACTCAGCTTTGCAGCTTACTGCTACTAAAATGTTCAATGTATTATGCACTTTAAATCTCAGTTTCTTCAAGCATAGAACAGAAATGCCCCTCTGGTCTGACATTGATAAAATAAATGATACACCACACCATTCTGTGGGCCACAACTGTGCAGCACATGGATGGGAAGCACTGCTGTTCTCTGAAGCTCATGGCAGGGTCTCAGGCACCACAGGCCTAAAGAACCATATTCTGCATGTCAGGCAATTGTGGTACTGTTTAACAAAGACAAAGGTCTTGAGGATGTAAGGGCCCCAAATTGGAATTTATCTGAAGTCTCCTATGAGTTTTGAACTAGATGGTGACACACTCTGGTTTTAGTTTTCAAATGCCTTGACTGTTTTATAGAAAACAAGTAGGGGAGGAGGAGAGCAGAAGCATATTTAGTAAATAAGTTATTTTAGTAATCTGGATGAGGGATGTTGGCTGCACAGATGAATGTGGTGTTGATGGAAGTGGTGTGTCAAAGAAAGGACATATTTTGAATTCAGGGCCAACAGAAATTGCTGGTGTATCAGAAGTAAACATGAGGGACACACACAGCACAGCAACACTAGCTGAACACCAGTGCTTTACATCCTTTACAAGCGAAAACTCAAGTCTGTACCATCATACCAGGTGTGCACAGCTGACAGCCTCACTTTATTAAAATGAAGACAATAAAGCAAGGTGAAATGACTGATGAAGGCCCTAACAGTAGGTAGCAGATCTGAGTCCTGGTAGCGGGCTTGTATAACAGTACTCTAGTACCATCTCCTACAGTGCAACTGCAAAAATGGGCACTACTGGGGAGGGGGATAGACTGGAGCACAATAGGAGTGATGTTTTGCCTGCCATGCCATCTTTGAGATTCCCACTAGACATCTGAGTGGAGGGAGAGATGTCAGATAGACTGTTGGCATAACTGGATCTAAGGTGGGGATAAGGGTAAAAGAAGTCAGCAGCAGAGAATTCAAAGTCAAAAGAATGAATGAGACCAATTGAAATAGGTTGTAAAATCAATTTAGAGGGTCTTGAACTAAACACTTAAAAAAAACGGAAGGCAGAAAATAACAGATGATGGATCACAGTAAAATGAAGTACACAAAACTGTAGAAACAGCTCAGTGTTTAAAACCATACACTCACTGTTTTTACAGGACGCAAGCTCAACTCCTAATAGCCTAGCCACAACCACCTGCAAGGGGATCTGATTCTGTGACCTCCCAAAGCATCTATAAACACACACATACAAAATGAGAAAAAAAATAAACCTTTAAGTGATTTGAAGGGGGAAATGAGGAAAATGGGGGACACTTTAACTGGGAAGGGAGAAGGAAGTCAATATAGAAGAAAAAGAGGGAGGGGAGAAAATAAGTAAAGCACAAACAAAAACCAAGAATAGGCAGGCATCAGAAACTCCCTTTCAAATCATCGTTCAGGGGAGTTTTGAAAACAATACAGGCTACTGTTGTTGCCCGCAGTAGTCTCCCAGAAGTTGAAGGTAAGTCCTTATTGTTGAAGGCACCAATCATTTCAGACACAGGACCCTGAAGACCTGAATATAACCTGAAAGTGTTTTCCCGAAGAGTAGCTTTTACAGTACAGGAGGGTATTATGCGTGTTTCTGTGGTGGTCTGAATAAAAATGGCCTCCCCACAGGTTCAAAGGGAGTGGCACTATGAGGAGGTGTGGCCTTGTTGGAGTGTGCATGTGAAAGAATGTCACCAGGGATGGGCACTGAGGTATCAAGAGCTTGAGCCAGGCCCAGGCTCTCTCTCTTCCTGCTGCCTGCTGATCAGGATGCAGAATTCTCAACCACCTCTCCAGCACCATGTCTGTCTGCATGCTGCCATGCTTCCTGCCATGACGAGAATGGACTAAACCTCTGGACCTGTAAACCAGCCCCAATTAATTGTCTTCCTTATTCAAAGTTGCCATGGTCATGGGGTCTCTTCACAGCAATAGAAACCCAAACTAAGACAGCTTCCAAGAAAGGAAAGCATCCAATAGCTCTTTCCAGCTGCAAAACCTATGAACCACAACAACGATCAGTACAGTACCTTTAAGGGTGTGATTCTGGCACACATCTCAGTGGTAACAGCTGTCTAACTGGAGTGAAGGCCATTCAACATGAGGAAAACTATGCCTATTATTTGAAAACTAACTATATAGGATAAGTGAGATTTGCAATTTTTAGAAAATAACCTACTTCTAACACTTGATTAAATATGCATAATGCCTAACCAAATTCTAAATATTTATCTTTATAGCCCTCATCAAAAGAGTAGTTCTCACTATCAAGAAAAAACTTTGAAACAGAAAGACCATTACTGAAATCCACAATTGATCAAAATACAGAGGTGCCTAGTCAAAATGAATCCATCTGCAACATTAACTCCTGCACCTAAGGATGGGGGCTGGGATGGAAGAACTGTTAAGAGCCAAAAGACCAAGAAATCTGCTCTGAGACTGTGTCTCCTATAAATGACATGGAAGTTTCACCTACAACACTTCAATAATTGTTCCCTACACGTACCACCAACAGACATACTAGAGATTTCACAGGCTACCACTTATCATCAAAGATCTATAAGCAACAAAGGAATGCTGGAAGAAATAGTCTTCCCCAGGGATGAGTCCCTAAATGGTTATCCATTACCAAGTAGTCAGCCTTGAAATAATACATAAAAGAAACAGTAATAGGACTGAATAAAGAATGTGTGTGTGTGTGTGTGTGTATGTGTGTGTGTGTGTAACAAAGAGAAAAGGCCATGAACTCCAGAGGGAACAAGGAAGGATACATGAACAGGGTTGAAAGAAGAAAAGGGAAATGATACTTCATTTTTTATAAAAAGGATTTAAAGAAACAAAATACCATTAAACAAAGATGAAGCACACAAACTATTTTATGAAACAAGTTTAATTTTTTAATTTTCATATATGTGATACCAGGTTGTCACTTGGTGTGGTGGGGTTTTTTGTTGGTGGTGGGTTGTTTTGAGTTTTTTTTTGGGGGGGGGGCTGCTGTTTGTCTTTTGTGAACAGGGTTTCTCTATGTCCTGGCTGCCTTGGAATTTGCCCTGTAAACCAGGCTGGCCTGGAACTCATAGAGATCCACCTGCCTCTTCCAAGTGCTGAGGTTAAAGGAGTAAGCCACCACTGCCCAGCTAATATGGTTATTTCCCCTTCAACTTTATCCAGTGTGGAACCTTGGTACTCCTAAGGCTGAGCACAGGGCACGCATTCAAACATAAGGCAACTTAAGCTCACAGTGCATGCTATCTTTCTGACAAAAATAAAGCTCACACATGAAGAACAACATTTTAGAATGGGGGTATAACTTAATGGTTAGCATGCAAAAAGTCCTGGATTCAATCCACAGCTAACAACAGTTTTACTTTAAACAATGGGAGGAACTAACAGTAAAAAGGGTTTTGTATAATCCCTGCCTCCATTCTCTGCTTTGAACCTCACTGAAGTAAAAGAAGCAGGTTGATTTTTTTAACCTTATCTACAAGGTGCTGAACATAATATGTCACTACTTCTGATAGATTAAAAACTGTTTCATTTACATTAAAAATTAAATAATGCAAATCAAAAGATGGCTTTTTAAAGCTTTTTTTCCTTGAAAAAACTTTTCCAGGGGCTGACCCTTGAAAGCAAGCTTCTGAATATAGACAACAAAACGTAAAAACACTGAGATCTGCTTCAAGCTAAATGCAGGCTACTAGATATTTAGAATTTGGAAAGCTTTTAAAACCAACTTGAAAATACCCAAATTTACGGGAAGTTAAACCCAACAACACACTGCAAAACAACAGTGCCAACTAACAACCTCAGAAAAGAAATGTAAGATAAGACAAACAGATTTTAATGTGTGCTTGGCCTTCTTGCACAAACCAATGAGAAAGGTAGTCAACCAAAGCATTCCAACTTGATTTTATTGAAGGTACCAAAGTCACAGGTCAACCAATCAAATGAAGCAAAAGGCAGAACAAAGTTCTATAAGTCTGATCCACTTAGATAAAAGCCAATTGGGCTTTTTACAGTTTACAGGGTCCTCTCCATCTAGACGAGGATGAAGGCAAGGGAGAAAACTATATGAATGAAAAGAAGATAAAAATGGGAAAAAGTAAAATTCCACGGTTGCCACAAAGTCACAACTCCAAAATAATATGTTAGCTCTCAATCTACTTTATTAAAACTCTATGTGTGATCCTGTATATGGGGAAATATATCTATGTATATGTGTGTGACTTGCATGTGGATGCCTTGGATGTCATCCTCAGAACATCTACCTCCTTCAGACTAAAGCACACTAATAATGCTACAGTAGATGACAAGTGAACCCCAAAGATTCTCCAGTGCAGGGATTACAAACACAAATCACTTCACCATGAATTCTGGGTATCAAACTATATGTTCCTTGTGCTTACAAGACAAGTGCCTTACTGACTGAGCTACCCATGTCAACCTTGCAGCTCTTATATGAGCATCAGTAAGCGAAAGGGATTTCTAAAACATTGAGTTTCCCTATATATAAACAAAACCCAAAACCACTAAAGTCCACACCTATTAAGAAGAAATAGTTTATTTGCAGTGTCCAAGAAGAGGACCAACAATTGACATGTTGGAGAGTAGAGAGATAGCTAAGCAGTTAAAAGGTTCCTACTGTTCTTGTAAAGGACCAAGCTGGGGTTCCTGAGCCTATGTGGGGGAGGAGGTGACCTCACAATTGCCTATAACTGCAGTTCTAGGTGATCTCTAGTCTCCACAGGCACTACACTGGCATGTAATATATAATTTAAATGAAATATTTTTAAAAAATAAGTAGCTGGTTAGCTTAAATTCAGCAGATCACAAAGAAACACAGAAGGAACCAGTAAGATGGCTCATCCTCTAAAAGTGCCTGCCACTAAGACCTATGACCTGAGATTGACGCCCCCCCAAAAAAAAAAATCAACCCATCCTCACACACACACAAGCACACACATCGTACACAAAATAATGTATTTTTCTTAAAAAAAATAAGCATATCAACACAGCAGCATAAGATCTTCATGAATGCTGTGACCTCTAGACCCCATTTTAGATTCTCTTATTATTACTAAGGGAAAGGGGCAGGAGGACTGTAAACCTAATAGACAATGAGATAAAGGAAAACTCCTGGTAATTGTTAGTTGCCTTTCCACAGAGATCTGAGAAGCAATGAGCATAAAACCTAGCATCCCCTCCTCAACTGACAATCCCTCTAAGGTGAGGTTATCCGAAGGGATCCAGACGAAAAGCGCTGCACTACTAGACAGGACAAAGTCATGTCCGTCCTGGGACAAGGAGTGGCGAGCACTGCTCTCTTACCTGCAGTCAGGAGAAATGAGGTCAAGAAAAATAGACTTTAAAAAAGAAAATCTAGAAGCTGAGTGTGGCAGAGGCAAGCAAATCTCTTTGAGTTTGAGGCCAGCTTGGTCTACAGAATGAGCTCTAGGACAGTCAAGGCTACACAGAGAAATCTTGTCTCAAAAAAGAAAAAAACCTAGAAACAGAATTATATTTTAGTAAGCAGAATAAGAAAACTTTTATTTTAGCAAGGTACAACTACTTCCCTATTTAACTTGTGTGCTATTGATTCTCCTGGATAATACACTGAAGAAAGCAATATGTTTAGAATCAGGAAACCTAAGTTTAAATACTTCCTCGTTTTATCTCTTGTAAAAATCTATCCATACTACTCTCCTCATTTGTAAAATGGAATAAAGTGATACCTCACAGTAATAAGCTACAATAATGTAAATTATCATCATAGTATCCCCACCCTCACCTTAGCCCTCTCTGAGGTCAACTTCTGAGCCAATAAAAAAAAATAAATTAAAAAAATATAAAAAGTAAGAAATAAGCAACAAAAAAATAGAAAACAGATTAGCCACAAATCAAACAAAAGTCAAAACTACAAACAATATATACCAAAAACTACTTGGCAGCAATTAATTTCCATGCCATTGTCAAATGATGAAAACTCCCCTACCCTGAGCTCTACAGGCCATTCATGAAAACATGTTGGGGTAAAGTCCTCATTAACTCTCTAATTCAATCAAGAATACTAAGCGCCATCTCACTCTACACTGTAGGGGTCACAAGCCACATGCCTAGTTGCTACTCTTCCTACCCAGGGACACTACCTGGCTATCAGAACCTCACACTTAGATAGATGGCCTCTTAAGTTTAAGAATTTCTCTTCTCATCATTGGCATAAAGCTAGTAAACACCTGAACCTCAAATCATTCTAAAATATGTCACACCTTTGATTCTAAAAGAGGTAAACAGATCACTGAGTTTGAGGCTAGCCTGGTCTACAGAGGAAGTTCCAGGACAGCCAGGCTACACATCCCATTTAAAAAATAAAAATAAAAATAAAAAAATAAACTACCAAAAATACAAACCAGAAAAGGTGATAGAAAAGATACAGTAAGAAAGACCAAGAGAGGGCTGGAGAAATGGCTCAGCGATTAAGAGCACTGACTGCTCTTCCAGAGGACCCGGGGTTCAATTCCCAGCACCCATATGGCAGCTCACAACTGTCTGAAAATCCAGTTCCAGGGGACCTGATACCTTCACACCAATGCACATAAAAATAAAAGATAAATAAATCATAATTTAAAAAAAAAGAAAGACCAAGAGAGAATGTAGTGAGGCAGTATATAAAAAGAACCACTAGAAATTTTTCCACAAATTTTCCCAAGCCACAGATTCAAGATATTGAATACATGGAGTATATATGTACAGGGTTGAGCAGATGAGAGCCTAGATTAAAGTATTTAAAGACATATTAAATTCTTTTTTAAAAATTTATTTATGTTTGTGTGCACTGATGCTTTGCTTGCATGTATGTCTGTGTGAGGATGCCAGATCCCCCGGAGTTGGAGTTACAGACAGTTGTGAGTTGCTATGCGGGTGCTGGGAATTGAACCCGGACCCTCAGGAAGAAAAGCTTGTTAACTGCTGAGTCATCTCCCAGCCCAGGCATGTTGAATTCTAACAATCCCACCATCTATGTACTCTCAAACAAAATGACAGGAACAAAATGCTAGGGAGCAGAATTCTTAAAATCTTTATTATCATGTGTGTAGATGTTTGGTCTGGTTTGCATCCATGTCTATGCATCATATGCACTCATGAGGTCTTCAGAGGGCAAAGGATTCCCTGAAACTGCACTTACTTGATGTGTGTGCTGGGAACTGAACCCTAGCTTCTGGAAGAGCCAGTGCTTTTTAATGCTGAGCCACCTCTCCAGGTCAGAGGGAGGCAATTTTTAAGGAACTAAAGGTGAACACTGACGGGCACTGAAGGACCACTGACAGGAACACACTATGCTCAGTCAACATTCCAAATGCCACACTATTTGTATGACTCATACTCCAGACTTTGAGCATGAAAAACTCAAAGAACAATCTTTTAATAAGAATTTTTTTAAAAGAAAATTCTTTTTGTGGGAGGGGTTAATAAATATATTTTAACCATTTTTTAATATAGATTTAAACACTATAGTTAAGGGAGGAGAGGTGCTCATAGAGAAAAGACAAACCTAAGAACATGGGTGTTGGATTCTTCAAAGGATGGCCAGAAAAGACAAATCTAACAGGTAATTCTTAATTATCTCTATTCAAGATGACATCAATAATCAAAAGTACCTTTTCCTCTATTACTTAAGCTGGTATGAAGAACCTGAGTCCTACCAGTAATTAGTGAGAGGAAAGCCTTCAGTAGCCAGCAGAGAAAGACCTGCAGGAAACTTACCTTAGAAGGGAGCAAGAGACACATAGCAACATGTTTGGAAAGCAGAGTTTCTCTCTCATTCCATAAACTATTTGCCATTTAGAAGTGTCCCTAAAATTCTATGCTTGGAGTGTGACCTTCAGACTAAAACACGAGAGGTAAAATCAATATATAACTCTAAAGGTCTGTCTCTCTTAGGAAAAAAGTTAACTTTCAAATTTTTACTTGTGCTGAAACTGACACTCAAAACTTGGTTTTTCCAAATCTCACAGTCCTAAACTATACAGTTTTAAAGAGATCTGAAAAATCTTAAAGATATCTGAAAGAAATAAGAGTAAATAAAAATATAGACACCTAAATAGATTTCAAAATCATTTTTTTCTTCTACCTCTAGAATTCCACTATTGTCCAAACCTGCATAGGACTTATTCATGGGAGCCCCTAAGGTGGCTCAACAGTAGAAGCATTTGCTGAGCAAAACAGATAACTAAGGTTCAATCTCCACCCAGGACCCACTTAAAAAGCCAGATGCGACCAGCACATCTGTAATCCCAACACTCTTACAATAAGATGAGAGAGAGAATTGGCCAGAAGCTTGTAGGCCAGCTAGCCTACAGCAGTGGTTCTCAACCTCTGGGTCTCAACCCCTCTTGGAGTCAAATGACCGTTTGACAGGGATTATATATCAGATATCCTATATATCAGATATTTATATTATGATTTATAACAGTAGCAAAATTACAGTTATGAAGTAGCAATGAAAATAATTTTACAGTTGGGGGTCACTATAACATGAGGAACTGTATTAAAGGGTTGCTGTATTAGGAAGGTTGAGAATCACTGGCCTAGACAGAGTGAACTGACAGGAATGACAAGACCCTGCCCTAACAAACACTTTGAGAACCAACTCCCAAAAGCTGTCGTCTGACCCCCATTATGTGTGTCTGCATAGGCATGCATGCACACACAGAGCCCACTCTAACAACAAGCAAGTTCCAAGCCAATGAGAGACCGTGTCTCAAAAGCAAGGTAGAAGGCATCTAAGGAACAACACCCAAAGCTGACTTTTGGTCTCCACATATAACTACAGGCAATGTACATGCACCACACAAACATGCACTCATGCCAAAAAAATAAAAAAATAAAAGTAAATAATCAAAGGACTTGGAGACATTTCTCTGAGGAAGGAAGAAACACAAATGGCCAACAAGCATATGGAAAAATGCTCAACATCATTAGTCACTATGTAAATTCAAGTCAAAACCATTATCACACACCTTTAATTCCAGCACTGGGAAGGGAGGCGGAGGCCGGCAGATCTCTGAGTTCAAGGCTAGCCTGTACTAGAGTTCCAGGACAACCAGGGATACAGAGAGAAACCCTGTTTTCGAAAATAAAAATAATAATAATAAAGTTTCATAAAACTAAAAAATTACAAATGCTGGCCAGGATCCAGGGAAACTAGAAGTCCCATACTTTGTGATGGGAATGTAAAATAGTATAACCACTTTGAAACAGAATATAGCACTCCTGAAAGACTGTTACAGAGTTAATATATAACCAGCATTCTGTAGAACAAATACTTTCTTTCTAAACAGCATCTCATGTATTCTAGAATAGCCTCAATTGAACTATGTAGACAAAGATGACCCTGAACTTCTGATTTTCTGACCCCACTACCTTCCTAGTGCTGGGGATTACAAGTGTATAGCATCACATTTGGTTTATGGGACACAAGATTGAATAAAGACTTCATGTGCTAAGTAAGCACTCTTTAAACAAGGCTACATTTCTAACCATAAAAAAATTACTAAATGCCAATGCTTATTGTCACATTATTCAAACTAGGCCAAAGGTAAAAAGAACACAAACATACACTAATAGATAATGGACAAAAGGGTCTACAGTATACTTACAATGCAGCATTACTCAATCAATCATAAGAGGACTGAAGTTCTGCTACATTGTACAAGGACAAACCTTGAAAACAATGCTAGTAAAATAAGCCAGAGACAAAAGGACAAACATGATTCTATATATATCACATAACTAGAACATGCAAATTCAGAAACAGATTAGAAGATTGGAGGTTACAAGGACCTGAAAGGGCAGGAAATGGGGAGTTATTGCTTAATGCCTCAAGTTTCTATTTGGGGTAATGAAAATGTTTTGGAAACAGTGATAGTAGTTGCACAACACTGTGAATGTAATTAGTGCCACTTAACTGTGCACGTAAAAAGGCAAAAATGACTGTTATCTATCCACCCATATAAAAATACAACTTAATTTTTAAAACTTCAAGGAAAATTAATGTATAGACACTTCAGAAGATAGTTTGGCAGTTTCTTACAAAGCTAAATCTATTGATGAATTATCAGCAAGCCATACATCTAATTATTCAAACAAGAGAAACATGAAAACACGCTTTATTTATATTTGTCAAAAATTGTTAGCAACTCAGATGTCCCCTCAGTAGTAAACAGATAAACAAACTGGTGAAATACCATAAATAAAATACTAACAATGATAAAAAAATATGACCTATTAATCTTCAGAAAGATGTAGAACTAGCTGGGTGTGGTGGCACACACATAAAAATCCCAGCACACAGGAAGCAGAGGCAGGAGAATCATTCCAAGTTTGAGGCCAAGCAAGACTACTACATAGCAAGACCCAGTCAAAAAAAGAAGACAACAACAAAGAACCTTTGAAGAATTACTGTATGAGAAAACCGGCTTGAAAAGGCTACAGACAGTATAATTCCAATTATATGACATTCTGAAAAAGACAGTGAAAAAGATCTGTGGTTGCTAAAGATATGGGGAATGGGGGGGCACAACAACTGGGGGAGCCAGGTATGGAGCTAGAACAGGCACATGAGCATACAAAGGGGCCTACAGAGTAGTCAATCCCTGTTCGATGCCATCATGGTAGAATCACAAAATTATGTATTGGTAAATTCCAAAGAATGAACTCAAATATGAACTATGAATTTTCAATACTAATATATGAATAATTGTTCACCAACAGTACAAAAGCAATACATTAACATAAGATGTTAACAATAAAAGTTGGTTGGAGTTAGGGGAAGGAGGTATACAGAAAGGCTGTTATCTACTGGTCATTTTTTTTCTATAGATCTAAAACTACTCTAAAGAATGACTGAATAAGGGCTGGAGAGATGGCTCAGAGGTTAAGAGCATTGCCTACTCTTCCAAAGGTCCTGAGTTCAATTCCCAGCAACCACATGGTGGCTCACAACCATTTATAATGGGGTCTGGTGCCCTCTTCTGGCATGCAGGCATACACACAGACAGAATATTGTATACATAGTAAGTAAGTAAATAAATAAATGATAAAAAAAGAATGACTGCATAAGAACTAAAAGGGCCAGAGATAGCTGAATGGTTAAGAGCACTTGTTGCTCTTACAGAGGATTTGAACTCTATTCTCAGCACCACATGCATGGCAGCTCATAACTGCCTATTACTCTAGTTCCAGGGGATTTGATGCCTTTTTCTGTCCTTCATAGGTATCACGCAAGCACACAGTGTACAAGACATATATGAAGGCAAAACACTCATACACAGAACAGAGAGTAATGACACATGCTTTTGATCTCAGTAGAGGTAGGAGGATCTCTGAGTTCAACACCAGCTTGGTCTACAAAGCAGGTTCCAGGACAGCAAGGGCTGTTACACAGAAACCTTGTTTTGAAACATTTTTAAAAAAAACTCATACATAAATATTTAATAAACAGAAAGGAGGGAATGAACTCCAACATGCTCTCTCTGGCTTCCAACACGTACATGTGCATATTCACCACATCATAACAAATAATAAACATATTTATGTCAAAGGGAAGAAGAAAAAAATGTCCAAGAGAAGAGGAATATGGATGTGAGAGTGCCTGCCTAAACACACACAAAGTCCCAAGTTCTATCTCCAACACAGAGGAAACAAAAATTACAAACCAAAGAGATGATTAGTTAAAGAAATGTGAGCTTTTACAGAAGAAAGGACATTTGAGAAAAGCCTTGAAAAATAGCAGCCTCATGAAATGCTTACTGGCTAATGTCAAAGACACGGACCTACAACTGAGAATGGAGACATTTCTGAGTGCACAGGTAATATGAGGAAGCTGCGAGTTGGGACAAAGACAGATAGGTGCCTACAAATGATCCACACACACAAAAAAAAGAGAGATGGCAAGAACTGAATTTGGAAGACTTTCTGGCAGTAGATAAGAAGACACTGGGAAAGATGTTATTTTCAGGAGGCTGGAGAAGCAACTTAGGCAGGTCTTCCTCCATGCCCATTTAACCCACTTACTTCCAACTACATCTATAATAGCCATGAGATGCCTCCTGCAGAGGGTTCCTCAGCATCTCTGCAGGGTACCTTCAACACCTACACTTTATACAAATGTCTAAAAAAAAAAAATAATCATTCCTACAAAAATCAATTATAAGTCAGTATCATAGAGGGATATAACCTTAAGGTACATAGTCCAATCAGTATGTGAGCCCCTTCTGTGTACCAAATACTATTCTAAGGAACATGGATGAAGATATTTCTATCCTATGAAGTTCACATTAGGAGAGGAAACAGACAAGAGGCAAAATGCCAGATGATGACTTAAGGAAACACAAAGAAGAAAAAGAGGCTGCCTGAAACCTAAGCAGGCATAGAAGGTCTTCTGCATAGAGAGGAAGAAACAGCCACATGGTATGAGATTGTTATAACACATCTTACATAAGAGGAAAACAAATTTCAGAGGCACATAGATCCTGGCCCTGGTTCTATCACATAGTGACTAAGTAACCACTCTTAAATTACAGCACTCTTAAATTTATTTCTTTTATCCTCATTTTACTGATAAAGCATTAACCTTGTTATAGTGCTATTTTTAAGAAATAATGAATATAAACATTGTACCTGGTACTTGGGACACGATCTCAAAGTGCTCATCTGTGATTTATTACATCTGTGGTTTAATATGCACAGACACTACTTATTTTTTTTAAGATTTTATTTATTATGTATACAATACAGTGTTCTGCCTCCATGTATGACTGCATGCCAGAAGAGGGCACCAGACCTCATTGTAGATGGTTGTGAGCCACCATGTAGTTGCTGGGAATTGAACTCAGAACCTCTGGAAGAGCAGTCAGCGTCCTTAACCTCTGAGCCATTTCCAGCCCTGACACTACTTACTTCTCTATCAAAAAATTTTGCTGGGGGGCTGGAGATATGGCTCAGCGGTTAAGAGCACTGACTGCTCTTCCAGAGGACCCGGGTTCAATTCCCAGCACCCACATGGCAGCTCACAACTGTCTGAAAATCCAGTTCCAGGGGATCTGACACCTTCACACCAATGCACATAAAATAAAGTTAAATAAATCATTAAAAAATTTAAAAAAAATTTGCTGGCCTCAAACTCAGATATCCACCTGTCCGTGCCTCCCAAATGCTAGAATTAAGGTCATGTACAATTACACCTGGCCCTAAAAACTATACACAATCTAGCCTAAATTGTCTGAAATAAATATGATATTCCTCAGTAGTAATTAAGAACCACTTCCGGGATCTCCATAGATATCATGTGGATGCTCAATTTTCCTACATAAAATGGTTCATTTTTATAAGCTACAAAAATGACCTCTCATATAATTTAAATGTAGATAAATTAAAATAATCATTACTACGTAAAAGCTATCAAAATAGTTATATTGTATTATTCACTGAATAATGATAAAAATATAAATTTTAAATTACTTTTCATTTCTGTTTGGCTGAATCAGTGGATGTGGAAACCACAGATACAGAGGGTCAAATTTAATGAGTCTTTTGTTCTCGAAACAGAACACTATACTATTTCATAAAATAACCCCCCCACCTCCAGCCACAAAAACACTTCTAAAAGCTATTTTAGCTAAGATATATATATTAGGTTAACAATCGTGACTTTTCTTATTTTTAATTTTTTTTCTTTTCAAGACAGGGCTTCTCTGTAACTTTTTTCTTTAACATAGTATTTCCATAGATAACTATTTTCACATAACTACTTCAACTAGAATAAAAGTATACTATTATGAGATTAGTTTTTATACTGTTAATTTAGTGGTTAAATCCTTTCTTTTCTTTCGAGACAGGGTTTCTCTGTAGCTTTGGAGCCTGTCCTGGAACGAGCTCTTATAGACCAGGCTGGCCTCGAACTCAGAGATCCTCCTGCCTCTGCCTCCCAAGTACGGGGATTAAAGGCGTGCACCACCATCGCCTGGCAAATCTTACTTTTAATAGAAAATATTACAAGATGTTTACTTTAATAGGTGAATATGCTTAATTGGGTCAACAAAAAAGAAATTAATGAATTAAGTCTTGATTCACTTATAAATGGAAGAAGACAAAACTTCCTCTTTTCCTCTTCTCAAATGACTTAATTTAGAGTGAACTAAAGCAAAGATAAAACATTACTTCACTCTTCTCTAGAAGCTTCCATCACTTAATAATTTGCAAATGAACTCAGATATATGACTTTTACATGACCAATACTGTGATATCACACTGGCAAAGACACTTCTTGGGCTGAATTATCATTAGGATCCAGGAAAAAAAATTCCTAATGAACCACAAGCAAGCCTCTTCAGCAGGTACAGGTAGGCCAATGTCAAATATTATAAATATTCTTATAAAATGGGGGGGTGGAGATAACACTTGGCCTGCTGAGAAATATTTATTAAGCTTTCCTAAAATACAATTACACACACACTTTAGCTACTATCACAAGAATTCAATTTCAACTCATTATCTGTGTGTGATATATGCATGTGTACACATCTGTAGGGGCAGAGGTTGAGGACATTTATATTCCTCTATGATTCTTTTTTGAGAGTGGTACTCAGGGGAGAGCATGATAAGGTTCTCTCACTGGACCTGGAGCTCACTGATTTGGAAAGACGAGCTGGCCAGCAAGTTCCAGGGATCCTTCTGTATATGCCTCTCCAGAGTTAAGAGTCACGTGTACCACATGCCACAGGTAGGTATTAGGATTGTGAACTCAGTCCTGAACGCTTATACAGCAGGTATTTTGCCAACTGAGTCATCTCCCTAATCCTCAACTCCTTAATAACCTTTTCAAGATACTCATTTTACATACAGGTATGTGACAAAATAAATTAGAAGAACTTGAATATATAGATTTCTGCTAAAATCATAGTCTAATATTTTTATTCTGAAAATAAGTTGACTTTTTAAATCTAGCAGACAGTTGACTAAGCATCATTCTTTGAAACAAAGTTTGATACTCAGTGTATAAAATAAAGCAAATAAAACAAAAATAAGCAGTAACAAATTCATGGAACCCACTAACTGAGAAACGACCCTCAACAGTGAAAGCATCTGACCCTTCCCATGGTATATTTCTTGGGAGAATTGGCTGCAAAAACTCTATTTTCCTTATTGATCACTCAAAAATATTTGCTAAGCACAAACCACGTACTACTCTGCAGGCTGGGAATGTGATGGTGACGTATCCTTTTCCTTATCCTCTCACAGATGGGTCCCAGAAAGGCGGTTTTTCATTCTCCTTTTTCTAAGATCCTAAACCAAATTTTCCCTCTTCCAAGGGATCATGTACTTACTTGCCAAGTGGCTCCCCACTCATTTAAATTAAATACAGAATAACATCAGGTACAGTTAAAAGCAAAGTTCTGAGCCAGGGTGCCCAACACCAAAGCTGACTCTGCTATGTATTAGGGTGATCTTGGTCAAGTTACTCAATTCTTCCAGGATGCAGTTTGCTCATCTGGAAAATGGGAGATATCATTATCTCCTAAGTTTTCTAAGAATCCCAGCACTCGGGAGGCAGAGGTAGGCATATCTCTGTGAGTTTGAGGCCAGCCTGGTCTACAAGAGCTAGTTCCAGGACAGGCTCTAAAAAACTACACCGAAACCCTGTCTCAAAAAACAAACAAACAAAAGGATTAAATAAGCCAACATTTGTCAAGTATTTAAAAAGTCTAGCTCTTAGAATCTGTTATATAAAATTATGTTATTTATAATGAGGTTTGGTCACTGCAATATCCTTGCCTATCTGTTTTGATGTTAAAGCAGATTAGTATCAGAATTTCCTACAAGCCCATTTTATTTAAACCAGTTGTTATATTGGGTTTTGGCCATGTGGAAAAGAAGAGGAAGAGGCAAAACTCACCAATTCATCACTTGGCTCCAACCCTCCCATCTCTCCATCCCCAGTCTTCCGCACAGTGAGAAAAAAAAGCCTCTCAATCATACACTACACCTCTCTTCCCAAACCATCTTCTGTTTATGTGAATCAAGTACACAAGTTCAAAGTCCATCTATCTCAGTCTGAGGCAGCTTGGGCACCACTTTCTTCTGACTACCCACCTTGTCAACTTCATACCATGCTCCAGAGTCCACTTTGCTGTAGCAATATACCACATACTTTTAACCCGTCTTAAAGAACTTATCTTTGGAATGCTCCCACACAGCTCTCTCTCCTAGCTATCCTTTAAGGTCCACTAAATGTCTCTCCTCCTCTACAGCTTGTCTCATACTCTTTCCATACTCAATCAGGAGTAACAGCCTCTTCCATGGTTCTACCCTAGCTGTCATTACACCACTCTTCCAGCCTTATAGATCTTTTGCAAATTTTATACATGTTAATTTTCTATGTCTGACTCTCCTACAGACACTGAACTCTTGGGAAAAAAGGGACATATTTTATTTTGGCATTTCTTGTACATAGAATGGAATATACTTAGCAGTCTTGGCTGAAGTGAAATATTTTTCTCAGATGTAGTTCATTCCCTAAGTTTCATGTACCTGTGTCCCATATCTTAAGGGAAAGTCAACTTTCAGCACATTAGTCAGTGTAGCAAATTTTTATTCTAATTTCATAGAAACACTGATAGCATCTATGTTTTTCATTCCAACTCAACTTTCTCCTATGGAATACACTAGAATTCAATTCCACTTCCACAAAGTCTTGTCCAATCAGAAGATGAAAATCTATTGTTATTATAATTATCTTTGCAGTCCTGGAGATGGAACTGGGGTCTTGCACATGTTAAGCAAATACTTTACCCAGCCCCCTTTGTCAGGTTTAAACTAACTGGGAAACTAACTACTGATTTCAATATATGTACTTTTTCATTTTGTCTATTCACCTAAGTGCAGGTAGCGATAAACTGTTCATGTTGATTTCATTGGTTGGGCAAGAGTTTGCAGAAGTCATTCTGTTCTTAAAGATGTATTTCCCAAACTCCCCTCTAGTATACAAATGACTGCTACTGTTCTAAAATTCTCTAAAAATTCTGAGCTTTCCTCAGAGGCCAGAGAGTTCTCCAGTTTCTTCATCTAACCCACCAATGCTCCCTCTGGGCCTTTCTGCAGTTGTTTTACAGAACTGAGAAGCAGTTGGCCACTGCTCTTGAACATACCCAAGAAGCAAGATTTTCATTATCTCATTGCTCCTATCAGATTAAATTAACTCAAGTCATATTTCCTCTTAAGTTTTCTCTATTGTTAATTACTCATAGAAACACCTTGCAAATTTTCTACGATGAATTTAAATTCAACATATGTGAAGCTGTGTCAACTTATGTGAAAAGACAAAAACATAAAGACAAAAAGCTTAACACAGCATCTTGGCCACCTGAAAGGGGGCAAATTTGTGGGGAGATAAACATATGTCCTATTACATAACCTATGACCTACACTGACTATGGACAGAGACAGAAGTTGAGGGTAGATCACAATAGACCAATGGATCATAAGCAAAACAGTACTTTCATTGTCAAAGCCATATAAATGGCTCTGACTGGGACCTGAGAGTACAGTAAAGAGCTGTTTGAAAATAGTTCTCAAGTCTTTTTGTCTTTTAAACAAAAATTTTAAGTAGGGATACAAGGGATAACAGAAGAGCTGCTCTGCTGGGCCTGGGGAAGAATGAACTTCACTCTCATCCCCCATCTGTGCCATTTCTGCAGAACTAGGATGACCCAGCAACCAAGGGTAAAAGTGCTTCCAATCTCAGCCTGGTGTTTTATTTTGGTTTGGTTTGAGACAGGGTCTTTCTGTGTGAACCTGGCTATCCTAGAACTCACTATGTAGACCACCCTGGTCTCCAGCTAACAGAAATCTGCCTACCTCTGCCTCTAGAATGCTGGGATTAATGACACCCAGCTTTGGTGTTTTATTTTTGTGTGCAGTTTTATGTATATTTATGCAGGAGGCATTTCAGAGTCAGAAGACAAGCTTGGGTATAGGTCTTCAGGTACCTTCCTCATTTTGTTTGCGGCAGGGGTCTCTAATTGTCCTGGAACTTTATCAAGCAGGATAAGCTTCTGGGCATTCAAACTCAGGTCTTCACATTTGTGAGGCAAGTGCTTTATCAACTGAGCTATCCCTCCAGACCAACTCCTATTGTGTTTTGCTTTCCATGTATGTATGTTCATATTCATGTATAAACATGGGGGCGCCTAGAGGCCAGAGAATGACATGGAATATTTTTTCTCAATTGCTCTCCATCTTATTTTTTGAGACAGGGTCTCTTACTAAACTTACTGATCCACTTAAACTGGCTGGCTAGCTAGGCATCCTCCTGTCTCCTCACCAATGAGATTACAGGTTGGAACTACAGTGTCTGTTTTGTTTCATTTTGTTGACAGAGAATCTCACTATGTAGTCTTAGTGGATCTAGAACTCGTGTAGACCAGGCTGGCCTCCAACTCACAGAGATCTACCTACCTTTGCTTCCCGACCACATAACTGACTTTTTAAAAAAATCACAGGTACTAGAGAAAAACAATTTGGGAAGAAGGCAAAAACAAAAGGAGGAAAACCAAAGAAAAATAAAATTGTTCAGGTAAGAAAGATGATGATGATGCTTCAAGTTGGAAGTGACAGATTTAAAATGAATTCTGGAATCTAGTCAACTCCTAAATTGTTTTCAGATATAATTTACTTACAATAAAATTATAAACAACACAAGATCTAATCAGGTTTGATGTCTACCAAGGCCTAGAACAAGCTGGCAAGGGTGGCAAACGTCCTTAATCCCATCATTTGGGAAGCAGAGGCAGGTGGATCTCAGTGAGTTCAAGGTTAGCCTGTTTTACAAAGTGAGTTTCGGGACAGCAAGGATGTAGAGAAACCTTGACTTGAGGGAAAAACACATACACACACACTGAAATAATGTTACATCGAGAAACACTGTCCTGAAAAACAAGAAAAAGGGGAAGGGAGACATGTCCATCCTCCAGAATAGAGATTCTCAACCTTTGGTCATAACCCTTTGGGGTCCAACAGTCTTTTCACCAGTAGGGAGAGGGGCTGGAAAGCGTTATCACATAACAGATATCCTGCATACCCAATACTTACATTATGATTTGTAACAGTAGCAAAATTAGTTATGAAGTAGCAACAAATTAATTTGTGGTTGGGAGGTCACCACATGAGGAACTGCATGAGGAAAGTAGAGAATCACTGCTCTAGAAACTTATGTCCCCCTCCTAGTCAAGCCTCTTCTGCCCAAAGTGGGAGGAGGGGGGAATCAAAGCCAGACACGGACAAAGACCTGTAATCTCAATATTTGGAAGGTGGAGGCAGAAAGATCAGAAGTTCAATGCTACCTTCAGCCATATAACAAGTTTGAGGCCAGCTTGGGCATTACTTGTTAATCCTGTTCCTGATTATCACAGGTTAGTTTTGGTTTATAAATAAGAGGAGCCATTTTCTAGCTTTTCACGCAGCATATCTGTGAGACTCATCTTTATTACAGTACCAGTGGATTGTTCCTTTTTGTTGTGGAGGAACCTTCTTCCATTACATGCATATACAAGTTTGTTCATCTTGATGGACAGACATCTGGACTATGTCCAGGGTATGATCATTATGAGAATAAATGCTATAAGCATTCCTGCATACAGCTTAGTTGTGGAAATTTTTGTTTCTTCTGAATAAATACATAAAAATGAAACTGCTTGGTCACAAAATATACATGCTCAACTTTCTAGAAATTTCTTTAAGTTTCCCAAAGTGGTTTCATCGTTTTACACACCCACCAACAGTGTATCAGACTCCTTGACATACTGTCTGAGAAACTCGATCTATGCTACAACCAAACTAGCATCCTTTTAGCTCTCCAAACACACTTCACTATTTTAAGAACTTTGCAGATGTACACCAAGAATACTTTTTCTTCTTACTCCACTTTCTATACTGCTTATTTTTCTGGTATTTATTCATTCCACAAATACCATGAAAGATGAGAAAAGGCTAGATGTACTGGATGGAGGAAGTAGCATCTTCAAGGAACTGAAAAGTCAATCTAGCTAGAAAACTGCAAAAGCATCAAGATAAAAGCACTCAGAGAGGTAGCAGGAGTCAGGCAGAAGTGGTCTGTTTTCTCTACAAGGTGCTATTGAAAACCATGAAAATATTTCAATCAGAAAGAGAGGGGATTCTTATACTCTGGGCAAGGTAGGATAGAGCCAGGTCTAAGTAGAAATAGGAGGTCATGTTAAAAGGCCACCAACATTCCACTGAGTATGAGTATGTCACTACAAGTAGTGGGAACAGAAAATGAAAGAAGTGTTATTACAGGAGTTACATTATGGGGCTGCAGAGATGACTCCACAGTTGAGAGCACTGGCTGCTCTTCTAGGGAACCTAAGTCAGATTCCCAGTACCCACAGGGCAGCACACAATCATCTGGAACTCATTCCAGGCAATCTTATACTCTCTTCTGGCCTCTGCAAGCACCAGGCACACAAGCAGTGCACAGACATAAAAATAGGAAAAACACTCATACACATATAATTAAAAACCATTTTTAAAAAGAAAGCTGTTTTATGAAAATAGTATTGACGGGGGGCTGGAGAGATGCCTCAGTGGTTAAGAGCATTGCCTGCTCTTCCAAAGGTCCTGAGTTCAATTCCCAGCAACCACATGGTGGCTCACAACCATCTGTAATGAGGTCTGGTGCCCTCTTCTGGCCTGCAGGCATACACACAGACAGAATATTGTATACATAATAAATAAATAAATATTTTTTTAAAAAAAAGAAAATAGTATTGACAGCAACTCTATGATAAGACGTTGACTTGGCAAACTGGAAAAGTAGTGATACCATTGGGAAAAAGGAGACCTATGGAAAAGTTAATATGAAACAGGATTATTGTTCCTTTTATTCACTGTGGATAGTCAGTGTGACTAGCGACTAGTCAGAAGAACTTAAGGGAGATCATTTGTAGTGCCCTGTAAAGGGCTTCAAGAAGAAAAAAAAAGTGTCTGTTTCTAATTGTCCTAATAAAAACTGCAAAGACCTAAGTGTGGTGGATTATGCCTAGCACTCGTGAGAAAGTTCACGGACAGTACAAGAATGAGACCTTGTTTCAAAATCAAAACAAAAACAGTAGATATCCTAGTGCTGAAAACATCCTTTGGTATGTTTATATTTAAGGCTTCAGATTAAGATGGTAAACACTAGTGACTTCTCTACGTCTGTTATCTTGCTAGGTATAGCTTCAAACAGAGGATCCCAAGTGAAAGATGGTCAGAGAATCAAGGGCAGCTATAAGAGGCTCTGGTAAGGGATGACACAGTAAGTACATGAGACAACTTTGCTGTCAAAATCTAGGAAGTTCATCTTCTTTCCCAACTAACTGGTGTATAGTTTGCTTTTTGTTTTCCTTTTCATCTATGATTACAGAATTTTAGAACCAGAAGAAACCCCAAGAAACAAGCAGTGGGAGCTGGAGAGATGGCTCAGCAGTTAAGAGTGCTGGCTGCTCTTCCCTAGAACCTGAGTTGGGTTCTCAACACCCACGTCAAACAGCTGTAACTCCACCTGCTCTAGGGGATACGCTCTTCTAGCCTCCACAGATACCCAGACACCACACATACAAATAAATAAGTAATACAATCTTTCAAAAAAGAAACAATCTACTTTAACCCTTTGACTTTTGAGTTTAGGAAACTGAAAGAACGGTGACTTTACACTGATACAGTCAAAGGTGGGACTCGCTCTTTACGACCCAGGCGAAGTGCTTGTCATCCAAACGTAAGTACCTGACCTGATCCCCAGCACCCACATAAAGCCTGGGTATACAGCTGGTCTCCACCCAGAAAAGTCCATGAGCACCTGAGTACCTGACCTGATCCCCAGCACCCACATATAGGTTAGGCACCACACAGCTATTCTCCACCCGGTCATGTTCACGTGTATCTGCATGCACATACATACATCTACACAAACATCTGAGTTTTAAATGGACTCCAATTTAAAAGAAAAAAAGTTGCCAGGATATGATGAGCTATGCGTGCCTTTAATCCCAGCATCTAGAAGGCTGAGGCAGGTGAATTTCTGCAAGTTCTGGTAGCAAGGTCTATGAAGACAGTTCCAGAACTGCTAGAGCTACAAAGAGAAACCTGGTCTACAAACAAACAAAAAACTCCATGCAGTTCCAATCTTAAGAAAGAAACATCCTAACAATATAAAATTGTAGACAAAGACTTACTTTTCACAAAGATAAACCATATCGGCTCCTTAGACCCCACTGGCTTCTCACCCTGATTATGTCTTGCTTCTCAATGCAAAACACGGAGAACTGTCCCCATAGTTATGCTTATCATCAACTGTCCAGTTAAAATGAGGCCTTTTAAATATGGAGATAACTTTTGACGTGTGGCTAAAATTGGGCTCTAGGATTCAAGAGTTAAGGTCCCAGCAGTACTGTGTTCTCCCTTTAGCTCCACATCTCAGTTACAGGACAGCCCTGGTTTCACGTCTAAGATCAAAAGAATGAGCCATTACTTTGAAAGTCAGAAAAATACCCACTGTGCTTCTTATTAAGTGAAGTGGCACATACCTGATCCTAGCACTTGTGAGGTGGAAGCAGGAGGATCAGAGGTTCAGGGTCATCTTAACTGAAGAGTGAGGATGAGCCAGCCTGGGATACAAAGGGGGGGGGGGCCTATTGAGAAGAGCAGGAGTAGTATCAAGTATTTACTCAATTGCTACTACAGCTGGCCAGACGAAATTCGGAACAGGTTCTGTGTGTTATTTTTTAAATGAGGAAGAAAGCAAGTTAGTTGTAGAAAGCACATATTTAATGGTGGTAGCAGACTATAAGAAGGGCACATCACTTCCTAGAAGTGGCTCTGGGTACTTTTTCCAGAGATTCAAGGCCAAAGTAAATTACCTGACAGTACTTTTTACTTGGCCTACAGATTAATCTGACTGCCCAGTCGACAGAATGTCAGCAGAACAAGGACCACCTTTAAAGACACTCCACATCACTATCATGTTGAGCTTTATTTCTTTTCCAGATAGGCTTGCTCACTATGTAGTTCAAGCTGGCCTTAAACTCACAGTCCTGCTTTTGCCTCATGAGTTCTGGGATTATAGGTGGTCACCGCCACATCCACCTATATATTTTTAAATCTCTTTGTAGTTATTACCAAATGACATTCTTCTTACTTTTTTACTGTTTACATTCTGTTTTCAGAATGGCTCCTTCTCTAATTGGCCCACCAATGCATCTCCCATGCTTTAGAGCAGCCTATGAACACCTGTTATTGCAAATTACAAGATATATACAGAATCTTAACCAACATTCAGGGATGTAATGTTCAAACAAATCTATTTTACATTGTGCTGATTGATAGTCAAGGGTCCCAAACCTACAGAACAGCTTACAGTAGGGGTAGTTTTCTAGTAGCTAGTATGTTCTCATTTTTCATAGTTTTTCATGTTTTTAAGACAGGGTCTCCTAGAGCTTCGGCCAGCCTGGAACACTATGCAGCCTCAAAGTCATAGAGAGACCTGCCTAGCTCTGAGAGTGCTGGAACTGAAAGCATATACCACCACACCCAGCCCTATGTTTTTATTTGTTTTACCAGACAGGTTTCTCTGTGTAGTCCTGGCTGTCCTACAACTCACTCTGTAGACCAGAGATCTGCATGCCTCTGCCTCCCAGAGTGCAGGAATTAAAGGCCTCACCACCGGTCCTTTGTTCTTAAATCTACATAAAGAATTACTAGATGAGGCCACAGTTATACCAACAATGTGTTATATAGCATATCTTCCTGCTAGTCCTGTGTATCACCTGCAAAGCAAGCATGGTCCTAATAAAGAAAACTCCAAATTTTATTTGTAATCACTAGAATCTTTTCAACTATACTGTGAGTATAATGGTCACAAGATTCTGGAGAGGATTAGGGAATGTAGCTCAGTGGCAGAGGTATCTGCCTAGCTAGCACAAATAAGGCTCTGGTCTTAATCCCCAACATCACCTCCACAAGGCTTTCAAGGGCCTTAACCTAAAACTACCCACAAGAGGAAGTAACGCTTAAAGAAAGAGGGTGGGAGGGGTTCTCTTTTGCATAAATTTATGTCACCAGTCTCACTTGGCCAAAGAGAAAACATAACTGTAAAACAGCAACAGACAAGACAACCTTTCATATCTTGTAGTGCTTTCAACTAGTATTTCCAGCTCAAGAAAGAATGCCAGAAGTAGGTAGGAAAAAGAAACCTCTTACAGATTAAATCTTAGGCATACCAGCAAAGTTGGTCAAGCACGAGCAAACTGAAAGTTCAGGAAACTCCCAAAGGTCACAAAAATCATTTTCCAGTATTTCATCCAAGTTCAGATTTCATATTCACCATAGTTTTCGTTGGTTTGTGTGTGTGAGGGAAAGTAGGCTGGAATGACAGCAGGAAGATACAGATTTTAGGGTCACGCCTATCGCTAGCTGATCTGAACCTCAAGCAGTCAAGTTATAAAGAACCCGGTAACAAGCTTTGGGGTTTAGTAGAGGAGAGTCATAGTCAAACCCCACCTCTCACTAGCTCTATATACTCTGAGGAAAAAGAATGATAAACAACTCTCAGGCCTTCGGGCAGACATTTTAAGACAGTTTAAAATTCCTTGGCCAGAGTTTACAGATTGTTTTTGTTTTTAATGCAGATGTTAGTATCCTTTCCGATCTCTAAGAGAAAGTTAAACTTAATAAAAGACCAATTCTAATATAATCTAAAATAGATGTGACCATTTCAGCTACATACCACTTCATTTTACATAGTTAAAAGTATTCTGCTAAAATATTTTAACATCAAAAAGGCAAATCTATTATCTTAAATGTAAGGTCTTCTCTCACATACACATAAATGCACAAACCACCTCACTAAAGTTTTAGGAATTTTTCTTTATAAGCTATAAAACAGGCATACTTAATACACACTTGAGTGTTGATAAGTGCTCCCAATTTGAGTAGATGGAGCTTTTTCAAATCAACAAGGTCATAATTCAAGTCTTAATAGAATTGTTTATTTTGGAAAATTTCAAATTAATTCATCTGTGCATACATATCTCCTTTTGTGATAGGTCTGGCATCAATATAAAAGAAAATCTCTATTAAAGCATATACAAGATTGATATTATGAGCCCATTCTCCCATCTGATGTTAAGACCATTTTTAAACTGCAGACAAAATAAAAAGATGATCTAAGAAAGACAGTGAACTGGGTGTGGTGCACAGATTTATAATCCCAGAAAGATCTCTGAATGTTCAAGACCGGCCAGGTCTAAATAGCCAAAACAAAAAATAGAAATAAATAAAAATTTAAAAAGGCACAGAACATCATATTATGCATATGTCTTTCAAATATTACAATACTGAAAGTCTAGAACAAACAAGAGTAGGATCTGAGGTAGGTCTAGAAGAAGTTACCATTCAAAAACATATGACCCATAGCCCTCACACACCAAATAAATAAATAAATAAATAAATAAATAAATAAATAAATAAATAAAAAAAAACCCATCAGGGAAACTAATTGGGGTTCTGCCAGGAGGCTGCTACCATGAAGGAACAAACGGGGTGCAAATAATTACTGCATCCTGAGGTAGATGTTAATTCTACTAGCCTACCACTTCACATTGTGAAACTACTTCATCCCTACTCGAAGCCCGAAGTTGGAAATTTCAAGTCAGCCAAATGTCACCTAAAAGAACTTGAAATAGTACCCCTTCCCAACATGGAAAGGGCTTCCAATAAAAACAGACCCAATCATCTTATTCACATTTCACAAGTAGCCAGTGTCCAAAACCTTTTTTCTGAAAACTCTTCCACAAAGTAAAAATATAATGATTTGCTCTCGACCCAGGCTAGACCACTATTAATAGCGTGCACTTTCTCTTCAGAGGCACATTAAAACACTGGAGATTTGAGGGAAAACTACCCGGACCAAGTTACTTTTCAATCCACTAAGACACATCATGCATCTCAGAAAAGCTGCAACAGTCAAAATGAGAGCACAGAACAGGAGTGGGAGAACCACCAAACCAAACTCAAACAGACCTACGAAATGTCTGGCCTACAAGGGAGTCTTTAACAGAAATGTAATTGAGGCACTGAGAGGGTAGGTAACTTGCCCAGAGCTACAGTTTTATTTGGTGGCCAAGCTGGAAGTGCATTCCTGGTCTCCTAGATTGGAATTTAGTAGTTTCCCCAGCCGCCAATGCCATCCCGCGTAAAACATTTTATAAAACTCTTCACTAAGGCTGTTAGCATAAGGGTCCAATTATCATTCAAAGATCACCCTGTTAGATAATAGCTCAAAAAATTCCATCCATTTTATAGCATTTACCAGAATCATCTAATCTCTGGCGGGAGAACGCAGAGCAAGGGGAGAAATCCCCAGTTCTGACTCGTCCCCAAAGGGGTTCAATACAGACAGGCAAGCAACGCTGGTGTCCGGACCCACAAACCGTGGAGGAATCCTCAGCACCACTCGCTCCAACACTAAATTCCACTCGCGTCGCGGCGCACTCAAGACGTTCCACCTCCCTCCGCAGGCCGGATAGCCAACTCTCCTTTAAACCACCACTTTCCCAAGAAAAGAGGGAAGAGAGACTCAGAAGCTCGCCTTTCCACCCCCAGCCCCCCGATAGAGAGCTCCTTCCCGGGCTCGGCGGGACCCCACACCCTGCCTGGCTCACCGCGGCGGGGGAGGGGAGAGCGCCCCACACAGGAAGTGCATCCTGCGCCCCGAGCTTGCGCCCCGCCGCCGGGTACCTGCCCTGGGCCGCCAGCAGGCGACAGGCAGCCGCATCCACATGGCCTCAGGTGTTCGCGCGGCCCCTCCCCGGCCCGCTCCAAGCCCGGCCCGCTCCAAGCCCGGCCCTCCACCGCGCCAGCCTCGCCTCCAGCCCGCAGCCGAGAGGCCAGCAACGCCGGTCCCCACGGGGCTGCCAGGAGCGCGGACCCCTCTGCACCCCAGGCCGCAATGAGCAGGTATCTGCGCCCGCAGCCCGAGCACTCCCGGCCCCCTCCAGCCCGGATGCCCGACCGGGCCGTTGACCCCCTCAGCAGCCCACGCCGGTCCCCTTAACCCCCTCAGCGACTCCCGAGGCTCAACACTCGCAGGGCGGGCCGGGCCACGACCTGTGCTCCCAGCAGCCAGGGCGCGCGGCGCGGCCCGGCCCCGGGCCCCTCAGGCCGTCCCTTTCCTCCGGCCGGGCGGCGGTTACCTGCAGGAGCCCCCCGACCCGTCCCTCAGTCTCCGCCGGCACTAGGAGGGGAGGGGGCGGCGGCGCGGCGCGGGATGGGGGTGGGGGCGCCTCTACCACCTCCAGCGCGGACGCCCAGGCCGACGGCGGGGCGGGCCGGGGCCGCGGCCCCTAGAGGCTCGCTCCGGCCCGCGCGCTCGCTCGATTACTCTCCGCTCCGGCGCGCTTCAGGGAGGGCTCCCCCGGCTGAGGCCGTGGCCGCCTCGCTGGGGCCGAAGGCGGCTCGGCTCCGGGTTTTTTCTCTCCATTCTCCCAACACACAGGAAATAACAGAGCGTCAGCTGACGGCGCGCAGCCAATGAGGCGGCTCTGGGCCCCGGCGCGCGGGCGGGCGGGAGGGCGCGCGGCGGGGCGGGGCGCGCGGCGGGGGCGGGGTCGGGGGCGGGGTGGCGCGCGTGCCCACCCGCGTGCGGCAGCATCGCTAGGCGCAGGCGAGGAGACCCCACTCTGCGGTCCGGGACCACGCGCCCAGCGCTACCTCCAGCCCTGCGCTTGAGGCTACCCCGTGGGGTACCCTCAAGACAACTTTCTGGGGAGTTGGTGGCACAGAACCCTCCACTGGGATTTCTGGAGTTGTCCCTGAGTCTCCAAAGCCGAAGTCGCGCCTTCAGCAGTCGCAGGAACCTATGACAATATAATACAGTTAGTTGAGCGGTCATCAGGATAGCTCCTGCTTTGCTCGCATCCACCGGGCCCAGCTGGGTCCCGCCACGCCGGCCTGGTGTGTACTGCTGCTGTCTCTGCCCGTGGTGCCTAATGGCTTTTCCTGAATGAACAACTTAGTCTCTGAAACTCGGTATCCTTCATTATGAAAGGAAGGAAGGCAGCCTAATTCAAATTTAAAATAGACACGTCCATGCCAGTAGTTTGCAGTGGCACTGAGATTCTGCACTCCTGGATGGCAGGACCAGAACTGAAGTTAATTCCGGGGCTGTGCCTCAGGCCCTACCTAACCTGCCTTCCTTTGTATCCCTGATGTCTGTACAGAGCAAAGGGCTAACTTGCTTTTTCCTCAAGAAAATCTCATGTAGAACCACTGTCCTGTAGATTGCAGTGTCATGTGCCCAGTCCCTGCTATGCAAAGTGAGACCAGCAAGGATGAATTTGAGTAATTACATTCAGCTTCTGGCAGACCAGAGACCTCTCCACTTTAGACCTCAGTTTCTCATCGATTCAAGAGGAAGGAGGAGAGTTTGAATTAGGTATTCCTAAAACTACTGATTCTAAATTAAGCCTACAAATGGCCTAGATAGATGTTGGGAGAGTATGTGGCTTCTTCTCCTAAAGCAACCCAAGTTGCGAGTAAATTGGGATCCAAAACGTGCTATGGGTGTACGAAGGAGGCTGACGGGAATCAGTTGTGATCTGGGAACCTGGTTTCATATATCTGGGATCTACAGCTCCCTGAGGCTTGACTTTTGCCCTTTCACCTTTATTCCACCTAGCACTTGCCTCAGGCTACCCACAGAGGGTCTGGGGTTCCCAGACAGGGCCTGAGTGGTTCTGGGGCCCCTGGCAGGAGGATGTGGTGAAGGTAATGATTTCTCCTGGCTTCTGTCCCATCTCACCAAGAGGGGGCTGATTCCAATGCAGGTCAGGACGATTCCAGGGGATTTGATTCCCCCACACCTCTTGCACTCCAGGCAAAGTGCCAAGTCCTGGAGCTGAGCTGAACAGGCCGCCAGGCCCTGCCCTCTGGCTGTTCCCATTGTTTGCTCAGTTTCATTTTCAAATTCTCAGGCACTACAGCTTTTAGGAGACCAAAGCCTGGCTTCAGCTCGTATCAGGACTGCAGGAAGGGATTCTCAACAGACCCAAAGTGTTCTGTACCAAAAAAAAAAAAAACCCAAAACCAAAAAACCTGGAGCATATAGACATTTTCTTTGGCGACTAAGTGTCTAAGTGTTGAGGGCATCTCTAGCTTCCTGAGCCAGTGCATGAAGCACCCTTCTTCCTCGGTTTCACTTTGTCTCAAGTGGGTAAGGAAGCAGGAACAAAATACAGCAGATCTCACTAGGAAAAGAATGGAGAGAGACCCTGGGCCCAGTTCCTGCCTTTCCTGAGGTAACCTCCTCCCTACTTAACAGAATACTGTGCAAGTGACCACTGCATGGAAACTTGCCCATTCCGTAGCCAGGTCTACCACGGGCCCTTTTAGTCCCTGGTGACCTACCATGTTCCTTTGTAGACTATCCCACAGAGGCAAAGCATTCAGCGAAAGCATTCAGCAGACAGATATTAGTACTATTCCTAGGCCATGTGTAGCCGTGGACAAATCATTTCACCTCTCTGAGTGCCAGACCTGAGCCCCTAATGTTAGCTGGCTTATAGGTATTGTGGGCATCTAAAGATAGCTGCTGCCTAAAGAATCCTTGCAGTCCCAGACACAACTCCAGCTATACCTTAAGGCATGGTGGTGCACACCTATAATCCCAGCTTCCTGGAGGCTGAAATAAGAGAATCACTGTAAATTTGAGGCCAATACAGCAAGTGGGCAGATGAGGCTCGGATAAATTCATTTACTGCCCCCAAAGCCCTACAACTCAGAACCCCATAGGGGTAGTAATTTTGTTTTACTTTGAGACAGGGTCTCACTATGTAGCCAAGGCTGGCCTCAAGTCGTAATTCTCCCACCTCAGCCTCTGGAGTGCTGGGATCACAGCCCTGACACTGTTGTGTCCCTCATCACAAATGTATCCATCTTTGTTTTCCTTCTCAACTTTGTTGTCTTTTAAGAAAAGCAGAGTAAATGAGAAGCTGGTCCTTTTTCCCCATCTCTCCTAACCCAGTCCCCTTCAAAATACTTACTGAGCAGAGTCACTGTGTATCAATTCCAGAGGCAAAATTAATCCTTTCTCTCCTCCTCTGACTCAGAGATGGCTTTTGGAAACCCTGTGTTATTCCTTTTATTACAAACTTCTCCGCCCTTCTCTAGGAACCTGGGCCACTCTGGGATTACAAATGGAGCCTTCTGCCTCTAGGTCACTGATTCTGCTACCATCTGTCAGCATGGATTGATTGAGGAGACTGGCCCTGCTTGGTGGCAGATCAGTGACTTGTGAGAACTGAGCCAGGGTGTCTGCCTTCAGCGGCAGGCTAGTGTCCTTACCAGCACTAGCTGACTTTTTTGAGCACCCCAACAGCCCTTACCTTTCTCCTTCGACAGGCCCCTACTCTCCTTCCTCTTGGAAGGGGCCACCTGCTAGCAACACCAAGAAGGAAGCCTGGAATCCTTGCTCATAAGCTTGGAGCGTGACCTCTAGACTTCCAGGAGGCAGCTTACAGTCTGTAGTTAACAAAGGGGAAATCCCCCATCATGCCATGCCTGTCCCAAGACAGGTAACTTCCCTTGGCAAAGGGTGGAGATTCTGACCAGGCACAGCTTGATGCTTTGGGCATACCCTCATGGCAGCACGTGCAGGACTTTGAGACTCTAAGCCATGAACAGTTCTCAGGCAAGGTGAAGGAAGACTATAAGGCTGGGAATGGGGATGCCCAAAACTATAGATAAAAGGACCTGTTGCTGCCGCTGTGCACAAGAGACCTCTGCCCAGAGTCATAGAAAGGGGTGAGACTGGAGTGGGGGCCTGCAGGGCCTTGTATCTTGTGAAGGGCTTGACATGACTATGACCCTTACAGTCTCATAGTGGCCTCTGCTCACCAGCCTACCCCTCCACTCTGCCCTCCAAGATCAAAGTCATGGTTCCCACTGGTCCCACTGGGTTGTGAGTATGTCTGTACTGGTTATTGGCCATTTCTACCTCCCTTTGGTGTCTGGCACCCTATGCAAGAAAAGGCATATGTCCACAAAAATTACATATCAATTATTACGAGACATACCAGGTACTGGGCAGACTTCCTTTTAAAACACCCTAATTAATGTTTGAAACAACCTCATGAGGTTGATAGTGATATCATACCCTCTAGGTCATTTACAAATGCACCCTCTGAGATGCAGGGAATTTCAGTAACTTGTCCTAAGTCATTCAGCTCGAAAAAGGCAGAGCTGGAATTTGGTCCCAGACCCCCAGAGACTGTACTTCTAATTATCCAGCTTCCTAGGGCTCAGTGACTACTGGAAAGAGGGGGCAGACAGCTGGTAGGCCAGTCTACAGGTGACCAGGGAAAGACACCATAGAGAACAAAGGACTCAGAGGCAGCTTCTCCCACCAGTGTGTTGAGACCACGGGGGACAGTCTGGGCAATTCACACACCATTCACACAGCAGCATCCATTTCCCCACAGATGAACAAGGAGGACCCTGACAGGTGGCAGGAAACACTAGTTTTCCATCCAGCTTGGAATTCACTGTACATTTGGGCTGAACTCTTCCTGGGCAGCACTGGCATGCCGTACCAACCCAAGACACAGAACTGGGGACCGGTCTGGTCTCACCAGTGTATATATTCTTCAGCAAATCATCTAAGGGCTTAGCGTCTCAACTTCTTTATCTATAAATTAGGATTTGGGCTATAGGGAGCAATCACTCTTCCTGCCTCCTGGGAATGGGATCCTTTCCTGGGTGATGCTTCTCACTCCTCATTAAAAGCCTGTGAGGCACCCACTCGCCATCTTCAAGATACTGAGCAGAAAGTAAGCACACAGAGGGGTGAGTGACGAGTTCCAAGTCAGACAGGCAGTAAAAAGCAGACCGGGGACTGGTACCCAGCCTCCCGGCTTCAGAGCTTTTCACTAAGTCATTCAGAGTGCTATGGAGTTAAAGTTGAATGATCTGGCTGTAGTACTAACGGAGGCACAGTCTAAGCATTAACTCACTTAACCCTCACAGCAGAACTATGAAGTGGATAGTGTTCTTCCTTTTGCGAGTAAGGAAACCAAGGCACAGCAGCTAGGCAGGGTCTGAGCTAAAACACAGACCCAGGCGAGTAGGGCTGCCAAGCCCCTGCATCGCTTCATCATGCAGTAACAATGGGAGGTTCCTTTCCATTGGGATTATTTCTGCTTGAAAGCTCAAGACTTTTAGCCACATCATTGTCTGGGCGCCACAGGAAGGCAATGCCACATGCTGAGGCATGCTGGGAAAAGACTTTGTTCCATCCTGTTTTGTTGACATGCTCTTCATTTTTAAGCCTAAAACCTAAGTTTCCTGCTAAGAATGCAAACGGTGGAGAAAAAAACGCAGCCATGATAAGGGCCACTGCTTCCCGAGCCACACTGTTCCTCGGGCTCGCGACTCTATGTGTCATTTAACCTCAGCTTTCTCAAGGCCAGAGCATCGCCCCAGTTCATGGCTCCCTACAAAGATGCTCAAAAGTACACAGCTACTAAGTGGTAGACCCAGGAGCTGCCCTCAAGTTCTTCCCCTCAAAGTCTCACCCTTGACCACAGTGGCTACCTTGTAAGAGGATCCCAGGGCTTTTACACTGGACATAATAGCGGCAATGTTCCTGTTCATGTTCCACCCTGGGTTGGTCATACCATGTTGTACTAGGATCCAGGTGTAAGGGTGCAGAGCTAGGTGCTCCCTTCCCAACGAGGATGGCTCAGAAATGGGGACACTGAGGTTCCCATTCCAGTGACTTGGGAATGGCGGCCCTGCTACCAAGCCAACTATCTTCCAGAAAAAGAGGCATCGTGTGAAAAGCTGCCCTGCTTCTCCCTACCTCCCAGATAGCTCTCAAGGACAACTGCCAGAACTTACGACTGCCTTGGAAACAGAAAGTAATGGAGCCGTGAATTCTCCAACTCACAATCAGCCTTGACTCCAGGCTCTTTTTTGTGAGCCGCTTTCGTCCCTTCCGCCAAGTTACTGCAGTCCCATGAGCGCTTTTCCCTGGCTCCACAGTATGCAGTGGCTGCTGAGTGGCTTCCGAAGTCCCACTCTCTGGATACAAAGCCCTCTCTTGGCTTAGCTCACTTTGCCAACCTCCACTCCCTTGTTTCATTGTCTCCGCCAAACCAAACAAGTTGTGTCCCTGTCCTGTGCTGGCCTATCCCCAGAGGCAGAGGTGCCTGCTCCTCTTGCTTCGCAGAGACTGAAATTAAACCTTGCTTTTTTGGGTCTGAGTCAAACGCTGCCTCCTTCACAAAGCTCTACCTTAACCATTCACTCAGTGCTGATTGAGTCTTTATCATACGCCAAGCATTGAATAAAGGGTCCTTGTTGTCACGATGTTTGTGGTCGCCTGGGGCTTCATGTTGAGGCTGGATGAGTTCCGGGAGAAGTGCTGCAGGGGCAAAGGCCCTGAAGCAGGAGGAAGCAAAGAGAGCAGAAGGGGGGTGGGGAGGTGGGGTAGGAAGCAGTACAGTGCAAGTCAAAAGAGAAAGTGGAGGTGCAGCTGCAAGAAGGTTCAGGTCACAGGCTTTGGAACTTTATCCCAAGGTAAAAGGAGTCACAGAGTCTTTTTGTCTGTTTTTTCGAGACAGGGTTTCTCTATAGTCTTTGGAGCCTGTCCTGGAACTAGCTCTTGTAGACCAGGCTGGTCTCAAACTCAGAGAGATCCACCTGCCTCTGCCTCCCAAGTGCTGGGATTAAAGGTGTGCACCACTGCCACCACCGCCAGGCTGAGTCACGAATTCTCAATAGAGGGCATTGGCTAATGCTCACCTCTAATCCACCTTTCTAGTTGCCCTGTGACTGAGCCTCTTAGACACTGAAGCCCTGTTTAAGCATTCCCATCCGTGTCTCTGACCGCTGGGGGTAATTTTTCACATCCTTTCTCTTGGGCTGAGCTCAAGGGCAATATTGACTTCTGATCGTCTTATTTCATCCCCATTCACTAACCCAGTGCCCAGAATGAGGAACTGTCCAGAAACCTCTGTTGCATGACCTAGGTGACCACATATCCCCTGTAGGGAACAAGGCTGCCTGAGGGGTCTTCCTCATTCTCTGCAAGTTAGTTACAGAGTACAAAGGTTTCAATGAAGCCAGAACTCCAGAAGCCCTTGAGAGCAAAACATGTTTTGATGGCCATGCCCAGTATCCGCATAGGGACTGCAGAGGATCCACCCGTGGTCATCACACAAAGGACCAGAAACAAAAATGTCACAGCTGCTTACAACACATTCCACAGAAGCAATCCCACAAAGTCAACTTCTACTGTGAGGTTGCTTACTGCCTTGATTTCAAATGAGGAAACTGAGGCCCTGGAAAGGAGGACCCCTGGGAAGTTATGACAGCCCTGACCTAAGTTCAGATTCCCTGTGGTGGTCTTGTAGGGCTGACAGACTTTCCAGGCATTTCTTTCACAACTGTTTCCAACTGACATATTTCATCAGGATGTCAGTCACACCAGCAGTGGGAGCCAGCACACCAGTTCTCAGAAGCTCTACCTCTCTGCATCAGAACCGCATGCTCAGCTCCCAGGCTCCAAGGCTGGCCGCTTAGCTGAGGCAGAGAGAGGCTTGGGCCTGGCATGCTGCAGGTACTCAGTTAACACTGATCTAACAGAGGCATCTGACTTGAAATAACAAAGGAAAATATGCCTGCAGCTTCCACATGCAGTAGTCTCCATGCTGAGTGTATTGCCTGTACTAACCCCCAGCATTCTCACAGCAGTGCTATGAGCCAAGTCCCACTGGTTCCCACTGATAGGTAGAAACAGACAAAAGGCAGTAAATACATAGCCTGAGGTTGCAAGCTAGCAAATGGCTGAGACAGGATTTGAACCCTTGTAATGCACTTAAAACAACCCCATGTGTGCAAATGTGCACCCTGGGTGGAGGGTGCGAGTGTTCCTGAAAAGCCACAGTCTTGTGAAGCACCCCTCCTTCCCACACACCCGATGTCAGTATATCCCTGCAGCAAGCGATGGCAGACTTGCTTCCATGGTAGCAACCTCATCCCAAGTTTTGTGTCTCCTGATCCTCCTATCAGTGGTCTCTGGACTCCTAACATTATAATCTGCTTCTCCTCCCTTTTGGTAGCAAATGGGTCTAAGAACTTTCGATGACATCCCTATGCTCTGGGGCCTTCAGTTTTTTTCATCCCAGGGAGATTATTATTGCTCACTGCAACCCCATCCGTAGCTGTTCCGGGGAAGGAAGATGCTACAACTACCCAGCACCGACTCAGTGGAGCCAAGTGGCTGGTTCTAAAGCTTGTGCTGGCAGGAGGGGCAGTGCTTGTGATCTCTGGGATGCTGAGTGGCAGTGCCAGCTGCGGCCAGTTCCCAAACCCCAGACCCCATACCTAGATGTACTCAGCATGTGGCAAACGCCAAGGGTCTCCTGATGCTGCTCCCTTGCTCCACCCGTGGCCCCCTCCCCTCGCCTAGTGGGGAATAGCAGTAGGCAAGCCAGGCAGAGGTCGCCCATCTGCAGGCTGCCTGCAGAATGAGAGGGAAAATCATTCTTTCTGGAAAAACCAGTGGACAGATGATCCTGCCCAAGGCACAGCCTACGTGGAAACCATCCAAGAAAATCAGCAACAGGAAAACCAGAGCCCTTCAGAGAAGTAGGAAACCTAAGCAGGTCTTAGTTCTCCACAGGAAGGGAAGCTGAGCTTCAGGATGGTGGTCTTCTACGTTCAGGGCCCCTCAGTGTATCAGTGGCTCTGCCATGTATTCAACCAAGGGCTCAGTTGCAAAGGTGGGGGCCCTTGCCCCCACTGATCTTCACTCCAGCATCTACTTCCCTATCTTGCCCTCAGTAACCAGGGACACTGGCCAGCCTCACCGAGAAAATGCCAAGTCTCTAGCGCTTTTTCCCTGCACTTTCTGCTCTGGGCTACCTGTACCTCCACCTTCCCTAGCAGAGCTCAGGGCAGGCAGAAACTATTCAAAGTAGGCAACAGGACAGTGCCTCACCCAGTTTACAGTAAGTACACTCTTATCACCCAGCATGATAACACGCCCATTTCATGGCTACAGAAACTGAGCTTTAGAGGAATTATGCAACTGATACACACACACACTTACTGTATCTAGGTGCTGGGACTTTACTCTGGTCTGTCCTCTCGTCAAGCTAACAGCAAGCTCCCCCTATCCTGGAGAGATCGGCTTTAAGATGGTTGGTCTGAGAGAACTAAATCCTGTAACCTTCATCACAACCCTGTGACATGGGTACCACTACTACCCCAGGACACCAAGACTCAAGGCAGGTGACCTGTCAGAACGCCACACAAAGACTAAATCCAAGCAGCATGGCCTTGAGTCTTTGGGCACCTTCTGTAAAACCTACGGCTGGAAACTAGCAACCCCGCCTTTATGGGAGGTTCAGGTCACCCCAGGGTCCAGTCTGGAGATGCAGCTCCAGGAACCTGCCTCCAAATTCTCCAAATCATCTCCTTCAGCAATGTTGCCTCCAGCTCAGAATGTAGACTGTCTGGTCCATGAATGCAGCACAGGGTCCTGGGTTTAATTCTCAATGAGAAAAAGAAGAGGAATGGAAACTAAGAAAGTTAAACCCATCTTTAAAGTTAAGTGTGGAACCATCCACAAATCCCCACAACGCAAGGCAGCTTGACAGGCCTGACCTGGCAGAAGCTAGCATGATTCTTGAGAGTGGTCTAAGATAGAAACATATCTGAGGGTGCATTTCAATGACATTTTTATGGGTAACCTGCCCAGCCTGCCAACAGGTCCAGCTTGCCCTGCCTCTAGACCCTGTCCCACTGTGAAAAAAACCAGGTGCCTCTCACTCTGTGGAAGCTCTGCTAGCTCCCTTCCTTCCCTTCGCCAGGTACATTCTCTTCTGCCTTAGCCTGGCAGACTCCTACCCATCCTTCAAAATCCTAAGAAGCCGCCTTCCCTATGAAGCCTCTCTTGATTGACCTGTTGAGACTAACAAGGTAAAAAGGGAGACTTTGACTGTTTGTTTTGTTTTTGTTTTCTTGCACCTCTAATAGCCACAGCTGCCACAGCTGAACACCCGGTCTGGACCTGCCATCTTCTTAATCCCTGTCAGGGATCTACAGAAAGATGACTGCTCCCAGGCCACTGCCTCTTAAAGCTGCAGCTCTGAGGCTTGCTCAAGGTCACACAGCTAGAGCTTGCTTTAAAGTAACCAAGGACCAGGGAGCTACTGTTCCAGTCGGGCTCAGTCTACATGGGGGTAGCCGGAGGAGGGGTTTCCATGCCAGCTGTAATTGAACAGGCCATCTGTGGATCTAAGCAAGGTAAAGCAAACTAGCCCAGTGCTCTGAGCATTCCTGGACAAAATGCTCTAGAGCCTACAGCCTGGAATGGACTTAGGAGAAAATCCATCTGCACCCCCTTTCCTTTTCCATCTGACACACAGTTCCATGGAACACCAAAACACTGCAAGCCATCAGAGTGGCCAAACCCTAGGATGCACAAGATGGCAGCTGTTCTTCATCCAGCTCCTGTTGCCCAGCTTACAGTTAGTTCTTCCCTCAAAACCAAGGCTGCATACAAAGCTCCATTGGGAAAGTTTTCCTTTGGGTGGCTTTGCCAAAAGAACTGGGCCTATCAAACTGTCCAGGACGGAATTAGGGATAGTTGTTGCATCTTGGTGGTCGTACTTCATTAGCGAACTCTAAGTTACTCCGCTACCTCGAGCTCCAGGCACAAGTCTCCATGCTCAGCTCTGAATAGGTGTCAGGAATTTACAAGGGTGCCTTAAAAGTCCCTGTGCTCGAGGCCACCCACCCAGGCTCTGCACCCAGAGGACTGGGGCAGGCCACCAGTGTGGTCAGAGCGGTAAGAGGGAACAAGACCCAAGCCCTGGAGGAGAAACTGAGTCCAGAGGACTCAACCAGGTAAAAAGGAAGTAAGAAGGTCTGGGGTGGGATCAACTCTAGAGGAAGCAGAACTAGAAGGGTCACAGCAAGAGGTTGAGACTGTGGCAAGCTGGGCTTCTGGTTCCATTTCCCTGACCCTCCACTATAAAGGATTCTCGGCTTAGTCTCAGCCCAGAACTCTTCCCCAGTGGAACGTGAGCACAGCCTAGCCCTTGGTAAAACCCACTCTATGCATCCCCTAAGAGCATGCTCCAAGCAGAATAACCCCCTGTGTCCATGTCACTGTACCTGCTGAACCTTGTGGCAGCCCAGAACCTTGAGCTATGGCTGCCTCCTGGCCTAGAGAAGACTCACACTCCCTGCCCTCAAGGCCTAGTGAAAAAGTCAAGGTCCTAGGACATTTTGCCAACATTCCCTGGCAGGCCAGGCCAGTATTGCAGCCAGAGGTGGGCATGAAGAGGTCCCATCACAGTATGGTCCAGGGCTGTCTCTAGTCACTTTCTGAAAGCAGCTGTGGGCAGAAGCAGCCTTCAGAGACCTCAGGTCACCCAGGCTAAAGGAGGAACAAAGTGTGTCTCTGGCCTGGGGCAGGGGACCTAAGAAAAAAGAAGATGACCTAGAGCAAACACTTGGAGGCCTGAAAGGTGCCTGAGCCTCCTACAGAATAAGGAGGTACTGGAAAACCAGGCAAGAGGGGACTCCTCCCGCCATGCCGGCCTGTCTATCTCCAGCTCTTCACTGTAAAAGAAATGGAAGAAGCACACGCCAGACAGAAAAAAAAAAAAAAAAAAAAAAGGGAGGAACAAATAAAATCCCTAACTGCCGCCCACAGGCTCCCTTGGTGGGTCTGGGCCAAGACCTTGGCCTGGGTCACTTGCCTCTGCTTTTCCCAGGAAACCACTGGTGCCAAATTTGCATTTACCACAAACAGACAACACAATGTCATAATCCTTCTCCTGTCATTCTCCCCTCTCTGCCTCCTCCCACCTCAGACACACACGCTAACACAAAATGACGGCTCCCTCGACAGACTGAATGAGCAAAGCTCTGGATCTGCCTCCTAATTGTTGGCGTTTCTCTTCGGCCTGTGCTCTGTGCCCATCGCCCAACTCGCAGCAGACCACCCACTGCCCCCTCCTTTGTCCCGCATTACCACTGACAAATGGCCTGCTGGAGGTAAAAGAATATGTCAGGAAATAATGGGGGGGGGGGTGCAGCCCCTGCCTCCTCCTAAAGCTTCTGTATCTCACTGCCGGGGTCCTGGCCACAGAGGGCAGCTAGACCAGAGGGGACAGGGACAGTAACAAGAATCTGGCCCCTGAGACCCTGACCTGAGGCCTTGCCCTTCACACCCCTGCTGCTGCGGCAGCACTCGGCCAGCAGCCCCGGCCACCCCTCCTCTCGCGGCCGCCCTCCTGGGCACTGCTCTGAGCATCCCCCGCGCTCCCCTCCCTCCATCGCTCTTTATGGCAGTTTCAAAGCTGCAGCCGCCACTCGAGCAGCTGCGGCCTTTGATGGGGACAAGGCAGTGAAGGCCGCCCAGGAGGCCCCTGCCTGGCCCGTCCCTGGCCCGCTGGCCCCTGCACGCCCCCGGGGAACCTGGGGCCGGCGCGGCGCAACGCCCAGCGGGCACGCCTCACACGCCAGAGCAAACTTTCGCGACCGTGGGAGAGGCCCCGCGCACGCCGTTACCTTTGCAGCTGCATCCTCCCCTGGCACTTGCCCCAGACCCCCTGACAGCCCACAGCAGGCAAGCCGGCAGGAAAACAACCCCCCCGCGGAGGAAGGGAAAGCGAGAAACCGAGAAGAAAAAAGAAAGGGGGCAGTTTCTCCTCTCAATCTCAGTCTCTTCACAGCTCCTCCTGCCCAAGCAAGCAAGTGAAGTCACAGGGCCGGGGCGGTGACATCAGCTGAGCCTCTGACATCACGGCCCCTGCCGGATCACACCTCTGCAGGGTGGAGATGGAGGAGCAGCAGGGAGGAGGAATGGGTGGATAGAAGAGGGAGAGGAGTACCAGATCCCTCCATCGCCCTCAACTGCCGAGAGCGCTTGCCAACGTTTGGGGGGGGGGGGGGGGCTAAGGAGGAGGGGCATGGCTCATCTCTAAAGAATACGTTTTATTTCTCTAGATAGGGGTGATTATGTGTCTATTTATAATTGGGCCCAGAGTGGATGGCTTAAAAGGGGCCAATGCCCACCGCAGATGGGGAAATCAAAGCTTAGAGCAAGGGATAAGGGTAAGAGTGCCCACTCACATACCTACTGTGTGCTATGAATTGGCACCTGCACCTTGGATAGTGATCATAAAGGCCAAAGAGGACTCCATTATACCTGGTGAGCTCAGAAGGGGAAGAGCCTTCCTGAGGCTGCACAGCAAGAAGATGGCTATACTTGGCGCCAGGAGTCACTAAGGAAGTAAGGCTGGCACAGCGGTTGGAGAGCAGCTGGTCAAGGCCACCGGGGGCATACCTAGAACAACACACACTCAGTGGCTTCAGCGGCAGGTGGAGCAGTTCCAAGCCCTCCATCAGGGGTGACAGCAGAAGGAAGTCTGACCTGGAACTGTAGCTCTGCCCCTCAGTGCCAAAGTAGGAGTGCTAAGCAAGTAAACCCCTTGCCTGGTCCTGAGGACTTCACAGTCCCTCAGTCCCTCTTTTTAACTCCATGACATAACTGAGAGGTAAGGACCCATCTTTATATTCAGAAAAGGAAACCAAAGCCCAGAAAGTAGCCCCAGGAGTCTAGGTCCAGGTACAGGAAACCACAGTCACATCAAACCAAACCTGCTTAGGCTTAGCCTGTTGAGGCCTCCCCTGTCCAAATGTCTACTGCTGCTCACTTTTGACAGCAGTCCCAATAAAACCCTGCAGGCCCAATCTACCAACTGCAAAACAGTTCCCTACCCTGTGCCACATGGCACTGGGGTTGCCCGCTTCGTCAGTCTCAGCAGACACGTGCATCTGAGCTTCGATGCTTGCTGAGAGCCCACTGTATGCTAGGCCCCAAGCCTCAATTATTTTCTACTGATCATCATTTCCCAAGCCCTGGAACAAGTGTTGCCACCATGCTTTCTGTACCAGCCCTTCCCCTACCAAGGGCATGCATGGTCTGTCTTTAAGACCTGACTTGGTATAGAATCCACAGCAGGCATGGGGTAAGCTTCCAGGTAAACTGGTCACTCAGAAAGGATATGTTTGCAAGGCCAAGACAGAAAGCTAGAACACAGTTATGGATTGATTAGGATCTCTGCCTCTGGCCCTTTGCACTTGCTGTTTTCTGTGCCTGGAACACCCCCTCTCCCCACTGCCAGCCCTCCCTTTATTACACAAGGATCCTGACTTAGGTAACACTTCCACAGGGAAGCCTGTCCTCAAGACCAACCTAGATGCTGCTTCTCCAAGGCTTCCTGAACTATATCCCAGAAGGCAGCAAGAAGTAGTGGGACAGAGGCTTTGAGGAAAACTGCTCAGGTTCCTACTTTAGCACCCCAACTCACAGATAAGCCACTTGGCTCCTCTAAATCTATTTCATCCTATGTGAAGACGGGAACACTAACAATAGTGTCCACTGGAGGGTCTCAGCGAGGGCTGACCCTCCCTGCCTATTCAGCCGCCTGTTCAACCCCAATGGGGCTTCAAATTCAGCCAAGGACACAGGTTGATTTTATTCTCTGATTATTGTCAAAGTGCCTGCAAACAGTGGACACTTAAGAAATACACACTGGGCAGGCATGGGTGGTCCATATCTTTAATTCCAGCACTACAGAGACAGAAGCAGGTGGATCTCTGTAAGTTTGAGTCTACATATGGAGTTCCAGACCAGCTACATAGTGAGACCCCGTCCCAAAAAAGAAAGAAAGAAAGAAAAATATACACAGAGGGACCTAGGCAAGGGCAACTGAAATCAAGGGTTGGAGAATTCAATTTGGCAGGCACCTACATTAGACTGGCTTTAAACTTTGGCTTTTCTACTTCCTTCCTGTGAGATCTAAAGCAAGTTACTTAATTTCTCTAAGCCACACAGGCTCCACCTGTAAAATGGGAGGAAGACAAGAGCTTCCCTTTTAAGGTTGTAAGATATTATAAGATAAGGGATGCTAAGTGTTCAGAAGGGTTCAAACTGCGCTGGAGCCAGATCAAGGTTCGCTACCTTCACTACTTTATCTGATCAGAGCCAACAAAGTGCTTCTGCAAAGAGGCTTTGGAAAGGGTGTGACATCAGAGGGACACAGACTGGGCTCCCACATAACTGGACCACACCTTGCCTTCCCTTTCTTGAAGCAGACCTCTGCTTTCCTGAGACTCTGGTTTCTGACAAGAAATACAAACAAAATGTCTACAGACACATGGCTAGCACTGAGCAGAACTGCAACTATCGTGGGGGCTCTGTCGCCCTCCACAGCATGGACATGTGTGCAACTAAGAGCTCCTTGAGGCAGCATGAGTGAAGTGAGGCCAAAAGAAGAAGCAGAAACGCAGACAAGGGAAACGAAGGAACCAGCACCAGGAAAGGCTTCCTGGAAGAGAGGGAGCAAGCTCAGTCAGAACACCCGGCCCAGGAATGGGAGGTGGGAGCAAACGCATGGACTTGGTGGGGACATCCAATCCAAAATGCAAAGCTCATTTCTAAGGTGGCAACTCCCAGGCACACTTGGATCGACAGACCCAACCTCATTTATTTTGGAGATGTGGATTTGGGAATTATGGTGGCTGAACTGGAAGATCTGGAGAATACCAAGCTTCCATCCTGTTGATGATCAAGGCCAACGTCACAGAAACAAGAACTGAGCTGAGAGGGATGCTAGAATCATCTTTCCAACCATTTTACAGATGAGCAAACTGAGGCCCAGATGACTGAACTATATTACCCCAACTCACACAGTTAATAATAAAACAGAGCCAGAATTCTACTCGAAGCTAATCCCAGTTACTGTTTTTAACCAATGCACTCTACTGCTTCTCATCAGAATGTGCATCCATTCCATGCTGTATGCACACACCCATGCTGTACACACACACCCATCCTGCATGCATGCACCCTTCCACCCCATCCTCTATTTATATAACTATCTACTCCATAATGCATCCATTCATGCATGCATGCACCAATCTAAATCATCATGCACGCACTCATCCACCCCATCCTCCATGTATGAACCTATGCCATCATCAGGCATCCATATACTCATCCATTCCATTGCACATGTGCACCCATCCATCATTCATCATGCATCCATCATGTATGCATGCACCAATCTAAATCATCATGCATGCATGCACCTAGCCTCCATGTATGCACCTATCTATCCTGTCCATCCCATCAAGCATATATACATGCCTGTACCTGTCCAAACCATCACAGATGTGCGTGCACCCATCCATTCCATTTGGCATGCATACACCCTTCCATCACATCACACATGCATGCACCCATCCATCACATCACACATGCATGCATGCATTCAAGCAGTGCTTATTTGAACTCCTGCTGTTCCAAACACTGAGATGTCAACAATGAATGCAGTGCCACTGTACCCAGCTGCTTTAGAGCTCACTAAAATCAGTCCTCCTGCAAAGCCTGGCTTCAAATTTAGCTGCTCAAGACCACAGACCACTCTACTGCTGGGAAACCACAAACCAACCCCCTTTCAAGGGCCATTACATTGCTTGCATGGGAAAAGGAGAATGAAGACAATTGATCCAGTATCTACTTCTGGGCAGAATGCTGAGTTGTTTGGAGGGCTACAGTCTCACTAACAACAACAACCAAAAAAAAAAAAAATTGGAAATGTTCAGTCCAGGGGCTTGAGACAACTGAACATCTGAGTTCTACCACAAGAGCTTTTGGCAAGCAGTTCCCTGGGAAAGGAAGTGGGTCAACTGTACATACTAGGTTCTGGAGCTCCCGGACCTTTCTTCCTAAGAGCTGAGCACCTACTCTGATCCAGACCCACTATGCTGTTCCATCCCAAAAGGCTGGCATGACTACCCATTTCTTGCAAATAGAGAAACTGAGGCTCAGAGAAAGGAAGACTTGTTGGAGGTCAACACAGGTCTGGCTGGCTCCAGAGATTGTGATCCTCAACACCAAAGATTTGCTTAACCTTAGACAAACAGTTCATCTCTGCTCTCCTCACCTCTGAAGTGAATGCCAGAAGAAAACATCAAGTCTCTTCCTGCCTCAGCTCTCACTGCAGCTGGCCAACTTTCTCCTGACCCTCTTCCCTCCAGCTTTAATCCTTCCCCCACCAGTGCCCATGGCAAGACTGCAAAACTACCCAGAATGAAGCTTGTAAAACAGGAATTAAATGTCTTTCCTTGGGCCTCCATTTTAGGGAGGCAATTATTTTATACCCATTTTACAGATGAGGCCATAGGTCGTGATCTATAAGATGAACGATCATTACTCTCTTCCAAGGTTCCTGCAACAGATCTGTCATTGCCTGAAGAAGAGTGGATGGCTGCTACAGTCTGGTTCTCTGTGATGTTATTAACCATGACCCCCAACAACTGGACAGCATAATACCACTCCTGAAAAAAAAAATGCTCATCGCCTGTTTCCTCCATAAAATATGAAAAGAACAGTTCTTAAAAGAAAGCATGCACCCCCATTTTGCAGATGAGGAAATGGAAGCCAGAAAGGGTGACCTAAAGTGTTCAGGAAAGCTGAAACTCAGAATTTGTGACCCAGAACATAATAGTAAGAGGAAGGCTGGGGTGTCAGTGGGCTGCAAATTTGAATGGCACGCTTCTGTGGGCTGGCAGCCTGCCAAGAGCCACAAACAAGGGGTGTTCTGCTCACCCACAGGGCCATCAGGAACCTGCAGCCTTCCCTGGGCACAGCTGCTACCCTGGCAGACCCCTAAAAAGCCCCCCAAAGAATCTCTGCGCTCCAGAGCTTTTTTCCCATTCCAAACATGCCAGAGCCCCGCGGACCCCGGAGGCTGCTACTTAGCGCCAGATTAATCACACCGAATTCTCCATCCAGATATTGCGTGCAGGCCGAACTCCCACCGCTAATCGCCGTAATATTCTCCTCGGCGTGTGCAGGCGGCTGGGGCGATGTTCCAGGAATATTAATTCTCCACAGCCGGCTCACTCCCGCCGCACGCATGCGCCCCCTGCACCGCTGGCTGCTGGTAGGGGAGCGGGTCTGGCCAGGGGGCCAGGAGCCTGTGGGAAGCTGGGCCAGGCCCCAACTATCCCTGAGCACCAGGCTGGCCAAGTAAAAACCAGTGGTCCAAATCCTAGTCAAGGTCTTAATGCCAGAGAAGTTGCAGCTCTTGCCTGTGGGAGGGTTTGCCCCCCCCCAATATTTACTGCCTCTCTCCCCTTAGTCCTGACCCCTAGCTTCCTGCCTCACAACCTTCAGGTAAACTCAGGGCCCCAAGAAGTCACACAGGTTCTCTGATGTCCTCTCAACACAGCAATGCTTTGAAAAATGGGCAGCTAGGGGCCAACTAATCCGGGGAGGGGGGGGGGGGGCTGAGGAGCACACACACACAAAGGAATAAAAACCTTTCATCTGCTTGAAATAAAAAAGCGTGGGTGGCAGAGGAGACTGGCAGTGTCTCAGCTATGGAGCTAACCCAGACCTGGAGGGGACATGCTGGGTCTGTGGAAGCCAGGCTCTGCTGCTGGCCCTTGCTGAGTTCAAGGATACAGTGTAACTAACTGGTAATGCAAGGCACTGAGGAATGAGGGAACCGGGGCAGAAGGTCTGTGGCAGCTGGAAGGTCCCTAAGGAAAAGGAGCACTTGCTTGTCCAGGGCTGACTGGTTTTGAGGACATAATGACCTCTGGACCTCCTCTCTGTGGGGTGAGACACTGGTCTGTCTTTAAAGAGTTCCTGGTAAGCCTGGTGGTCCAAAGCAGGGCTCAGCTGGGGACCTGGAGACCTCCTGCCCACCCGGAGCATGACAGGGAAAAGCCGCATTTTCAGCTGCTTAATCTCAAATCAGCCATGGGAGGCAGCTTCAGGCTGTCCATTTAAGGAAAAAGACACAAGACAGACAGTGTCCCATTCAGGTCAGCCTTCAGGTCACCAGAACTTGAATCCAGGACGTCCTCTTCAGCAGGTTCTGTGACTCTATTTCCTTCCCTCTTTCACAACCTTGAAGGTCCGTCTAGCTCCCATAGACCTATCGAACATGGACAAGAATTTATTGATTGCCTACTGTGTGCCTAGCCCAGGAATCCAGAAATAATGTTCCTTGAGCTCAGTCTGCTGAGGAGAAAAGTAAACTGACGGTTATCGTGCAGCCTGAGGTACAGGGTCAGGGGCCCCTCTCCACAGCCTGGGAGTTAGGAAGGACTTCCAGGAGGTGGTAAAACTAGTGTGGATCAGGCAGAGACTTCCATGGGGGTCACAGGTCTTGGATCCAGGCAGACTGACCAGATTCCCCTAACAGCATGAGATTTGGATGGTCTGCCCAATGTTAGTGCCACGTATGGGTGATGGCACCTGCCAAGACAGCAATGAAGACAGCTTCTTGGGGAATCCAATGTGGCCAGTAGGAGAATGGTGCACAGGGAAGGGGTGGGCAGGTGGACATCCATAGATCCACGTCATCTGAGCCAGCCCTGCTTACCACAGCCTGGGCTAGGCCAGGCCAGATGAAGGTGGAATCCTGGGTCCATCGGACAGGAGAGCATCCTGAACTTCATCATAACTCTGGACCAGTACTGAAAGCGAGAGGCACAGCCTTTAAGAACACAGGAATGTGGACCAGTTCAAAAGAAGCCAGCAGTGGGGGTTACTAGAGAGTCTGGGGGTTCAACTCCGTTCCTTTCTAGTACAGATCAGAACTGAAGTTTAGGATACACACATGGTAGACCTGCAGGACAAGCCCTGGCTCTGAGGCTCCACCCCCAACATCCAGCAAAGGCCTAGCTGAAGGAAGCAGCTGACCCTCTGACCCCATGGGCCTGAGGTGTCTGGCACCTCTCCATACATACATACCTACCATACATTTCTCATAAACACATGAAAGCCAAAAGGTTTTTCTCTAGTTCTCAGATAAGGAAACTGAGGCTCAGAAACAAATAAGCATGCCTGGGCCCTTCTCACATGCTAGAGGCCACAACTTCACAGGGTCTAGGTAAATATCCCCAATTTGCAAGTGGGAGCTCATCCAAGTGCCGCAGGTAGAAGGCGGCAATGCCGTATGGCTTCCAGGTCCAGACCTGTGTGTCTGTGCCCAGCTCCACCCAAGGCCCTGGTGCTCGGGGACCAAGGATACAGTAAAAGGACCTTTCCGTTCTCATCTTGTCTGAGGTCTCCCTGCTTTGGACTCGGATGAGATTTGGTACTCAGCAGACACTCTGAAACTGATGACACATTAGGGCTCATCCCTCCCTTCTAGAGGAGGGAACATCTCAGCCTGTCAACTGCTACCACGTGGGTAATAGGATCCCAGGCAGTGAACAGCAGGTCCCACGAGGCTTCCCAGAGGAGGAAGGTTTGGGCAGGAACCTAGATCAAGAGGCCTATCCAAGCTTCAAAGTACCATGCGGGAGACATGGAGAAGACAAGGGCCCCATGAGACTCTCAGGCCAATGCCTCTGTGCCTGTGGCTTCTGCATCTCTGGTGCACATGCTTTCAAGTTCAGTTCCAGCAGGTTCAATGCCACGAGAGTCCTACTGTGTCTGATCATGGACAGCGCAGACACATCGTTTCCTCATTCCTTCCACTCTCCTCAGTCCTGCTGGCTCCAGATCCCACATCCCCTTAGCCAGGTGCTTCCCAAGGAAAGGCAGGGCCTGGGACTTGCAGGTGTGAGGAGTGGGGGACCGGGATTCAGGCTTAGCTATGAAGCAAGGCAGGGGCAGGACATAACCTGAGTGGATGAGGGGCCCAGTCTCCATGAGGTAACCTCCTGTTCAGGCCCAAGACCTGCAGCAGGCCGACAGCTATTATTATTCTTCCTTAGTGGCTTTCCCAGATCCCATCATTTAGACTGCTGGCCTCTGGCCACTGGGTCAAAGGAAAAGACCCAGATCTGACCCCGACCTCCTTTTCCTGGCTGACTCAACAAACCACGTGACTGCTCCAAACCTCAGTTTGTTCATCTGAAATATGGGCTGACCACACCAGGGGTCAGAGTGATTAGTCACAAAGTGAGTGACCCTGGGGCTGGACATCTCAGAGGAATAAGAACTGGGCCTGTCCTGTACAAGAAACCACACACTCGATATCCTTTAGTGATCCCGACAACCCCGGAGAGGGAGGGATTGCTGCCCTATATTCACAAGTGAGAATCTGAAGGTAACGAGGTGAGGACTGGTCCAAGACCAAAGCTGCACACACTCCAGGGGAACCTTACCTGGTTGTAAAAGGCATTTTTCAGCTATGGAAAAAAGTGGACAGAGAGGTCAGGGGTACCTGAAGCCCTGGCCTGTAGAGGCAAGAAGCCTAGCCAACAGCATACAGTCTGTGAAGAAGGATCCCTTACCCCATCCCCTCTGGAGCCTGCAGCCATCTTGGCTCTACAAGGGCTTTTTTTCTTTTCTTTTCCTTTTTTTTTTTTTTTTAAATCCAAGAGCCAGGAAGGGCCTGGGCGGTGGGCACAGGCGGCCAGGTAAGCCTCTGGGTAGAGAAAGGCCGGCAGCCCACTCCCCTCCGGGCCCCACTTGGCGCCTGCAGCTCGGTGCAGTCTCCAGGTCCCCGCGCTGCGTTCACATAGGCAGGCACCTGCCAATCTCAGCCCACGGCCTCCGCCCAGCCCCCCTCTCCCGGAGGACAGATAATTCTCTCGCTCTCCCAGCCTGACAAAATAACTAATGCTAACTCAATAAAGTCCCCCTTGAAGGTTTTTAATTACCAGACTGTGCCGAAGACTAAAGACTCCAGGAATGGGAGGGGAGGCCTGGGGAGGATGGTGGGAGTAGGCGTGGCAGAAGCTCCACCGGGCTGGTGGCAAAGTGCCCTCCCTCCCACTTGGGGAGAGGGCTGGGCAGGGCCGGTGCTGTCCAGGGTGCTGGGTCCAGCAGCCATTGGATTTAGAATTGCTGCTGGCAATAGCAGCCATTGATGGAGGCCCAGTTAGGCTCCTGGCAGACTTTGGTGATTTTTATCTTTGAGCTTCATGGCCAACCACACAGTGGACACCTCCCCAGTGAACAGAAAATACTAAGCCTGCAGTCACCAGCAAGACTGGACTGTCCAGTTTTACAAGGCGTCAGACAGTGGGTCTGGCTACCCACAGGTAGAATACAGACCTATGACATGGAATGAAGGAGCTATGCACAAAGGTGGCTGTCAAAGACAGTGCCCTGTGTGCTAACCGTGGCTTTGGGCAGAGTGACGTGCTTGGGACACAGCCTAGCATCAGTGGGACCCAGGCTACCCAAAAGGCCTAATGGGGGCCGCACTCAGCAGAAGGGAGCGAGCGTCACAGTTGGCATACAAACCCCACAATTACAGCCAAGAGCAAAGACAACATCTAAAAAGACGCTCATAGTGGCCTTTACCCTAACATACTACTGTACTCCTCTCTTAGCACAGGCACCCTGTGAGCCAGCCCAACAGTTCCACGGAATCCACTCTGGGCTCACTCAGTCATGGGCCCCTTTTAGCCTTCAAGACCTTTGATCTGGCATTTATCCTTCTCCAGGATGAATAACAGGCCCTAGATAAGCTTTCTGGAACTCCCCACCTTGAACTTTTAGGTCAAACGTCACCTCCTACCTGTTAATAGCGACCTTCTCCAGCAGTGCTCCTGTGCACCTCCACGGGATGGTCAGCACCTCTCATCCTCAGGCTTAGAATACAGACTGAGTTCATTCTCAGATCCAGGGTACAGGCTCTGAGTCAGCCTGCTGGGGTCCCAAGCTTGCCTTGACCCTGAATTAGGCTGTAAGTGGGTATGTTTCTTTATATACACACCAAGGAGTAAGAATAGTCCCTAACTCAGATACAGGTTTTGAGGGCTACTAAATTCATATTTGTTAAGATTCAGCATAGTACCTAGTAAGTGCCTGGGGTTGCCAGGCAACCACCACCATCATCTTCTTCAGTAGCAGCCTATCTTTCCCTATCTAGGCATCAGTTACCAGGATGCTCCATCCTTTGCTCCCAGCACAGCCCTGAACACAAGAACATGCTGAACTACCCATGAGACAGGCCACAAGGCTTAAACTGGCCCCATTTTCTGGATGTGGACACAGAGGCCGCAGGAGGTTCCACATTGCTCCACAGCCCCTCTGCCCAAGATGTGCTCCCTTTACTCTGTCTTCCTCAGATCTGCTCTTTCCAGTTCTGCAGAGATAGCACCTTGGGGGCAGTGCTGACAGCCGGTGCAGCTGTGCTTCGCTCTCCAGGGGCTTCAAGGGGTGGTAGGAAGGCCCCAACACCCAGCCCTGACTGGAGTCTTCTGGCTGGGATCACAGCCCTACTACGATGGAGCTGCTGCCCACCAGCCGGCCCCTTGGCATCAGGCCCTGGATGGCAGCCAGCTGGGAGAGGAAGCATCTTGGCTGGCAGCCAGCTCACAGTGCCCGAGCTGTCAGCCGGGAGGCAGGCCAGGCAGGGCTGAGACCCCCTGCCCCTGAACAGGGCCCTGGCCAGGCCACCAGGATGGGGCCAAGCTCCTCCTCCCACCAGAGATGCAAGGGGGCCCTGTCAATGCCAGCCCTAGGCAGGGAGAAGGGACATAATCTTGCTGGGTCCCCATTTATTCAGCTCAGCTTTTCACAAGCAGCAACTGTTGTGGAAGCAGCACGTGGAGCAGGAGATTTTCAAGTCAAATAATAATAAAAACAGCAACAACTCCAGCTGACATTGAGCAAGCACTTACTCCGCACCGGGTGCCACTGCACAGACTCCTCTGGGAGGGAGGATGCCATTACTATCAGACGTAGCAGCTGAGCTCAGAAAGGGGCAATAACTCACCTAGAGCCACACAGCATGTCGCAAACAGGCTTGAAACTGGAACCTGTGCCTCAACCCTGATACTCCACTGGCTTAAGCAGGCCTAGGTGCCTGGTCAGGGCAGAGCCTCATGCATCTTTGAGTGCGGAATTCAAGACTGGGCATGGCGGTGCAGAGATAAACACTCAGTCCAGGTACGCATATTTATTCAAACCTCAGCTGAGGCTGAGGTTGGAGTGGTAGCCCACAGGTTAAAAGTACATATTGCTCTTCCAGAGGACCTGAGTTCCCAGTTTACAATCACCTGACTCCAGCTCATGGAATCCGACGCCCCCTTCTGGCCTCCTGGGGCACTGCATTCATATGCATAAAATCCACACTCAGACACTCACATATACACATAATTAAAAACAAAAAATATTTTCTTTAAAACACAAAGCATTTGGAGCTTCTCACCCTAGTAAATTAAGCTTTCAGAAGACGGCACTGTCTCAAGCTCCACTGCTACCTGCCCAAGGAGAGCTAGTGACTCCCACAGCTACATAGATGAGGTGCCCAGGCCCAGGCTTACCGGATACCAACGCTCCTCCCAGAGAGGAGACTGGAAAGGAGGATTGGAAAAGCACATGTTTGTTCTCTGAGATACAATTCAAATACCCTGTGGGAGTGGTCTCGAACATCTCTGGGGAGGGGTCATCATTTGGCAGGCTTTCTTGGAGGTGGAGTCTGGACTGAGGCAACTCCCAGGGGAGGGGGCTTGGGATGGAATTTCCACCCAAACATCCCAGACATTTTGGGTATAGGATGCCAGGGGCTGGGGTGAGGCTTCCACCCAAACACTACCTGCCCAAGGAGAGCTAGTGACTCACCCACAGCTAAACAGATGAGATGCAAACCAGGGCTCCCAGCATTCTCCTCATCAGATTCCCAGCCCCACAGGGAGGCCCAGAGTCACACTACTTAGCTCCCAAAGTTACTTAGCCCAGGAGGTTAAAGGGGAGCTGGGATGCAGGACAGGCAGTACTGACCAGAGGAGGATGGCACCCCAGGGAAGGCAGGAGCAGTCCAGTATCACTCAAGAGAGCAAGGAAGGGTCACCAAGGGTCACATGTGGGAGGGGCTTGGACTGGGGTCCATCGTGAGCAGACCCCCGCAGCAGGGGGCTAGCCTGCTTGAGGATCTTGTCACCTTTCTCATCCTATAGCACTAGTGCTAGGGCTGGCCGGCCAGATAATACCTGCCTGTCCCCTATGAATGGCCAGGTGCATAACACTCTTGCCAGCTGGTAAGATGCCAGCTTGGCCCTAATCGCTTCTCTCTGCACGAGTTTGCCCTCCAGAAGGACAGATTCAACCATAGAAAATGAAGCAACATGGGAGGGTGTTGGGAGGGGGGGCGGAAATGGAAACTTTTATAATTTAATAAAATTTACTAAAAAAAAAAAAAATGAAGCAACAGAACCTGGGGTCAGGATGGCGGATGGCCCCTCTCCCAAGAGCTAGACAGCCTCCTGTGCATCTGGGGGCCATCCTTGTAGCTGGTGGGCAGGAGTGCCAGGGAAGGAGCAGGGAGGCCGCATGATGCCAGGACCAACAAGGCTATGGTGTCCCCAGTATCCCATCCGGGGCACAGTAAATGACAACAGCAGTGAACGGACACTAAGGGTTTCTATACCGCACCCCCGGGAACTAGAAGAATTTGCCGGAGAAGCCTTGAGAGAACCCGAGAGGACTAAGAGTGCTGGGTGGTAGGCGGACATCATGAACCCCCAGAAAATCTGGGGCCCTTCTTCAGCCCTCACTAAAGGAGGGTAGCAGCAAGGCAAGGCAGGGGTGTGGTCCTTCTGAGGGGATCTGCCAAAGCTTTGCTCCCGCTCTTCTCCCCCCCCCCCCCCCCCCCCCCGGTCAACCCCACACTTGCACCACACCCCCCTCTCACTCCTCCTGCGGGGCAGCTTTCAAAGCTATAGGGCCTGTCCCTTCCCGCCTTGGAGAGAAGGGTTACAGCCTTGAACTGAGGCGGAGCCCAAGCCGCAAATCCAGGACACTCAGGAACTCTGCGGTACTAGGGTACAGGGTAGAGAGGTGCCATCCTCCTGAGAGCCCACTCCAAGACAGGTCACCAGTCCTTTCTTCTCCCAGGCTCCAACTGGCCAACCTCTGCACTTCTCCCCAATGGTGGGGTACCCTCCCCCCATCTGGATCTAGCTGGGCAGGAGCCAGGGAATTAGCTGATACCTGGAGCGGGAGAGTAGAGAATAGGGGAGGAGGAGGAAATGCAGAGGAGAGGGAGGTGGAAACGAGAGGAGGAGGAGGAGGAGGAGGAGGAAGTGGAGGGGAGAGGGAGGTGGGAAAGAGGAGGAGGAAGTGGAGGGGAGTGGGAGGAGGGAAAGAAGAGGGGTAGAAGGGAAAAGTGGAGGGGGGCAGATGGGGGAGAGAGAACTGTGGAAGAATGGAAGGGAGGAGAGGGGAAGGGGGGCTGGGTGGGAGGGACCCGTGGGGGAGGGGCAGTCTACAATCGCTGCAACATCAAAGCTTTCCCCGCCGCAGCGCGCAGTCACGTGCAACCTCGTTCCTTGCGTTCCTTAGCTGGGAGAAGCTGCTGGGCCCGGGGCTGCTGAAGGAATTTTAAAACGAGGCAGATCGTCTAGAATGGGGGAGTAGAGGGGATGAGTGGAGTTATCTTTAAGTAGGAGACGTGGCGGCAGGTTTGGAAACCTTTCGCCTGGAGCGGCAGGAGCTTGAAGGGCCCCTGCTCAGGGGCTGGGTAGGGGGCCAAGAGCAAGGACCACCCAACTCCTCTGGTGGATGGAGCTTCTGGCCAGTCCAGCCTGGTTGAGAAAGGCTGGAAATCTGGCTTTCATTTAAAAAGCTCTCTCCTTTTAATATTGGCTCCAGTTTAAAAGAAGAGTGGATTCAATTTTTTTTCAGATCTACCATTTGGGTCAAAATACAGCAGGTCCTCACCAGGCCCTTGGGTCTCAGCTGGGATGAGGCTTCTGATAGGCTCTAACCTGCTGTTTCATTTGTGGGATCACTAGAGAGGTGTAGAGGCTTGCTCAAGATCATATGGAGGAGAAGATTAGAACTTGCAGGGGGGGGGTCTCTAGATTCCCAGGCCTGGGGCTGCCCTGCCCCCAACCCCCTCCCCAGGCAGGTTGGTCTGAGGTTCCATAGACCCAGGGACGGTGGGACAATAGGAAGTGTATGGAAGCTTGTGGCAACAGACAGTTCTTAAGACTCCAACCCCCTACCCCTACCCTATGCCCCATGCCTAGCCTTGGGCAGTTCTGCCCTCCATGGAGGAGACAGCTGTCCTGGTACACTGGTAGGAGAGGTCCCCCACAGAAGGCTTCAGGAGGACCCCTAAGAGGGCTAGGCAGGCACTCAACAGGCAAAGTGGGGTGAGAGGTGGGTACCCACAGAGTGGAAGAAAATCGGATGCGGAAGCTTGGGGAACCCTTGGGGGGGGATCAGGACACAGGGCTGGAAGCCTGTTCTTTCCTGAAGTCATTCTTCAGCAAATATTTACCTATCATTTCCTCTGTACCAGACAGAATGTTGGGGCAAATGTGCTACCACCACCATGGGGGGAGGGGGGAGAGGGCTGAGGGAGCCACGATTGCAACAGGTGGGTGACCAGCCCTCCAAGGAACTACTTGTTGCCAGGAGAGAAGACTGTTCTCTGCAGAGCAGCATGAGGCAGGGAACAGCAGGTTCTCCCTAAGTGTGGTAAGTCGGCAGGCAAGGGCAGTAAGCCATGAGAGGAGGCAGCTTTCAGACCTCTCAAGGGTATGCTAAGGGGAAGGTCTGGGTATGCTAAGGAAAACGTCTGGGTGGGGTTGATGCACCCCTTCCTTAGCTCTCTGTCACTGCGGTTTCCTATCTGGAACAGAAGCCAGCTCACTGGCAGCCACCCCCAAGGCTGACTGGCAAGTGTTTCCAAGTCTTACGAACAAAGCCTTTGGCCACATGGACCACTACAGGCTACTACTACACACACATTTCGGAATGGCAGGCCTGAATTCCAGGTTCTGGGCCCTCAAACTCAGGAAAAGTCCCACAACTTGAAATCCTTGGCATTTTGAGAAAGTGCCCTTTTAGAGGACACTTGGGCCCGGGGAAAACCCCATGCAGGTTCTCTATAGTCCTCCAGTCTACATGAGAAGGGCAGCTGAAGAGACACCAGGTGAAGGGTCATGCTTACAGAACCGAGGGGCCATCATCCCACATAAGAACCCAGAAGTGACTAAGGATGGCTCATGAGATGCTAGGAGCCCCATTCTCAGGTCAGGAGACCTGGGCTAGGAAGGCAGTCAGGGTGAGCACCGGACAGGACTCAAGCTGGGGGCTTGTGGGAAGTGGTGAGGAATGAATGACCAGGCTTCTGCAAGGAAGCCAAGGTAACAAGAAGGAGGGGACAAGGTCCTCTCCGTCCTGGCCAGGGGTGGGGGGCTGAAGGTATAGATGCAGCCTTGCACTTCCACCCTCCTACCTTGTACTCTGAAGCTCCCCAAATGATCCTCTATCCCAACTCCACTCTCCAGCCCCTGCAGGAGGGACATTAACAGTCCACTCTACAGATGAGAAAAGCAAGGTCAGGAGAAGAGGCTAAGCAAAGCACACCAGCCGGGGAGAGGCAGAGACCAGAGCTGGGCCCTCCACTTCCCTGGCCTTCATGGACAGGATTCCTGGACGCTTCATAAGAGCTGAGGACAGGGAGGAGGGACACCCTTCTTATTCAAGTCACAGGCCACAGACCCGTGTGGTGCCCTCCCACCCCGCAGCTCAGACTCTATCTGAGCCAGCCCCGCCCACGTGGTACAGCTGTTTTCAGACTGAGGTCAGCTGGTTGAAGCCCAACCTCCAGCCATGATACAGTCAAGTTTAAGACAGGGCAGATTATTATCTCGGCTATCTATTGGATGCCCCTTGTGCCAAATTCTGAAATGTAGACTCTCTCTCCATGCTCCCCACCCTCACCCTAGAAGTTCTGTGCACGGTGATACTAACGGAAAACTGAAGGTCAATGAGGCCAAGCCCCAGCCCAAGACCATTGTTCAGTGCAGGGCAGGAATCTCGGGGTTGAAGAATATTCACTCATTTAACTCATCAGGAGGTGAAGACAACCGCGTCCTAATTCTCCAGGCCAGACACGTGCACAAGTATGGAGAATTGAATTCTCGCGTCTGAGCATGAGCACTAGGCTGAGACTCCTCCAGGCTGTCCGACCCCGCCTCTACTCGCCTTCCCCCATCCAGCAAACCAGGAGAGAAAAGAAGTCTGGCTGGCACCAGGGCTGGTCCCAAACAGCAGTGCCCGTTCCATACATCCACCCAGAGGACCCTTATGGATGGGAGATGAGAGACCTGTTCTAAAACAGGCGCTATGGAAGAGCCTAGAAATGGCTCCAGCCAAAAGGAGGAAGAGGAAGAAGGGAAATGAAAGGCGAGAACTCCAGAGAGAAGAGGTGTGAGAAAAAGGCAAAGAAAGGGCATGGAAGGGGGAAGGGCTGGGGAGGACCACATGGCAGGCCCCCTTCTCTCTCTGGTGTCTGACAGACTACAGCTGGGGCCGAGGCATAGGAAGATCTGCCCAGTCTCTTCCATGGCAAGAACATCAAAGCTGGTTCCCAGCCAGCCCAAAGGTAGCATCCTTTGAGGTTTGGCAGTGATCCGGCCATATTTCAGGCTGATCCGAAGCAGGCGGCGCCCCACCCCCTCCTGCCTGCCTGCCAGGAGATCCCCATCTGGGCTGTCTACTTAATACCCCATTAAGGGAGAAAATATACAGCCAGATCCCTCCCGGCCTCAGCTGCCCATTCCTCTGAAAAGATCAAGGCTGAGCTAGATTCTCTCCGAAAAACTCTATAAACAGACTGCAGACTTGGGGAAAGGCAGGTAAAGCTCAACATGGTGGTGCCTAGCGGGAAGGAGTATGGCACTAGAGACCATCAAGAGCTAGCAGGAGGGGAGCCCTCCAGGTCTCAGCATGAGGCTCTCGTATGGGTTCTTGGCGCCTTATTTACAGGTGGGGAAACTGAGGAACATAGCAGTGCAGTGACTGACGCCGTGCTGAGAGGCTCCAGGTTTAGGCCAACAGTGTACACACCTCCACCAGCAGCCTGGGCCCTGAGAACTATTTATCTGCACAACCCTAGTTTTCCAAACTAGGAACCAGATTCAGAGAGGCTCAGACACCTCCTAGAGAACACACAGAACTCTCCCTGATCACACATGGGGAAGGGACGGCAGGATTTAAGCTGAATACACCCAGGTCCCCTCATCCAGCCCAGGCAAAGCTCGTGTCACCTCAGTAGGGGGCTATCTCTTGCTCCTAGAGGCTACTGGTGAATGAATCAGTTGCTCCAATTCCTCGATTCATACTGGGCAGTGACTACTTCCTCTTGTAAAGGACCATCGCCTTCCTCTTTCCTCCCCAGGTCTCCGCTCCTTCCCACAGAGTCTCCCCCAGGAACCTCAGCCCCCAGATTCCTTCAGGATTTTTACTGTCCACACCGGTCATCCATCCACAGGTGTCTCTAAACTGCTCATCTGACCAAGGATCTCTCAGTCCCCAGGAAGATCAAACTCTTCCTCTGGACCCTTGGCTCACACTGTAAGGCCCTGGTCTTAGCACCCAGTGAGCTGCTCACCTGACATCTGTGGGATCATCATCAGATTGTCTGTTTCATGGCTGTCCCAGGACAGGAACCTCTTTGCACCTACCTTCCATCCATCCTCCGACACTCTGGCCTCCAGACCTCTGCTCTCTCTACCCTCTAGCCTGCCATCAGGGCACTATCTGTCTCTCTTCTACTCACTCCTCCACAGGTCCTAAGTGCTGGAAGGTGGAAGAGCCCATTGAGAGTGAGGCACAGACATCCCTAAAGCCACACCAGTAGAAATGGAGGTACAGAGGGCAGGGGGATCCTGGGCACTCGGCAGCTGCCCCCTTCACAGTTCACCAACAGCTGACCCTGGCAGGAGGACCTCTACCTCCTCTCACCATCAGAGATAGAGCAGTGAGCACAGGGTGAGCCAAGCAATTTTCCGGACCTAGTGGGGCTCGGCAAGCCAATTTGAACACAGAATAAACCTCTGGCCTCTGCAAGGGGGGGCACAGCAAACAGTGTGAGCACACTAGCTGGTGCCACCCCCACTCTGAGCAGAGACCGTGGCTGGGCCAGAGATGCTGCGCTCAGCTGCCAATTCCCGTCTCAGCAGAAAGCCTCCATTTTGCAGGGAGAAATTAATGGAGAGAGAGAAGCCTGGGAAATTACGAGTTGCCACCTGCAATTTCTCCCTCCAAGGAGAGCAGCACGATGGCTGATTAAAGCCGCAGCCACCCTGCCAGGCTGGGCCAGCAGCTGAGGATGGTCCACCTGCTAAGAGGCAGGTGGGAAGCAACAAGGGGGACTGCTAGGGGCCCCCCAAGCTTAGGCAGCCTCTCCCAGGGAATTCTAAAGAGGGAAGCCTCCAGCCAAGGGAAACACCCTTCTCCCCTCAATACATTTAAAAAGGGATGGTTCACAGGCTGTCTGGTGACCTCTGGTACCCCATGGATTACGGGACAGGAGACACACCTCTATCTGAGCTCCTCAGGCTCAATGGGCTCAATCACAGAAATGGCACCAAGGGAGAGAGCATCCCTGTGTCTGAGGCTGTACCTGGCACCTTTGCCACTGATGGGGCTCCTCACCAGGATGCGGAGGTTCAAGAGGGAGGTCCTTGTTTCAAATGAGGAAACACAGGCCTGGGCACCGGCTGGAATCATCTGATGGCAACAGTGGGGCCTTAGTGATAGCACAGGGTGGACTGTTAAGCTGTAGGACAGTCACATAGCACAGCTATGACCTATGTTTGACCAGGAGCACACAGTTGTGGATCCCGGCCACCCTCTACCCCTGGATGGTAACCGTAGAACTTCCTCTGGCCACCACCTGAGACTCCTTCCCCAATCCAGCCCAGGTTCTGTGACGGGTAGTGTAACTGTCACCTTAACAAAAATCTAGAATCACCTGAGACCAGCTTCTGGGCATGCCTGTTGAGGGTTATCTTGATTAAGTTAACCGACGGGGAAAACCCATTGTAGCTGTGGCTGGGACCATTTCCTGGTCAGGAGAGCCTAAACTGGACAAAACGGAGAAAGGCAGCTAAGCACAGGCGTGTATTCACCTCCCTGTCTCCTAGCTGTGGACAGAATCTGCCCAGCTACTTCAGGCTCCAGTTGCTTGACTGCTTCCCTTGTAATGCTTCCTTGTAATGGACGGTGTCTTGACCTGGGAGCCAGCACAAACCCTTTCTCTGTAACACAAATTCTAATTGGTTTTAATAATAAAAGCCTGAAGTCAGATATTAGGGGATGAAAGCTGAAAGATCAGAGAAACAGAGCAGCCAGCCACTAAAGTTCTTACCTCTCCAAATGTTCAAATCGACTAGGCAAGATCCTGTCTCTATGAGTCCTCAGACTGAATCCTGAGCTTCTGTTTCCTCCTGCCTTACATGCCTCTCTCGGCCCTGCCGTATTTCTTCCTGTCTCCACCTTCCTAGTGCTGGGATTAAAGGTAGGAGCCAACACAGCCTGGCTCTGTTTCTCTTTTAGACTGGATCAATCTTGTGTAGCCCAGAGTGGCCTTGAACTCACAGAGAGATCCATCTGCCTCTGTCTCCCGAGTTCCGGGATTAAAGATGTGTACCACCACTGCCTGGCCTCTATGGCTAACTAGTGTGGCTAGCTCCATACTCTGATCTTCAAGAAAGCTTTATTTGTTAGATCACAAACAAAATAACATCACCCCCTTAAATAGCTTTGTCAGAGTATTTGTCATGGCAACAGGATCCATCCACACTCAGGATTTGAACAGAGGATGTGTGACAAGGGTGGCAGCCAAGTCACCGCTGGGGAAGTCTGTTACATCTATTCACACCAGAGATGGACCACTCCTTCCTTCTGGGAGTCCACTGACCTCCGGGTCCCTCGGATCTCAGCCCTCACTAGGATGTAAATCTGGATTGGAGTGTGAAGAGCTGCTATCACCCTCACACCTCCTTCTCTTGGGCTTGTGCATTCTGGAGCACTGGACTCAGCTGCCTGCTGCTCTGGAGATGGACCACAGGAGCAAAAAAGCCACAGAGATGGGAATCTAGCAGCTCCAGCGCTGCCAGCACCAGGCCTAGCAAATGCCACCAATACCAGCAGAAGCCCAGGCCTCCTGAGCTAGCTCTTAGCTTAGTTACTACTCATCGGTAAGCCGAAGACCTCCATGCCTGGTCTCTTCTGGCTCTCCCCTGCCCATCCATGACCCTAGGCAGGTTCTCTCTGAGCCCCAGCTTGGTCAGCTAGGAAGCAGCGTGCTGTGGCATCCTTCGGGAAGTGAACTTTGAGGCACCACTATCTTCCAGCTCCCTGGCCCTGGCCGTATATTATAATAATGGCCTTGGCCAATAGGGGCGCAAGCTATTAGAATGAGTTAAGACCAGATTAATCTGCTTAAAAAAATATGCCTGGTTTTTACGCTGTGCATTCCCTCCTAACAACTCGGGCTCCTTCCAGGCCATTATCTCGTTTTATCGTTAATTCAATTCCATAAACATGTATTAAGTGTCTATTATGTGCAGAGCCCTGGTCTGGTAGCTGGGGTGGGGTGGAGGGCCATGGGGGAACACCCAGGTGACTAGAGTCCGGCCAGGACCTACCTGACCTTCAGGTCCTGCTCCTGAAACTGGAGGCAGTGCGAGAAGGCTCAGAGCAAGGGTGAAATTGTCAGGGTATTGCTTCCTGGAGGGCAGTGAGGACTGGGAATAGAGATGGCGGCATTTCGCAAAGTGAGGCCTACTGTGCTCAGACTTAGTTATGCACGCACATCATGGGTTCCCCTTCCAGTCACTCAGGGGTATGCACTGATGTCACTGCCGCTAACACCAAGTGAAGAAACTGAGGCTTAAGGAGGTAATTTTCTGGAAGACCCTGTAAATTCAAAATCAAACCTCACCTAGACTTCAGCTTAAAAAAAAAAAAAGTTTATTGTGGTTATTTCTTTTGTATGGGTGGGCACATGTGTCACAGTGCACATGGCTATCAGAGGACAACTTAGAGGAATCGGTTCTTTCCTTACACCATGTGGGTCCTAGGGACTACACTCAGATTATCAGACTTGGTGGGAAGTGCCTTTACTTACAGAGAGCACTTTCATTGGCCCTAGATTTCAAAATCTATAGGGTATATCGCAAGGTATATATGTGCTGGGTAGGTAGGCACAAAACATCTAAGAATAAATGAAGGAATGAATGAACAAATACACACACATACACACTGAGCATCCCCATTCTCAGTTTGAGAATTTGATCTCTCTGATGGTAGCAAGGAGAAGGTAGGGACGAGGCAGGTGCTATCACCCTGCAGAAAAAAGCTGGGCAAGGAATTAGTCATACCTGATCCAAAGCTTGGTACTGCCTCACCCTGGCCAGCCAGGGCCTCAGACAAACATGAGGACAAACATAGATCGGTTCTGCCCACCGTCATAGGAACTGTGTGGTGTGTCCACAAAGGCCTTGGAGTGACACTCACTGAGAGCATAGGGGCACTGGACACCCAAGCCAGATATCTGGTGCTTGCAGAGGGTAGAAGGCTGACAAGATGCTGGCCCAGGCCCATGCTAGGAAATCCACAGGAGCTGGAGCTGGGGATCAGGGGAGGGCAGTGACACATGCTCTCTCTTCTGAGGAAGGAATAGGGACAGTTACCAGGATCCTCACATTGCCACAATTGCCCTGGTAAGGACTTCTATGCAGCCAATGACAAATAGGGACGTGTACCTGTAGCCTCCCACCCCCTGCCTGTCCTGTCAACCTAGAGGGGACCTGCTAAGCGAATAGACAGAGACAAAAGACTAAAGAGCCCAGAAGCTGCCAAGAGCCAGAGCCGGCTGCACCAGGCCTACAACAAGAGCAAATGCCAGGGAGTTCCATTCAGCAGCCAGACTCTGCTGGCACTCCTGACCTGGGCTCCCTCCCAACTCAGGCCTGGCCACCGCCCCAGCTCTGTCCCAACTACTCCTCTTCGTCCCCTGCCCTGGGCACCTCAGCTCCCTTCCCTCCCAGTCACACCTTCTCTCTCACTCACACACACCAGTCTACAGACCCCTTTGCCCACACAGCTCTGACGTCAGCAGTGCCCTTCTGCTCCCTCTCATCCAAGAAGATGTGGCTCTGCATCTAGAGTCCCTGAGGTGATTCCCATGACTTCCCCGCCCGCCAGGCCCGGGGTGGAACTCCCCTCCCGCTCTTCGCTAAAGAGGCAGGGTTGGCTTTCAAGTTAAGGTTACGTTTTTAGGAACTAAATGCCAAGAACTGTCATCTCTTTGAGCCTCGCTCTCCTCACCTGTAAAGCGAGGGATGAATGAAGCACACATGGAAAACTTAGCACATCAGCATGCTCCAAAGTTGCTGTTCACTTGGCTAAGTCTACCTAGATCCAGATCCCCAACCCTCCCAGTCCTGGCTCCCTGTGCCCCATAGCAGCTGAACCAGAAGGCAGAGCCACCTATTCTGCTTGGGGAAGGCAGGAAAGCTTCCCCAGGGAAGGGGATATACATCTATGCAGACTCTGAAGGAGGCTTAGGGCAGTGACAGTCGCATGCTACTCATGCATCAAACACATGCTGAGGGGCTATGAGCCAGGAAGTACTGGTTCAGTGAGAAGATGAATGGGTGCTGGGGACACAAAATCTGCGTCCCAGTAACATCTCTGGGGCAGGCAAGCAGTAACGGGGATCTCATAAATGATTCATTGATTCCAGCTGTCTGGAGGGTCAACAGGAGGGAGGAGGTGCTGAGATTACAAATGGCAGGGATCCATTCTGGCTGTCTGTGTGCCTGTCTCTGTCTTCTCTGTGTGTGCGTGTGTGTGCGCGCCAGAACAGCTGTGGTTCATCCAGACGCAAGACATGAAGAGAACATTCCAGGCAGGAGTGGTCCTGGAGGAAGAAAAGGGTATGGTTTTGAAGAAGCAATGTCCTTGTGACAGAAGGACCTGGAGTGGCGCTGAGCCTGGCAGCGTGCGCTCATCTCCAGACGACAGGAAGCCAGGCCAGGCGCCCCAGACAGGAAGGTTTAGGTACCCCATGACCTTGCATGTTCCAAGGCAGGGGTAAAAAACACCAGCTAGGTAGATCTGTGGCCTGCAAAGAACCCTCTGGGAACCCTGAGGGTTGTACAGCCATGTGCACAGGCACTCGATGCCTTCCCCAGCAGAGTGGCACAAACAGATTGATGAGGCCCAAGCTCAATCCATCTTGAGTTTAGCTCAGCTTCTGGCTGCATCCCGGTGACTCTGGCTCATCAATACTGGAGAAAATACGGCCTGGAGGAAGACCAATTAGGAACAGCACCACAGACTGAGGACGAACAGCTGAGTGTCTACCGATCACTGCCCTCACCAGTGATCGTACTGGGCACACCAGTACGGGAATGGTAGCAGGGCACAGGTGGGGATCAGGCTGCTGAGCTGCTGCCCATGCACAGTCTGTCACCTGCCAGGCCCTGCAGTCAACTGAGCTGTTGTCCTATGGTATGTCCTATATGATGTGGCATATACTTAGGGAAGTAGATAGGGGCTCCTCAGGGCTTCACCTCCTGTATAAAGCCTGGGCAAGAGAGACCTTTCCCAGCCTGTGTGTGTGTGTTTGTGTGTGTCCAGAGTTAAGTGCTCCCCATGCCTAAGTTTCCTTTATTAAAGAAATGGGGACATTTCTGCTTCCAAGTAGGGGAAAAGGCTCAAAGTGACTCTAAATGGGATGGCTTTTTATAGTGTATCTGCAGGGCAGTCATTAAGCTCAGAGGGACTGTTCTGGATGTCTGGCAGGGGTCATCTCAGCATTACATATCCACACCCAGGGCAAGAAGAAGGTATGGGCCAAAGTATGAAAGGAGACAAAAAGACCTGACCTGATCATCTGCATTGCAAGGCAGGAATTTAAAGACTGAGCCCAGGGCCACTATAACAAGGACAGCAATGGCTTCATCCGTGGTGCCCTGAAAGCACAAGAGCCTGCTTTCCATCTCTTCCATAAACCCTAGACCAGAGCTCGGGATATGTAAGATAAGCCTTGGCCTCCTCGGCACACAGGTTACCCAGAAGCTGGGACTCAAAGTGGGTTCTGACCCTAGAGGAGTGACATTCTATAGGGTTCACATTTTAAGAGAACCTGGACACAGCCAGGCGGTGGTGGCACACGCCTTTAAACCCAGAACTCGGGAGGCAGAGGCAGGCAGATCTCAGTGAGTTCGAAGCCAGCCTGGTCTACAAAGTGAGTTCCAGGATAACTAGTTACACACAAAAACCCTGTCTTGAGGGGGAAAAGAAAAAGACCCTGGGCAGGACAATGGTAATGCTAGGAAAAAAAGATCAGCTGGCTGAACATGATGGCACATTCAGGGGTGAAGGCTGAAGGATTAGGAGTTCAAAGTTAACTTAGTAACATATGTAACTATGTAACACAACATCAACTACACAGTAAGAGGCTAGCCTGGACTACATGAAAGCCTGTCTCAATCAGGAAGGATGAGAGAGAGAAAAACAAAGAAAAAAAGAAAGAGGGAGGAGGAATTAAAGGAAGGATCAGGCAGGCATAGGAGTACATATCTGTAAATTCTAGCACCCCGGAGACAGGGGCAGGAAGATTGTGGATTCAAAGCCAATCTCACGGATAGGAGGAAAGGAAAGAAATGAAGAAAGAAGCAATGCTAATGGTTAGGAAAAGAAAGGAAACACTGAGGATGAGGGAGGGGCTTTGAAGTCACTTCGCAGAAATGGGCCATGCTGTCTTGGATCTCGAATGTTCCTCAAAGGCTTTATGAGCATTTTTTGACTTGATGCTATCGGGAGGTGGTGGAACGTTTAAGGGCATGGCAGATGGAAGTGTTCAGGGCGCTGTGGCATGCCCTCGGAGGGGACTGTGGAACACCAGTCCCCTCTCTCTGATTCCTGGCCATGAGGAAAGCGCTTTTGCACCACTCCACACTCCTGCCATGATGCCCTGCCTTGCCACAGGCCTGAAAGCAATAGGAGGAATGGACTATGAACGACACTCAAAACTGTGAGCCCAAACAAACCTTCTCTCTTTGTAAGTTGGTATTTCAGGCACCTGTTACTGTAACAAAAGGCTGACCACACAGGGAGGGTTGGTAGGGTGTGCACTATATGGCTAGCACACTGAGCAAGGAAAATCACTGAAGCCTCAAAAGTGTCAAGAATGAATGAATGAATGAATGAATGAAATTTAAAAAACCGCTGGGTGGAGGTGGGCAGGGAGCCTCCAGGACTACATTGTTGATCCCTCCTAGTTGGTTTCCCTTTGGTCAGAAAGACGCCTGAGAAACTCACATAGCCATGGCTCTGCCTGCCTGATGTGAGCCAGGGACTGGAATGAAATCTTTCTGGATGTAGCCGCAGGCAGAGCGGGAGCTCCATGGCTGGACTTTCCCTTGTGGATGGGGGCTTGATGGGGTTGGCCAGAGAAGACCCAGTCCACAGAAGAGCCCATAGAAGGGGCTATAGAAATGTGGATGGGAAGATGAGTGCTGGAGAGGTCAGATTCGGGAACTGAGGCACCCACCCCTCACCTCCTGAGTATAGTCGCTGGGACCAAAGTCCTCATTCTCGGCCACCACAACTATCGTCTATCCCAACCAGTGGTTGCCCTGCCCTGGCCTGGCCATCTCTGCCTTAGGCTCCTCTTCTGAAAGGTGGCAACAAACATTCCTTCACGAAGAGGCCTGACGCAGATCTCTGAAGTGCAAGCATCTCACTCCTGAGTCTACAAAGCAGATTAAAGTGCTGGTCTCCAACTTCACCAGGCCCTGTGCCCTTTCCAGGGACCACATGTCTGCACAGCCAAAGACAAAATACCCAGAGAAAAGCAGCTGGATCCAGGCAGGGTTGGGGATGAGAGCCAGGGAGGCATACTGCTCTCTACTCAGGCCGCTTCATGTCAGCTCGAAGGCTCTTAACCTTCCCAGTCTGGGCTCCCTTGTCAGGCCCAGACCATCACCACACTATGCAGCTGCCAATAAGGAGGACGCTCCATGGCTGGATTTGCCCTTATGGATGGGGGCTTCATGCGCCTGGCCAGATAAGCCACACAACATCCCAGGGGTCTCATCTTCCCTATCCGGGAATGCAGGTGCTAATGTCTACCTGGAGGCTCCGTCAGGAAATATGTGTTGGCGGTCGGTACTTAGTAGGCCTGCAGGAGGCACAAACAGCTGCCAAGACATACTGAATTCTCTGGCACACAGCAGAACTTTAATACTAATGTGCGCGGACTTAACAGGCTAACAAGGTAAAAGTTACCCAAGGTCTGAGAACTCCAGGTGACCTGAGCTCATCCAGCCCAAAGCAGTGCCCTCCACCTGTGAGTGATAGGTGCAGGCCTGCCCAGGGGACAAGCTCCCTGGTGCTCAACCTCACTATTGTTCCTGCCTCGTGGGAGATGTGGCTCACACCCAACACCCCACACAGTTTCTCCAGGGCCTTTTTTTAAAAAATCACCTGTCAGCATCAATCTTGCCTTCCCCAGGATGCCTCTGGGGTTCTACTAGGACTCTGGTCTACCCCTGTCTACCCCGGATGACTGACTCCAAGGCACCTAAACCAGGCTCACAGCAGTCTAAACAGCCAATCTCAGCTTCATCTCAGGACCTCTGCAAAGCCTTTTCTCTGCCTAGAATGCTCTTTCCCAAGCTCTGGGCATGTCTGGCTCCTTCCTGTGGGTCACCTTCTAGGGTTACAACAGGACTCTGTCTGCTGCACCCAGTGGATTCCAGGGGAGCAGAGAGCCTTGTTCCTGAGGGCCCTGGATCCTGATGGGGCTGCCCCATAGGGCACCAGCTCAGGGACCTCAAGATAAACTTGGAGGTGATGCATGCATCTGGAACTGGCTGAATTTGTCTCTCTGGACGTGTGCTCGCGCTCAGGGCAGACGCCTAATGCGAATCGCCTCTGTCATCAGGACACGAAGGGGCTTGACACAGACCAGCTGCTGCCGCCGAAGGACAGGCTGCCAGAGCGCCGATGGGCTCTCAGCAAAATTGATGGCCGCTGTCAGAAAGTGATTTCCCCACGGCCGCGTCGCAGGCCCTCAGAGGAGCGCAAATCCCAGGCAGCGATGCCTCCTGTGGCAGAGGGTGGGCAGCCAGCCAGGCAGGGGGCCAGGCGGGCAGCCAGGCAGCCCACACCTGGCCCAGCTGCTTTCCAGGTCCCAGAGGGGGAGGAGGGAGCAATTAGCAGGGAAAGGAGCCCACAGGCCTGTGCGCAGGAGGTGGGAGGTAGCAGAGGGCCAGCAGGGAGGACAGAAGCTACTCCTCGCTCCCTTCATTCACTCTGTTCAGCACAAGCACCCAAAGTGTGCTGGCTGGCTGGCTGGCTGGCTGGCTGACTGGATGGCCATAATTTAGAAGTACTGAAAGGCCTCTGAATCTCTAAGTGGACCAGAAGGTAGGGAGCAGCAGGATGGTCTTGGCACCAGTACCCCGTCACTTCACTTTGGGCCAGCAGCACCTCCCCATCCTGAACCAGTATCCCTAGCTCTCAGTGCAGTATCACATTCTGTCTGTGCTTTCTCCCACAGGTGGGAGGTAGCAAGGAACTGGACTAGAACACACCAAACCAGTAATTTGTCACATAATTCTTCAAAACTGCCCAGCTGACGCCTGAGAACCAGGGTAGACGGCAGGCTGAAGTGAGTGCAAGACTACCACAGGACACAATCCAGTCTGCAAGGGAAAGCCCAGAAAGGGTCAGGGCGTCAGCAGGCACTGTCACCCAACAGGAGTGACGCCACCTGGAATCTTAGGGCACTGTGCCTAGCCGGGATCTACTCAAAGGGGCTCTGCCCAAGGCTCTCGAGAAAGCAGGGAGTGGACAAGTGGGGCTGAAGGTGAGGAAGGCACAGAGGGCAGGCACACTGAGAGATCAGCACATTCAAGCCAGATACAAAGAGATGGCAGAGGAGGACAGGTAATCTAGTGGGTAACATGGGTACAGAGGCAGACAAAATAATTTACAGTCATTTATTCATTCGAACACTCAACTGACTCCATTCCTTGTCAAGGTCCTGAATGGGCTCAGAGACCAAAACTGAGTGAGACTCCCACATCCTTGAGGACAGCTCTATAGGTCCACGGGAGTGGCCGGGACCTGGAGCCGGTGCTCATATGAATGGGCAGTGCAATGGCGTTCAGGCACTGTGGCCAATGGGAACGGAGAGAGGAGTATGGTCAGGATAATGACAAGATGTCCTGTGAGGGTATGACATCTAGAAATGTATAAGAATTTGGGGGGGGGGGGTCTCTGCTCAGTCCCCTGGATCTATGGGCCTGAGGTGTACCATGTTCATTGCCCTCGGTGCTGCTGCTGTTCTGTCTCCTGCTTGCTCTGCTGGTTTCTCAAGACTCAGGAAGCCTCACTGACTGAAGAGCAGGATCCCCGTAGAACTCCCACAGTCCTCAGTGCTGACCCCATCCCAGCATCAATACCAAGGGGCTCTCAGGGCTCACACATGCACCTCCAGAGCTAGCAGTGAATCCCGAGGGCCGAACCACACAGTGCCATCAACAGTGCCAGTACCCTCGTGGTGAGTGGTAAGGAAGTAGAGGTCTCAGAGGAGGGAGTAATGGCTTCCAAGACCTTGTGGGGGTAAGCAAGATCCATTATCTTTGCCAGGAACTTCTAAGGGTCACCAGGCAAGGCCCAACACATAGGATACAACAAGGGGTTCAGCATGGCCCTCGTCCATTGGTCCCCTTATTAACACGGTTCCTGGAAGCTCTAGAGGTTGCATAAAGATCAGCTGCCACCCAACAAGGCCCCCTCCCAGCACCCCAGGTAGTCCTGCATGAACCTCAGGGCTCCTGAATGTATCTCCTATGAGGACAGAGCCTGGTGCCCCATGCTAGACCCCATCTCCATTTCCAGATTGCCAGGCTCATCCCTAGAAGGCAACTGGGATGTAAACATTGATATCCCCATGCCCAATCAGGAGTCTCAGGGAAGCCAGGGGCAATTCTCCCCTTCCTGTGCAGAAGGCCACACCCCTTTCGGGGCCAGAACACAAGAGACCCTAACAGGGAACACCTCCTATCTGGGGCAGCAGCTCTTCCTTCCCACACCTGCCCACCACTCCCAGGAGAACAAACGCTCACACACTCTAACTCCACAACTTCATGCTATTGCATGAGCCGCAAAAGCTAAGGCCAGAGGCCCCTCCTCATCCTCTATCCATGGAAGGAACGCCCTGACTACCAGGGGCTCCAGAGGGATGGAACCGTTTTCATGCCACTAACACCACTGTCAATACCACCACCTCCTTTTGAGCTGCTCACACCTAGGCCTCTCCAGTCCTTCTTTTTATCCTGAAGCTGGCATGGAACACATCACTCCGCTGCTCCAGTGCCATCGATGGCTCCCACTGCCTTCTGAATCACGGCCAGACTCCTTGGCTTCCAGTCCCTGATGCTGGCATCAGTAGCACTTTATGGTCTCATCCCCAAAACTTAGGCCAAAAGTCACCCTATTCCCAAATCCAAAATGTCCCTTCATGACTCTGTGCCCACAGCTTCTCTTCTTGGAATACTCCTTCCTGAAGCCCCTTCATGGCCAAGTAGAAAGCTTGCCCCAAAGGCAAGGCTCAAAGGTCTCAAGGCTTTGGCGATCTCTGCGGGCTCCTGGAGCCCCCAGAGAGCACCAACTACAGTACATGTCTGCCTCTGCTGCAGACTGAGTGCTCCACATGCCAGGCTGGCTGACTCACCCCACACACCCTCAACACTTGCTGTAACGAATAAATTACCTCATTTAGCCACAGAGCACGCCTGGCTTGAGTGTTGGCAGTTCAGCCAAGAGCCCTCGCGTGGAAACCACAACGCTGATGGTGGCAATATTTCACCTCACCTAGAAATGTGCTGTGAATGCTGGCGTCTCAATGGAGCAAGCGTTTGTGTGTGGCTGGGAAGTGGGGCATCGATGGCAAGCTTTGGTTTAAACACACATGACAGGAAACCTCCAACGCCAACTGCACAGGGCCCACCATGCTTCCCCTGGGTCTCTTCACCGTTCTGCAGGGCACACAACAGGAAAAGTACCTCCGTTACACAGAGATGGGCACTGCTCAGAAAGGCCGTGGTGGGCCCACAGAGGCCTTGAATGTCAGGCTGGCATCACTGTGCTTGTCCCGACCTACTTGGGTAGTTGGTAGCAGGGGTGGGATGGGGCAGCCGAGCTGCTGGAGAGCAGTTCTCTAGCCTTCCCACATGCTGGATGAGAAGGGTAGAAAAAGGAAGCCACAGGGGCCCAGGGTGATCCACCCGCACAGGCCTGATGAGAGAAACAGCAGCCAGCCAGCAGGACCCAATTAGGCATATGGCTTCAAAGACACCCATGAGCCAAGATGAGCCAGACCCTGTTGGAGCCTAAGCAGGGAATCATCATGGCTTCTCCCTATGTGTGCCAGCCCAACCCTGGGTAGCCCAGTTGGCCATGCTCCCAGAGTCCTATGGAGCAGGCAGGCCCAGGCAGCAGAGACCTCATTGGAAGTCCCAACAAGCCCCAGTACAGGGCTGTATGCCAGGGACAGACTGGGTCCTGACCTCACAAGCACCCCCATGTATTTACCTGCCAGCGGCCCAAGCTAGGACACCCTAGGCCCCACCCTGTTTTCCTAGTCTTATTTGCATATGCTAATTAGACACACATCCCTTGCTTCCCTTGAAGCCAGCTTGTTTGGGGAACGGCTGGATCTGGCTATACCTGTACCGTGCTGATGTCACGCCGAGCTATTTCCAGCCTGGTTGCCATGGGAACCACAAGGCCTCAGCTCCAGTTAGGAGTTCAATATATAATTTACTTACTCCCCCATCCCCCCCAGCCCCACCCCAAAGAGATTGGGGCATATGGGGAACAATTGGCTAAAATATACAATAACACCCTCCACTTCTCTTGGAGGCCTGTGAGAGTAAAAGGGAGGAAGGGGAGAAGGAGAGCTGCATAGTGGAAGGGTTAATCCATTTTTTGAAAAGGGGGGTGGCAGTGGGGAGAAGGGAGCTTAGCACTTGGGTACTTCCAGGGAGAGACTCAGGCTTGGCCAGGGGTGACACAGAGCCCTCTGCCCTGTGGCAGCCCAATGCTGTCAGGCAACCCTTCACCAGGAATGTCAGAAAGGTAGGTCCCTCAAGGAAGGACCTACCTGCTTCTGCGAATCTCAGAATCTTATGAAACCACTACTAATTCAGTTGGCACAGTCTGGGCACCTCTACACACACAGATGTTCCCAGGGCCACCCGCCACCTCCAGGCTGCGTGTGTGGTGTACTCACGATGGACCCAGAGGCTGGCTGAAGCCAGGAGCCACAGAGTCAGTCAAAGGTGGCACTTGCCTTACTGAAGCTCAGGCTACAGGCAGCATTCAGACATTTGCTCTGTGCCCTCCCGGTGAGAGGTGCTGGGGGCACAGGAGGGCTCAGGCACAGACCTTCACACAGGGAGCCCTTAGGCTGGCTGCAGAGAGGGGATCACAGTATTGAGAGGGTCCACTTTACAAGTAATGTGAGCATGGGGCTACGAGAACATCTCTAAGCATGTGACGACCAGAGGCAGTCAGGGAGGAAGAGGACATTGCAGGAGCAACCACAACACCGATGCCAGTTGCCTCTCTAGTGCTGCCTCTGTGACCCTCAGCAAGTCAAAGCCTGCCTCCCACCTCAGTTCCTGGGCTCTCCCAGTTCCGACCCTACCAGAAGGAACCACAGACATGATCGTGAGGGTTGTCAACTTGACAGAATCTAGAATCATCTTGGAGATGAGCCTTGGGCATGGCCAGATTGGGGGATGGGGTCTTGATTGCATCCACTGATGTAGGAAGACCCATCTTGACTGTGGGTGGGACCATTCCCTGGACAGGGGATCCTGGACTGGACAAAATGGAGAAAGCCAGATGAGCAGCAATATGGATTTACCTCACTGTTTCCCGACTATAGCTAGGACATGAAAAACTGCTTTAAACTCCTGCTACCTTGATTTCCCCACCATAAGGGACTGTGCCTTGATCTGTGAGCCAGAATACAGCCTTTCTCCTCTAAGTTGCTTTTTCCCAGAGCATTTTATCACAGCAACAGGAAAAGAATCTAAGACCACCACGCATTTATCCATCAAGTTAGTGCCCGTCTCCCCCGCATGTCAATCACCTGAGAAGCCAGAGCATGGCCAGTGAGCACTCCTGCTGCATCTCGAGGTGGGACACACAGTAGGTGCTCAGCATGTGTGCGAGGATGAATGACAGCATGAACATACCTGCAGGCACAGAAATGAGCAAGGCATGTGCCCGCGGCCTCATCAGAGCATCAATCCATCCTAAACTGGGACCACCAGCTCCCCGGTGAGAGCTGGGGACTAACCACTCACAACATGCAGGGCTGCAGAGGTGACAGCTCCGGTCAGCTCCAGGAGCCTTGAGCATTCACAGCTGTGTTTGTCCACACCTCGGCTGCCTGCCTCCCCCACTGCCCTGGTAATGTACACACAGCCTCCCAGGAAACTGCAAAAAATGAGTTAATATAACATTATGGCTGAGAATTTAAATACACAGGAGTCAGGCAACACAGACTTACAGTTCCCCAAGCAACTGTAAAAACCACACAAGCAATTCAGGAGCAAAGGCGGGAGTGGATTTAAGGCCTTCTTGGCCACTGGCGGACTCCAGTGGCTGAACCCTGACCTCTCAGACAGATGGTCCTTCTAGTCCCAAGGAACACTGACGTGAGGGATGAGCTACCCAGGCCACGTGGTTCACTGGACACAATCCTTCAGAGACACCAAGGAGCTGCCAGCAGGAGCTCTAGGGCCCAACCCCGTGGTCCTGTCTGCTGCACCTCCAGTGTATCCACACCTGTTCCCAGCTCCATGGCTAGCCTCTAAGGGCTCAACACCCTGCACGTGCCTCTGTGCTCCTGTCCATTCTGCAATGCATGTGTCACAGGGCCACTGTCCAGGACTCTTGTTCCCCTTTTCCTGTCTCAAATAATGGGTTCAAGAAAGCGGTCTTAGGGTGGAGAGACAGTTCAGTGGTTAAGAGCACCGGCTGCTCTTGCAGAGGACCAGGGTTCAATACCCAGCATCCATGTGACGGTTTACAAGTATCTGTAACTCCAAATCTAGGGAACCCAGCATCCTCTTCTGAATTCCATGAGCATAAGGCACTCATGTGGTACATGGAAATACATGCAGGTAAAACATTTACACATAAAATAATCATAAAAGGGGGCAGGGAATAGGAGGAGAGAAAGGAGGGGAGACTGTGACCAGAATGGAAAATAAACTTAAAATAAAACAAGAAGGAGGAGGGGAGAAGGAGAGGAAGAAAGAGGAGGAGCAGAGGCCCAGGCCCTGTTGAGTTCTCACCACAACTCCATACCTACAGTCGTGTGTGTGTGTGTGTGTGTGTGTGTATGTGTGTGTGTGTGTGTGTGTGTTTTATGTTTTCAAGACAAGATTTCTCTGTGTAGCCTTGGCTGTCCTGGAACTTGCTTCTGTAGACCAGACTGGCCTTGAACTCACAGAGATCCACCTTCCTCTGCCTCCTGAGTGCTGGGATTAAAGGCGTGAGCCACCACCTCCCGGCTCATACTTACCGGATGAGCAAGTCACCAGTTCAGTTGGTGCCTCAGTCTCCCCATGTGTGATAGAGGTGCCAACTCCTACCTCAGATGAACTAACATTCATGCTTGGCAGACCTGAGCTGCAGTGACTGCTACCACTACCCCCACTGCTGTCACTACTGTTTTCCTTCCTCAACCAAGAACCAGTAAAACACAAAACACAGAGGGAAGTACCAGTGTGAGGGAAACTCAGTGAGGGAGTGCATCTGTAAGGGATGGCTGAGTTGAGAGGGGTAGTTGGGAATGAAGAGCTAATTCTTGGATGCCTGGGCTAGGATGCAAGGATGTGAGTCCAGCAGACACTGAAGCCCTTTCCTGTCTTCTAAGGCCGGCTGAGAAAGTGGCAGGAGAACCCTTCCCTTGATGATTAGATGGTGAGATTAAAGGCAGGCAGTAATGAGTTAGGGTCTCCCGGGGTGGGGGTGGGGGTATGGGGAGGGGACACTGGGGAGAAGAGGTTGGGAGCCGGAGCACATGGCCAGCAGGATTCTCACAGGGCTGAGGGAACCACTGCAGCAGCTGGAGCCACAAATGAGTGCTGGGAGTGGCTCAAAATGACTGACAGGGCTCTCCATCTTCAGGCCCAGACTGGGTCACTCACCTGGCTCAGTCTTTCGGGAAGACTTTCCAGGACCTGTATCTGGCAGGGTCTGAGTCCTGGGGAAGGCTGATTAGAGCAGCAAGATAGAGAGGCGGGGGTGAGGGGGTGCCACAGAGGTGCCAACATGTAGGGGAGTCACTCTAGCAAGACCTGGGTTTTGAGGATGCTGCAGCTGGAGGCTCTCAGATCATCTGGATAAAGTAACTGGCGTCATGGAGAGGAGCCATGTGTTCAGCTGGCGGAGAGTAATAACACTGAGGAGATAGGATGACAGAGGAGGAAGGACTACTCCTGGTTAGCTGGCGGTGCCTCTCAGAGGAGGCAACGGCTGAACTAAGCAAGGCATGGCCATGGGTAAGGGTATACCAGGGAAACTGCAGGTGCAAAAGCTTGGAGGCAGGGCCAAGCCCAGCATGATGGAGCAGCAGGAGAGAGGTAGCCAGGCAACAGGGCGAGAACATGGCAAAGATGAGCGCCAGTTAATGCTACTCAGTTCAAGGCCCAGAGCCAAAGGCCTAGGTCTGAATACCAGCATAGAATCTCAGATTCCTCATGTGGAAAACGGGGGCGGGGGGGTTGATATCTATAACCAGTGCTTGAAGGGGCTGTGAGGCATGAGCCTATCACTGGAAATCCAGGCAGGTACCATGGGAACCTGAGCTGCTGCTCTTATGACAGGAAGGTACGGGAGCCCAACATACCCACAGTGGCAATCAGGAAACACAAATTTAACTCCACAGGCCCACAGAGTTGGGAGAAGGGACACAGAAGAAAGCTGAAGCAATGACAGCACAAGAAGACCCATCCCCTCTACCACTTGCTTGGAATGGTGTGGCATGTCGACATCCTTTTCCGTTACCCAGAGATGAACAAGCTTCCCAGATTACAAGACAGGATACAGAAGAATCCCAGGTTGAGGTTCACAGGATAGGAGTCAAGTAGCTGTAACCTTGCACCTGGCACAGGGCTAGAGATAAGGAAATGATGGATGGATATATGCAAGGATGGGTGATGCATGCATGCATAGATGCATGGAGGAACAGACAGAAAGATGGACAGCAAGCAGAAAGAGTCAGATACCTCCCTAGTAGCCTCGCTTCATGCTTCCCCAGGACCCTTGCAGCTCACTGGCCCCCAGATACTCAGTGGTCCCAGCACCTGCATGTGTCCCTGGCTGTTCTAGAACTGGGCCATGCATGGCAGGGGATGTATCTTTCCAGGAGATCAACAGTGCCCCCAGGCTGGCTTGGATGACAATGGCTTCTAGGAAAAGTGTCCTTAAACTGTGCCCTCCCACCTGTTGGCTTCTCATCAACCTTCCCCTGCCATCTGGCAAGTGGGGCCTCTGTGCCAGGCCCACTTGACTGTCGCAGCGACCCCACGTGTCCTGCCCAGCAAATCTTCGCATCCCCAAAGGTATTGCTTCAAGACAGGGCTGGCATCAGTCAGGACCATCTGCTCAGTCCGAGGGAGGGGCAAGAGCTGAGATTTCACTTTATCTGATGTATCTGTGGAGCAGCATGGAGCTGGACATCCTGCCAGGTGATCCCTGTGGGTAGGGGACCAAAGAGGGCCAAGTCCTGAACCTCAATAAGCTCCTATCAAAAGCAGGGTCAAAGCTGGGTAGTCTTGACTAAACAGCCTATGAGGGTGGGAGAATAGGGTTTGCTGGCCTGTCTGGGTTTCCAAGAGAGGCTGTGTGTGCAGGCAGCTTGATGCCATGGACAGGGAGGAGGTGACACTTCAAGCAGAAGTCCCCATGGGAAAAAAGGCCTGGCATCTCCAAATGCAAGAGACGAGGCTAAAGGTAAGAGGCAGAGTGGGAAGGGTCATGGCATCCCTCCAGGTGTACAGGGGATACAGGGTTACTATGCATTCAAGGCACCGAGGTGACACCTGCTTCTTTATACATCTGATTCTGCCTGGGAATACCAAGGCAACCATGTCCCAGAACCCACCTTCCAGACTTACAACAGCTTCTCTCGGTGGAAACACAAGGACCCCTCACAGGCCGGTCCTGCTTCCAGTGACAGTTGTACGAGTGACCAGTCAAGGCAGGATGAGAGGCTGGGCTCAGCTCTAGAGACTGAATGGCTCTCCTGACACCATTCCTCACCCTGTGGTGTCCTAACACCCTCTTCCTACGAGGTTCTCCTACTGTGCAGTCAGACTGGTGAAGCTGACTAGTGACAATGCCACTGTGAGCTCAGCTCCCCACAGACAGGAAGTGGCATGGCATCTCTACCTCTGTCTGCTCTTCCTGTCTGAATTCAGACTTCACAGAGAGCAGCAAACTCCCTGCCCTTCTCTCCTGCAGAGTGCCATTCTGAGGGTGGGCTAGGCCACCCCCACAGCATATGGCCCTTCAGCTTTCTGGGCCTCTGGGTCCTTATCGTACCATAATCTAAACAGAGACTCTAGGCTGGAAGAAGCTACCACGTCCACCCGTTCTGTCTCTTCTGGCACAGCACCGCCCTTGCATGCCTTCCAGAGGAGCCCACAAATGATGATCAACGGTGTCTGCGGTTAGCAGTTCTGTAGTGGTCACTCTGTCACTTCCCTGGGGAGGAAAGCCCTTCCTCTGCTGTGATTCTGGCAGCTGAGCCTGGGACTCTCCAGTTCTGACTACAGACTGACAAGGCTGTGGTGTGGCTCAGTCTCTGACTCCTCCACGTGGGAAGAGGGACTTGGCTAGAAGGCACGGGAGCAGATAGAGCATTTGCTGTGTGACCCCATAACATCCCACCTGAGGAAGGCACCTCTGACCTTGGCCATGAACTCCCATTGCCCAACCTGAAAACGTGCAGGATATTCCCATCAACCTACAGCTTGCCAAGACTTTGAGCAGAACCTAGGAAAAAGGCGACTCACACATCCCAAGTGGGCACCTCACAAGGGTGAGACATATTCCCACTCTGATGGGAAGGACAGCTAGCTCACTTTACATATGGGGGGGGGGCACACAGATAGTACTATTCCTACTCAAGACAGCAGGCAGAGGAAGCGGTGGGCATGGGCTGTAAATCCTGGCAGGGTCAGAGGTACTCTAGATCAACAATTCCAGATGTCCACATCTGGTATCTGACTGGCTCACTCCCAGGAAGTCCCTCCTCATCAAAGGCTACAGCCCTACTGTCAAATCATCTTGCTCAAATCACACACCACCCTCTTCCAGTTCTTCAAACACAAGTTCTCCCTGCCTAGGGCCTTCACGTTCTCCTCAGCCTGGCCACTGTTGGCTGTTTGCATCAGTTAATTACTAGCTCAATCTGTCATTGCCATTCTGGACTCCTCCTTCAGAAAGCCTCCCATCCTCTCCCCTCTCTGAAGCATTTATCTTGGCCACAGTGTCACTTGGTCACAATGTCAGGCTCATCGTGAGTTTCTGGTGAGCCATTAAGGTCAGTGATCCAGACCCTGTACCCTCTCACTTAAACTAACACATCTTTTTATTATTATTATTATTATTATTATATATACAATATTCTGTTTGTGCGTATGTCTGCAGGCCAGAAGAGGGCACCAGACTTCATTACAGATGGTTGTGAGCCACCATGTGGTTGCTGGGAATTGAACTCAGGACCTCTGAAAGAGCAGGCAATGCTCTTAACCACTGAGCCATCTCTCCAGCCCAAACTAACACATCTTTTGCACCCTCTTTCCCTCCTAAGTGCAGCCAAGGGTGGCCTCTGTTGCTCCTATACAGAGCCATCCTTCCCTGGCCTCCTGGCCCATATGGCCACTCCAGTGCCCAACTCTCCTGAATGTACTTCCTTTCCTCCCTTCTTTTTTTTTCTTCCTTTGAGGTGGCCTCAACTATGTAGCCTTGGCTGATCCAGAATTCTGTGTAGACTAGGCTGGCCTTGAACTCACAGAGATTAGCCTGACTCTGTGCCCTGAGTACTGGGATTAATAGCATGCACCATCACACCCAGCCCCAGAACGTATTTCTAACCAGTGGCCCACTCAGACACTCTGAAGAAGAGCTTGGGGGCCTTTCTCAAGGCAGGACAAGGATGGGTCCCTTCACAACTCAGGTACCTAATAGCACAATGCAAGTACCTGAGATCCAGGTCCAGTGAGGGGCAAGCAGTTACCCCAGTAGCACCCAAGCCCACGGGTGAAGGCTCATTCTCAAACATGGCTCCACCCATACCTTTGAGCCTAGTCTGATTATCTATCTAGTCCCCTTACTCCTCCTTTGTCTTGGTTGCAAGTTCCTGTCTCTGACTTCAAATTCTCAGGATCACACGCCAGCCCATCCTTGGGCATCCTTGGGTAAGTAGCTGAGTCTCTGTGTGCCTCGGTTTCTCAACTGTAAAAGGAGAAGGAGCGGGACATGGTATCTCCTGGGGCTGTGAGTAGAGTCTAAGGGATGATGCACACAGGATCTTATCCAGAGTCTCAGGAACCCAACAGGAGCTGTCACACCTTCCAGGCACTGCTTTTCACTCCTTCAGGGAAGTCAGGCCCCAGAGGAAGTCAATCAGCCTCAGACAGGGGCAAACAAACCACTGTGTCCTGATACTCCCTCGCTGAAGCTGGCCCAGTCCTGAATTCCCCTCCCCCCCCACCCTTGCTCCCTTTCTGTAGAGTCTACCTAGCAGCATCTGCCTCAGGCCTGGCCATCTGATGCCCACTACATCCACACCCACACCAGCCTTCTATCACCGGACTCTGCACCTCTGCTTGGCAGCTTTATCCCCCTCCCCCCCGCCCCGTGCCCCCATGAGACAGAGCTGAGAGCTAAGAAAGGCCAGGAGGTCAGAGATGTGATAAGCCACCTCCTTGCCAGAGCCACTTTCTCCCTAGGGAACAGTCACAGCTAAGATATGGAGGGAACTGAAGGCATCTAGGTAGTGCTGGGAATTCCTCTCTTCCTAATGGAGGCCATAAACCCTTCCTTCATCCTTCACCCCAGCACTCATCGTCTCAGCATCCCAGGCTGCTGAGGGAAGCGCCCATCTGCCCCACCAGGGTGAGCCTGTCGCAGTCTGGCATCCAGCCTGAAGACACCTGTGGGAAAAACAGTCATAGGATGGGGGAGGGGGAGCCTGGGCCTCCAAACTCCCTTCTCCAGGGCAAAAGGATTTATCATTCCTCAGAAGCCAAGTAAGGACAAGCAGGCTGTATGTGCCAGGAGGAGGAGGGAGTTGAGACTGGAAAGCCCGACCATGGACTCTGCCACGGTAACAGGGAGTCGTGGATGTTAGGGGAAAGTGGTAAGGAAAAGGGCTTGTGGGAATGGGCTGGCCACAGCAGATACATCACGGAAAGCCATGCTGGAGGCTACCATGGGAACTCATAAGTTGAGATGATCGGGTGTTACCCAGCAGTTCGGGGCTAGAGCCAGGGCAAAGCGGTAGGCAATGCTTAGTCACAAGAACCTGAGTCTTCTTCCTTCCCCTGCTTGCCCTGTCCCCAAGCCAAACCACATTGGTTGAAAGCTTAGCAATGTGGTAAAGGGAACGTGGACTCAGGCCACCAGGTTCAAACACAGGTTGTGGCCTGAAATGACAGAAGACTCACAAGCCATCTAGAAGACCCTGGTTATCTGCTGGCCTCTGTCCTGTTCCTCTCCACCACAGGACCAAGCATAAGTCCACGTGGGGCCCAGGTCCCAGCCCTACTACCCCTCATTTGAGACCCCCTGCAGGGCAGGAAGCCCTTGACCCAGGGACTCTGAAGCTATCAGGCATGCTACAGCCTCCAGGGGCATCACCTTCCCATGCTATGGACCCCAGGTTCCCCATCTACAGCATGTAAAAATGTCACCCCTCTTCCCAGAGCAGACAGAAAGGTTAAAGGTCAGAGCACTGGCATGCTCTTTCCCACCACAGGTCATAAAGCCCGTGCCTTCCCTGTCTCCAGGTGCTTCACACTGTTCAGGTGGAAGCTCCCCCCCCCAAGCTCCTCCCCCATCTCTCTCCAAACCCTGCTGCATCTCAGAAAGCCCACCAAATGATGAACCCTCCCCCAGAGATGCTCAAGACCACTCCCACAGGGTACTTAAACTGCCCCCTCCCCTCAAAAAAGATTCATGGTTTTCTTTCCTGTCTCCTTTCTGGGAGGCTGGGAAATCATCTGGGAGCACTGTATTCATTAAACCTGGACTTTTCTAATTCCGTGTGATTTGGTCTGATTTGGATTGCTACGCCAGCTTATCAGGGTGCAGAAGCATTTCACACACCTCTCCCCTCTCCCCAGGACCTTTGCACACACACATTCTTCCTACCTAGAACATTCTTTGTGGCCTCCCCACCCCCACCCATGGCTATTCTGGACTCGGCTGCCACTCCTCCAGGAAGCCCTCCTAAGACCCCACATGAACTCAAGGTCTCGCAGGTCTCCACTACCAGGAACAACAGGGACCATGAGGGGTGAAGAAGCTGCCTTGAGGGTTGTATGTGTCCATAGAAACCACTGATTCATCTTACATGGTGTGGGAAGTGTTCCAAGAGGCGGCGACCCCTCAATCTAAAATCAGAAGCTTAGAGATGTAAAAACAAAAAGTCCAAGCACCCACTATGCAGATGGGAAAACTGAGTTCTAGAGTTAAGGGCTACCCTACAACTGTCAGAGAAGCAGCTCTGTTCCATCAGTTCCAGGCTCTGCCAGGTTCCTCACTCCTGGGGTGGGGGCATCACTCTACCCTGGGGCAGCCCCAACAGCCTACCTGGGGGCTGCCTGGTCCTGTGGATCACCCTGTGGGCGGGTGGCTGTAAGCTGGAGTATCACTGGGCGCCCGAATGCGCTACCGAGCCGGGCAGCTGGCAGCAGCGCAGCTCCGAACCAGCTGTTTGGATGACAAACTGCGTTCAAGCTTCATTAGGGTAATCACGGGCTCCCCTCCCGGCAGCGCCGCGGAGCGCGACTGTCAACCTGAACTAATCAAACCCGGCCCCAGGACACCCACCCGCCTGGCTGACAAGCCGCTAAGCCGCGGAGCCACTTTGAACAGCACTGGCTCACTCGGAGGTGGCGTCAGGGCTGGGCCCTGGAGACAGACAGCCCAGGAGTCCTGCTGACTGCTCCCTGGGACCCTGTGCGCTTCAGGGCTGTCAGGGCAGCTAGTCTAACCACCACTTCTTTTGTTCTAGCCAGAAATAGAGCTTAGGGGACAAGGCCATTCCGAGGGAGGGGTGATGCCAGACAGAAACCCTGGTCTGTGGGTCCATCAGCACTGCCTCATTGCCTTTCCCTCTGGGAGTTGCTGAGGACTAGGAACAGCTGAATGGCTTCAGCAAGTCCCTTTAGCCCTGCACCCCAACAGGAACTTAGGGATTCTGGTGACCAAGATGTGGAAAGCAGTTTGACAAGCAGTGGGGTCACTGCTCAAGCAGATACAGCTGTGAGGGCAGGTCCCCCCTGCTCAGCTGGGTGGCCCCTGGGCAGCTGTCCCTACCCACAATCAGAACCAGGCCAGAGTGACATGTCTGGTTCCTTCATTTGACAGCTGGAGAAACCAAGGCCCAGCAAGGGGGGGGCGGGGCAGAGGCAATGACAGATAGCAGAAAGTGTGGGGTGTTGGGACAGAGGCTTGTCATTCATCCACCCATTCGCTTGACAATGGGAGCTCTGCATTGGGCACTCAGTACTTGCTGAATGAACAGATGCCTGCAAGGCTGCAAGCATGAATGGATGCCTGGTGCTAGGGACTCAGTCATGAACTCAGCAGATACTCGCCCTGCCTCCTAGAGTCTGTCTAGAGGGAACAGCCAAGCAACAGATAATTAATTACACACGACACAGGCAACAAACTAGCTAGATAACAGCCACCAGGAGGGCCACTGCCTGGTCTGGGAAGGTCCAGCAGGCTAGCTGAGGGAGGGAACATGCCAGCTGGGACCTTCAAAGAATGGCTGAAGGCAGACAGGGTGGGGGTAGAGGGCACACAGCACGTGCAAAGGCCCAAAGGTCAGAAGAGTTTGGGGCTTTGGAGGACAGTTGCATCTATGTGGCTGGAGGGTAGCTATGGGTATGAAAGATGAAGACTTAGCTACACCAGGAGAAGATCTGGGTCTTCATTGTAAGGGTCGCAGGAGCCTCTGGGGGTTAGAAGCAGGACTAGTGGCTAGTTCAAATTCCAGCCCGACTGCCTTCTGATCCAGTATCAGCTCAGACAACTAGGACAGTCAATGTGCTGTCTCAGAAGTGGATATCCTGGGAACCCATGCAGATGAGGCACAGATGGGTAAAGTAGTCAGCCTCTACTGACAAGAGTGGTGACAACACCAGGGTGCTGTGGGCAGCAGGTGGGTGGTGACTGGTGAAGGTATGGGGGTGCTTCCTGGCACTGGCAACCCTGGTCTGGATCTGCACATAAGTGTTTACAGTCTTGTGTTTCAGGTGTGTGCACCTTTCTGTGTTAAGCTAGGCCTCCAGAAAAGTTAAGAACAAAACCCTGGCTCCAGCCCTCTCTCTCTCTGTCTCTGGTTTTGCATTTGCAGAATGGGGACAGTGCCAAGGACTACCTGGCTGTGAACAGGGCTTAAGAAACTGCCGCACTCCTAGGCTGTGCATGCCCTGGCTATCCTACCCAACAGCGAACACAGGTCCACAAGTGTCTGACATAGTGGCTGAGCGCTTGTTTAGCAATCTGCAGCACTGTATAGACTGAGCACAGTGGCTCAAACCTATAATCCCAGCATCAGGAGCTGGAAGGATGAGGATGAGGAGTTCAAGGTCATCCTCATAGGTAGTTTTAGCCCAGCTATGGATACACCAGCCCCCCACACACACACCAGAAAAAAAGGACAAAGAAAACAGTGAGTTTTCCCCATACTCTGGCCTTCTTGGGCCCCCGGTTTCCCAATCTGTTAAGGGTCAGTGATCTCCACTTGCCTCAGAGGTCATGGGTACCCTCGCAGCCTTTCTGCCCCAGGTCATGGGCCTAAGAGGGACTAAAGGAATGGAACACACAGCTGTCAAATGCCACTCCTAGTTCTAAATAAGGTAGGTGCTGGGCAGAAGCTCACTGTCCAGTGCCACACACCAGCAGATACCAGGTCAGACCCAGGCCTCCAAACATCACTCTTAAGGATGCCCATCCTGTTCGCCTACTGTGTGCTAGGCCCAGCCTAAGAGCCCCCTGCAGGAGCAGCAGCAACCTGAAATCGTGACTTTTCTATGGGAAGATTCAGCAATGCTGGCCAGGTGCATACTTTGCCTGGGCAGGCACTATAGCTGACCTAGGAAAAGAGGCTCCAAGAGGCCTTGAGCCAGCCACCATGATAACTACACTAGTATTCTAATGGAGCTGGCTTCAGAGCCTCATGGGATGGGCCTTGGTATCAGAATCACAGCAGCAGCTCCATGTGACAGAGGGAGAAAGTGAGGCTTCAAAAGGCAGAATGTCCTAGGACTCTTCAGTGAGAGGTCAGGAAGTAATTAGATGGCTGGGATCTCCCCTCCCCCCTCCACGTGGTCACCACAGGGCACAGCTCAAGCCCCTGATGGGACACTGATATGCTCTGTGTGGGTCTCCCCACCACCTGGGGCCACTCAGCCAACAAACACGCACTGTACGCTGCAAGCAGTCGTGGAGTTGGGCCTCGGGTGGTGACCACGGCTGCAGGGATACCAAAGATGGCTCTATCTGCCACTTACACAACAGTGCCAAAACCACAACAGCGATTGTGGCTACACACGTAGGGCCTGCAGGTGCCAGGTGTTGCCCTGAAAAGCCAGCTTGTTCAGCCCTCCCAGCAGCCTCACGGGGGATTGGCTGCAGGCTCTAGATTCTGGGCTGCAAGGTTGAGCTGGACCTGTTGGCAGCAGCTTTAGCGGTTATCCTTCTCACAGACCCTTCCTGATCCCCTCAACAGAGGGACGCCACAGAGCTGCAAGATGAACCTGGACTCCATGCCTGTCCCACACTGCAAGGCTGAAGTACAGGTTCATCTTGTAGTCCGTGTACAGTATCTGCAGGTACCCTACAGGCTCTAACTCACTTTGCTCCTGCCCATGCTCCTAGGATATGGGCTCTGTGGAGAGGCTGGAAGTGGCTCTGCTCACACCAGCTCAGTCCCAGAGATGCTCTCTGTGAAGGCTCCCTCAGGGGTGAGGAGCAAAGGAGGCAGACTGCAGAGCAGACTGGCCCACTTTGTGTGCTTCCCCCAGTATTCCATGACTGGCACACCCTCTCCTCTAGTCTCAGAGAGAAACCTCCACCAGGGCCTCACTAACACGCATGCTTTCTCCAGCATTCCCCAGCCTTCCTCTGTAGCTCGGCTCACAACCCACCGCGCACCTGTGTGTGCTTGCTGGCCTTCCGCTGGCCCTTCATACTGTCACAGGAGCTCCCTGAGGACCAGAGCAGCATCTGCTTTGTTCACAAATGCCAGCACACAGATGGTACCAAATGGGGCCTCAGTATCCCTATGAACTGACTGAATTGGCTAATCCAAGGCTGCCAGGCAAGAAACTGTGGGGCAGGCATGACCCTGTCCCTGAGCAGAGTCAAATGGGAAGAGGGGAAGGATTCCACAGCAGAGGGAGAGGCCTGGTGAGAAGTGGGCCGTAGGATCTTGGCAGACCTCAGTGCAGTCAGAGCGGAGAGGAGAGGCCAGGAGAGCAGTGAAGGGGGTGAGAGGGAGGCCTCTGGGATTCTGGCGCTGAAGTGAAACTTCCCAGAACTCAGACTACCTCCCAGTCCATCTCCCCGGAAACACATGGCTACCCATGTTGGCAACTAAGTATCAGAGGGCTAGTTACCACGTTTCTGTATCTACTCACAAGCCTGGGTGGCCTCCCAGCCATACAGGCTGTGTGGCCTTGGTCGATGTGGGGCTTCTTCCAGCAGACTCAAACAGATGGGCCAAAAAGCCGGAGAAGCTTGGGTGAGTGCCCTGCTAGAGACTGTCAGGGCCACAGCCAGAAGCTGTGGCAAACATACCCCAGCCAGGACCCGGTCAAGTGCAAGAATGGTCTGTGACCAGAGCAGCAAACCATCCCACACCATGCTGCTTCCAGCTGGCAAAGCTGGCCTCTAGGCTCAGGTCGCTGGGTGGGAAAGGCCACACAGACACCCTTGGCTCCCGGACCCTATGTTGGGATGATCTTAGCTTAGCCACCAGATCTAGATGTCCCATGAGCTCCCACCCAGCTCAGACCTGTTCCAGCTGGTGTCACTTACTCCCAGGAAATCTGACAGGCATTCCTGTCTCCCCGCACTACATGAACAATCCTAGCTCCAGCCCCAACGTGGTCTTCCTCCTCCTCTCTCTGCCATGACAGACCCTTTAAAAGACCTTCCAGGACCCAGTCTAGATGATCTGACACCCACCCATCCATGAACATCAAACTCCAGCTACACTGGTCTTTCTGTCCTGACAGATAAAGCTCAGTCCACCACAGGACCTTTGTACGTGTCTGTCTCAGGATTATTCCCCTCCCCCATCTCTCTATCCCCATACTAGGCACTTGAGGCTCTAGGACAAATGCCTCCTCTTTGGAAAGGCCTCTCCAAAGCATCCTAGCCAGTGGTAGTAATATGCCCAACGTACCATGTATCACATGACTGTCTCCCATGTGCCTTCCTCCTTGCTGCTGTGTGAATCCTTCATGCTTCATCCACAGGGCCTGAGACACAGAAGGTGCTCCAAACCCTGGCTGACGCTGAGTGTATGAACCAAGCAGTCTCCCTACTGCAGTCTGATACCATTCAAGGGGCCCTGGGACTCCCCTGGACATGCCACAGCCTGAAGATCATGGCCCCTGAGCTCTGGTCTGCCTCTGGCCTCCTCTACATCTCCGAACCATACTCTCACTTAACCCCTTCTCAACACTTCCTCTGACCTGCCTGTTCCTGCCACCAATCCATCCCACAGTGCTCCTGGGCCCTCTTCCCCTTGGCATCAGCTCCCACACCACACCTCCTTTCCCATTACTTCTGCTCATAAGCCCAGGGCCACTGCTCCACAGCCAGTACCTGGTGTCCCCCCTACACTTTCACACCTCCCATCCACCGCTCCAGCTGGTCTCTCTACCTAAGTGCTCTTCTTCTCCTTCCTTGATGAACAAACTCTTGTTCTTCCTTTAAAACCCAGTTCAGAAATGTCATCATTTTTGTAAAGTCCTGATTTTTCTCCTGCATCAGTCAGGACTCCATCAGCGGTAAGAGAAGAAACAACACGAAACAGCTACAATAAAAAGGGATGTGTTGGTTTACGTAGCTGACGATTCCAGGTGTGGCTCTGGGTGCCACTGGATATGGAGGCCCAAATAATGCCCTCTACTTTCTGCCTCAGCCCTGTCTAAACGTCTCCCAGGCTCTCCATCCTCAAGATAGTTGTGGGAGAGGATGGCATGCAGCTTCGCCTTCAATTTCAATGGCTTCAGCAAGCATAGGTAGGTAAAAGGCACCATGAACCAGGCAGAAGGTCCCTGCACACTCAGACCCAAGTGAAAATACAGGAAAGCCTGTGACTAGACTAACAAAGACGGGGAATATACCCATTTCCCAATCGGTCACTGAGGCCAGAGGGGTGCGGCTTCTGTGGGCTGTGAAGCAGGTCCTCGGGATGTTCCATACCTGGATGCACGTTGCACACACCCTGTCTCCACATATGCCCTAAGCTACATGACCTGCCGTCCCTCACAGCTGGAACCTCAGTGCCCATTCTGTGACAGTCCCAGGGGAAGGGCTGAGACACCCGACTAAAGGAGGTCAGCCGCACAGAGGAGGTCTGCACACGTGCAGTGTAGTAACGGGTTAACTGGCACCCCTGCCAGGCAGCAGATCTGCATTCTCACGGAGGCCTCAGGGGGACACAAAGCTGACATGGCAACGCGGGGAGTCATAAGGGAGGTACCCAGGGGGCTCCCGGGTACAGCACAGCCCCAGAAGCCCAGCTGCAGGGGCTACTTGGCCAATCCCGGAGAGCTGCGAGTGGAAGGGTTGGGGAAATAATTACCAAGGAGGCTGGGAGGGAGGCGGGGAGGCTGGCGAGAGGCTTAATGAAACTGCTAACGCGTTAGTGATTCCTGCCTGCTCAGAAAGGCGGAGGCAGACAGCCATGTTGCCAGCTCCTGCAAGAAGGCTGCCAGGCGGGACTGGCTGGGCACGCACAGGCGGCAACAATAGGCACCTCTGCACCATCGTCTTTCGACACGTGACTTTCAAAAGACAATCTTAATACATTACAATTGAAATGACAGTCTACTCCAACATCCATGAAATTAGGCTGGAGTCCGTGTAGACACATTAGGGATACGATTCAGGTTAAACACAACTAGACAGCTAAGTGCTAGAATTGGCGAGAATTGGGTATCTGGTCCCATTTTCCAGATAGGAAGCTGGGAACCCTGGAGGTCCTCATAGGGAGCCTGGAAGGTTCCAGAAATCACCCAGCCCCCTCGGCCCTTCTCACCACTCCCATATATTTGTATTCTTAGAAAGCTCTGTGGGGACAGGAGGACAACACAGTCCCAAAGATGCCCCCCAAAGAGTCAAAACCAAAGCCACATAGCAAAGTCCCCTGGGTAAGGAAGGGCTCTTCTTGGGGTTCTCTTCCCTCAAGATGTGCATTTAACAGCCAATGTGATCTGCACTGTGGCTTTCAGTCTATGACAACCGTGTCTCAGGTCTTTAGACATGGAAAGAGGCACAGAGATGTCAAGTGCTATGAACAAGGATGGCTACAGTGGTACAATCCAAGAACCAGTGTTTAATATCCTCAAAGCGCGGACTTCTGTTCCAACATTCCACAGGGTGCAATGGGTGCTAAGTACCCCCCCGCTGGCAGCTGGAGAGATACAGAGGTTCGGACAAGCCACTCCCCACTTCTCTAGGTTGCCGTAAATAGCAAAGGTTGAGGGAAGTACATGAAAATCACTGGGGAAGCAGCCTGAAGCCAGCAATGACCACGAAAAACAGTGCCTGGTCTGCTCTGCTCTGTCCTGAGTTAGCATGTGATCCCCCAACTGCAGGACCAGGAACCAGGGCACAGAGGCTTGGAGGAACAAAGCTACATGCCTTGGAAAGTGACCCTCAGAAGCTGAGCATGGAAGGAGGGTCTGGAAGGGGCTCAAAGCTGCCTTCTACTACAGAGTGTCAAGGCAGCCTGAGCTACATGAGAATGTGTCTCAAAAAAATGCAAGTGTCCTTCACTGGTGGGAGTCCATTCATCCTACAAGAACCCCCTCTGGGGTTCACCTACACCCTTAAGAACCAACAAGGTACAAACCTACAAACCTGAGGTCAGTAACCACAGTTTAGGGGTAGAAGACACTGGGCAAGGGGTGGGTTCCCCATAACTGTGCACTCAAGGAACTGTCCATCCCCCTGATAGACAGTCAGGTCTAGGAGCCAGGCAGGCTAGGAACTCAATGACTAGTTGGTCTCCCCATGTCAAAATCTGGGCTGAACAAGGTCTGTGTGAGAAAGCAGGGACATTTCTGCCTCAGTGGTACCTCCAGAACCTTCCAGACAGCCCAGCGAGGCTCTCTGTGGGATGCCTAGCCATTCATGAGGCCTGATTACTTGTTCCTGGGTCTGTGTCTCCAGACAAGTGTCAAAAGGTAAGACCAGCACTGTGGGGATAAGGTTCAGGACAGGAGCTCATTCTGGACAAGGGAGTGAGTGACAGAGAGAAAGAGAATGACGAACAATCCAATACCACCCCACCTGCTGCTGCAGTCATGCTTCAGGGCAGTCTGTTCTGTCTGCTGCAAAGACCTCTTACTGCAAGAAATCAACCCTGGTCCTCAGTCACTGTCAAACCAGAAACTGAGGCTGAGGGTCCTGGCCCCCACAGAATTCAAACCCACATAGCAGGGCCTCAGGCTCTGCTCCATCCACATTTTGTAAGGCATGCCTCGACACACTCATTTGATCCCCATCCCCCACCACACCCCAGGGGGACAACCATGCTCTGGCCTCAGACAAGGACCCTCAAGCGCAGAGCAGTGAAGACCAAGGTCAGAGTCTCCAGAACATACAAGGTCTCAGACTCAGACAGCTCCTCCAATCCCTCATCATCTCTTCCACACGCCAAAGCCGCCTCCTTCCCCATCATCAACGCAATAAAGAAGGGAAGGGGGAGGGGAGTGGAAAGTGGAGGGGAAAGGAAAGGAGGGGAGCCCCCCCACAGCCCGCAGCAGGCTCCTTTCTGGTCAGGGGAAAAGCCTCTAATGAAGGCCCTTCGATGCCGCTGAGCTGGCGGTGTCAGCCTGGGAGCCCTGCGGAGCTGCGGGCCGCGCATCTCTGCCCCCAATTAGCACACAGGTCCTCCATCAAAGCGTGTGCCTGCTGCCAGAGGCAGAGGCCACAGGGACGGCCCTTCCAGCAGTGGGAGGAGGCCAAGGCTCTCTGGCAGGCCCTGGCCTCTGCCCCTTGCCTTTTGGTTGGGAGGGGGGAGCCTAGCCCCCACCTCTCACCCTCTCCAATCAGCCAGCTCAGGGCAGACGCCGTCACCCCGGGGGACGCGCTAATGAAGATGGCCGACATTAATCTCTTCCCTCTCCCGACAGGTCAATTTATAGTTCCATGGGGAGCCCTGGCGCCCAGCCAGAGGGCCTGACATAACTCTCCCTGCTCCTGAGGAGGACATCAGGGGTGGGCTTTGATAGGCAGAAGGGGCTGGTGGTCCCAAGAACAGGTCTTCTGTTTAAAGCATCCACCACTACCACCCTCAGCAAATACAGGTGGCAGAGAAAAGACACAGGGCGCCTGGCCTGGAGGGCTGAGGGTGATTGCCAGCCAAATCAGTCCTGGCTCCTCAGTTGGGCACCCTCCACAACAGGAGCCCTACACCCCCAAAGAGGCAGGCTTTCTGCACCTCGCTGATCCTCCAGGAACGTAAGAGCCTCTCGGCTTTTGCTCAAGTGCGTTCCTCAAAGACTGTGAAGCTAGCCACTAGAGCCTGGCCCTGACTGGACCCTGGAGACCCATCAACCTACTCTCCCGAGCTCCCAGGCTGCCGGAGGAGAGAGACCTGAAAGTGTCCAACCGCACTAAGCACCCTACATGAAGGAGTTGCCAACAGCTGCTGGGGGTACCTTTGGGAGGGGTGCATTCACTCCACCTACCTAAAGGAAGAGGGATGGGGAGGGGCAGACACAGTGTGTGGGGGGGGCTGAGGCTGAACAAGGGTGGGGTAAAGGAAGCAGATTATCTTAGGCAGAGGACAACTGGCTCCCAGGGCATTGCACTGGTAGTGGGCAGAAGCTGAGAAGCCCAGCCTCAGGGGACTCTCAGGAGTTTGGCCTAGTTTAGATCCGTGGACAGCTGAGTTCAGTCCGCCTGCTCAGAGCAGCATTTTTAAAAGCTTGGTAATGGTGTCCCAGGCTGACAGTCATGCAGGGGAGGAGCGGCAGGTATGTCTGGGTCATAGGGCAAAGGAAGGACAGAGGTCTTGGGGCAGAGCAGAACTTCATAGAGGACCGAATGGACAAACAGGTACCGGGCGTCTAGCAGGTAAAGGCCTAGGTCCCTAGTTTGGAAACTGGGTGGGGAAAGGATCACAAGCCTGATCCAGGTAAGGAATTAGGCCTGTGAAGTTTTTAGCAGGCCCGAAATGCCAGACCCGAGCTTGGTCGGGAGAGACCAAGACCTAAATATTAGCTCCAGGTCCAACTGTGAACAGCATGGGACTTCTCTGCTCTTGAAAAAGATCATTTCCAGGCAGGAAGGAAACTAGAGGGGAAGATTCTGTAGGGGAACAGCAAGGGCCTGGCAAGGGCAAGTGTGGGCACAGAGGTCCAAAGCTGCTCAGGGCTGTGCTGCTGGAAAGCACAAGACCTGGCTGCCCCAGCTCCCAGTCCCTGAGGCTAGCCCTGGCCCTGCACTTATTAGGTGCTATGTGACCTGCCCAGGGGATGTTCCTTTCCCCAGGCCCTCTTCTCCACCTCCTCCTCCTTCACCTAACCCCTGGGAGAGTCACCTTTTCCCTAGGATGAAGACTTGGGCCTCAGGTTAGGCACAGTCAGAAGGAACCAGAGTCCCACTGACCCCAAAGCACACTGTCATGTAAAAGAAAGAACAAGGCCTAATAAAGAGCCCAGACGCTTACAGTGGCTGCATTATGGTGGCGGGACAATGGATGATATTTTTTTTCCCCTCTTTGCGACAATGAAATATTCATACGCTCATTCTGTTGCCTGTGTGTGCCTGGAGGGGGCTGCCGTGGCTTTGGTGTCAAGCAACCGTGGGGTCAAATCCTGGTTCGTCCAGCTCCTAACTGGGGACCAAGGGACAGCCATCTGCCCTTTTGGCCTCTGTTTTCTCATCCGTACAATGGGGACAAACGCCCCTCACTCCAGTCCACCGCGCGCACAGTAGGCACGCAGCTAAGTGCCAGCCTCGGAGCATCACACCCCCGCGTCGTCGCCACCTGTCCAGCCTCCAGAGGGAACTCGGGACGCCCCCACGTGCCAGACGCTAGCGCTGGGAGAGCGCTGGGCGCCCCCCTCCCACCTCCCCGCCGCGCCCCACTGCCCGCTTACCCTGGAGGCCGGAGGGCCGGCATCGGTCCCGCAGGAGAGCCCGGGCAGCGGGGCCGGGCTCCGGAGCGCGGGCCGCGGGCGCGGGCAGGGCGCGCGGGGGCGCGGGCCGCGCGCTCCGGGCCGTGCGCCCCGCGGCCGCCGCGTCCTCGCCTCCAGCGCGGGCCCCCGCGCGCCCCGGCCGGCCCGGGGGCAGGCCCTGCGCAGCGCCGCGCGGGTGGGGGCGGGCCTCGCGGGCCCTGGAGAGGCGCCCGGGCGGGCGGCGCGGGGCTCCCGGCGGGGCGCGGGCGGCGCCGCTGCGGTGGCCCCGCGGCTGAGTGGTGGGGCGCGATTTACTGGCTGCAATTCCCGGCGCCCCTCGATGGCACTTAAGAGAGACCGGGAGGGAGCCGGGGAGAGCGGGCGGAGGGCGGGCGGAGGAGGGGCGGCGGGCGCCGTGCGCCGGCGGGGGAGGGGCGCGGGCGGGGGCGGGCGGGAGGTGGGGAGAGGCCCGGATGGAGGCGGCGGGCGGCCGCGGCGCGCAGGGCTGAGGGGGGGGGCGCTCCACCCCCGCCCACCCGCGCCCAGCCCCCCGTGCGCCGGCGCTGCTGGAGGGGGGACCCGCCCCCCTGCAGTGCCCCACCTTCCACCCGGCAGCTCCACCGGGTGCCCCCATCACCACCGCAACCAGAGAGCAGAAACTCTTGGCCCAAACACCAAATCCAGCCTGAAGCCATGCTTGGTTTGACGCGATGGTTGTTGTTTGTGTTTTTTTTTTTTAATTAGAATTAATTCCCATGATTTAAAAATGGGAGCTTTTCTCATAAAAAATCCACATATCCACGCAGTTTGGAAAAGAGAAGGTTGGGGCAGATGCCTCCCAATCCTGCAGTGACTCTTGGCAGAGGTCTGGGCAGACAACACTGGCCTGCAGCTGTCCTCAGTCCCCACCAGGCCCACCTGCGGGTCCCTTAGCTCCGCACTCCTGTTAACCTGCAAATCCCTGAGCCCTTGCAGGCCCTCTCTGTAAGGCCTTCTCTAAAGACTCCACTCTGATGACACCCCCTCCCAGTGCCCACAGTCCCCCAGGAGTTGGCGGCGCCTGCCCCGCCTGCCTGCTTCCTCACAGGCTGGCATCAATGTCTCTGTGGCTGCCTGTCACCGCAGGGCTGCTGCTCTCTGGCTGGATCTACCTCCATCCTGGCTCTAGGCCTAACCCACAGTAGGCACTCAGTAAGTGTTGGCTGAGCCGCAACGGAAGAATGGCCGGGATTGGGATTCCAGGAGGCTGCCTGGGCCGCTGCGGGCCCAGGGCACCAGTCCCTGAAGCTGATGTTCATTTTTAAAACCCCAAATGTTCGTTCGGGGCGGCTCTCGCCAAGCAAGAAAACTAATGATTTCCACGCTTCATCTTTTCCCCCACCTTAATCCCATTGCCAAGACTTCTGTGCCTCGACTGCCGCTGCCCTCAGACTGGCATCCAGTCTCTCTCAGAAGATACAACCCACCTGGGGAATGTCCAGGGCCATCTGGGAAGGCCCAGCTGTGCTACTGCAGTCTGTCTGAGGTCGTTTCCAGGCCTCAGAACCACGGGGGTTCAGGGGAGCACTAGGGATAAAAATCTAAGTATCATGAGCACACAGATCGAGACCAACGCAGCTCTGTTGAGTCTCGGAGGAAAGAATCTTCTTAGCTTCCTTTATTCCGCCACTTTTGAGCAAAGAAGCAGCAAAGAGCCTACCTAGAGCTGCCCCTTTCCAGCCACCAGGGACAAGTTTTTGAAAAATATGTCACAAACCCACCACCACAAGGATCTCATTTTGCAGAAACAAGACAGGCGAGACAAGGTATTCTCAGGACCACAAGGCTGTCAGAATACTAAGCCAGGAAGCTGCCCTCCCCAGCCAACAAGTGAGACCTCCCTCCCTGCTGGATCTAGAGCAACATCCGTGAGGCTGGGGCTGTCTGTGATGGAGGACAGGTGGGAAACTGCACCCAGGAGCTGGTCCCAGGCAGGTCTCAACTGTGGAGTCATGCATAACCCAGGCAAATGTCTAAGACCCTGTCCCCACCTCCTCAACTACCCCCTGGTCACAGCAGCTCGGTGGGGGCCCTCCTTCATGAAGGGACCAGGAAGCAAGCCTGGCTCAACAAGCAGCAGTCGGGCACAGCCCAGAAAACCTCTTGTTGAGCCTCGGTGTGACCGTGGCTCAGGGAATAGTGATTCAGGCAGAGAATATGCTTCTGTAGGCTTTAGGAGCATCAAGCAAGACAGCTGGCTGCCAAGAAAGAGGAAAAGCAGAAGGTGAAGTACTCAGACTCAGAGATGGGCCACCCTGGGTTAAAACACTGATCTCCCAGCCTCCCAGTTGTGACCGACTGGCTTAGGGCCTCAGTTGCCTTCTCTTTTAAAATATGTGGGTGCCAATCATAAACCCAATTTACTTATGTGATTGTAATGAGCCCGTCATAGGACAATACATGTAGAGAGCTCAGCACAACCGGGTAGTTAAGCTCAAGACTTGGGAACAGGAACGGTTAAAAGCATGGTCCAGTGAGGGTTTCCAGCCCAGCCCCCACTGCACCAGCCAGTGTGGCCTTGGGTAAGTTGCTGATCTTCACTGGGCCTCAAGAACCCTGTCTGTAAATGAGGTTATTGGTGACAGTCCCCCCCCTTACCAGGTGCTGTAGAAATTAAATTCGGGTAACTCAGGTTCTGTGTTCTGAACAGCACCAGGTACTAGTAACACATGCTAGCGTTCCATTGCTGCTGTTACTCAGTCCCAACTTCAATGAGACTTTCCTACTGTCCCCAGGGGACCATGAGGCTTTGCTTTGAAATTAGAATATAATGAGACAGCCCTATGTTCAAATTCCACACTTGCAGGTTGGGGTCCTCTAAGCAGGTCGAAGTCTCTACAGCTGAAACACGTGAGCACAGCAGGGCAGTGACTGACCCTTCCAGTGCTGCCCTGGTCCCCCCGCCCCACCCCCTCAGAGCTTCCATTTCAGTGCACACAGCTCTCACTGCTACAGTGGGGACCTTAGTCATTAACTCCTGCAGGGTCCAGTCAGGGCAGCTCCTCTGCCTCAGAGCAGGGCTGGATGAACAGAAAAGTCCAGGAGGTGAGCCTGGTCTGCACTGGAGGAGAGATAGGTCCCTGAAGAGCAGAACAGCTGCAGACACATCTGCCTTGTCAAGCCTCGAACCACCTGGACAGCCCCTCTATGTGCTGGGAGTCCCCGAGGCTGTCTGGGCTGCAGATCTTGGCAGTAGGTAACTGGCTGGTGATTGGGAGACCAGCTGGGCCACTGTAGTCTCAGAATTGTTCTGGAGACCATGGGAGGGGTCCCACCTGGAACGAGGAAGGCAGAAAGTCCGTCCGTAGAGAGTTCTCCCGATCCCTCTGGGTTTATGGTCCCCAACTCTCCAGTGTTACTGTCTCTGCGGTAATAATTATTTAACATCCTTACTGAATTCTGTGTTATCTGCCTTCACCCCCCCGTCACCCCAAATCCAGTAGCACAGGGTTCAGGTCTACCTTTCTTTTTGTTGTTGTTTGGGGGTTCATTTGAGACAGGTTCTCATGTCTCCCAGGTTGGCCTTAAACTTACTCTGTAGCCAAAGTGACTTTGAACTCCTCATTCTCCTGCCTTTGCCTTCCAAGTGCTGGAATTACAGAGGTCGGCCACTGTGCCTGGCTTCAGGATGTCTTAATCCCTGCCGTATTTACTGTATACCCCCCCCGCAGCATACAGAACAGTGCCAAGCACACAGTAGATGCTCAGTGAATACTTGGAGTAAGACTTTGCAGATGAGGCTAGACAGACAGTGGTAGGAGCACATGCTGCTCTTGCAGGTGACCTAGATTCCGTTCCTGGCACTGTGCAGCTCACAACTGCCTATCACTCCAATTCTGGGACTCCTGTCACCCTCTTGTGGCCTCTGGGACACCTGCATACACACACACACACACACACACACACACACACAAATAAAATTTTTTTAAAGAATATAAAAACGAGTAACTCTTAAAACAATCCTCGGGTGGTGACATTAAGTCCCCAGGATGGGTCAGTGATGTCCCACTGCCTGTGTGCAGCCCCTCTTCCTAGGAGACAGCCCCACTGAGCTGTTAAAGCCCAATGGAGAACTATCGAGGGGGACCTCCTGGGACCTCTGCCACTCAGCAGCCAGGAAGGGACTCCTCAGTGCATCAGAGTTCCTTGGGCAGTTTTCTGGTTCACTGCTCATTCCATGGCTGTCTGGTGACACAGAGAGGCTCCCAGAAGCCTAAGGCTCCCTCAGATCCAGCCTTGAATTCCTCCTCTAGAGCCCAGTAGGACTTCTCCAGCCCACCCACCCTCTGAACTGGAGGGGCTTCTCAGCTAAGCCCCAGGACGTCATGTGGGGGCAGAGCTCCCCGCCCCTAGCGTGCACATGGCACTCCCCCGCTACAGTTTACAAAGTGCGTTCACAGACATTATCACGTCGACTCCTAAACGCCCCCTAAAAACCACAATAAATCTCTAGCTCTGGCTCTGGAGCCCACCGGCTGCTGCGTAATCACTGAGCAGAGAGGCCTCCGGGCCCAGAGCCTGCCAAAGCCGCCTCGGCGCCAGCAGGGGCAGAGGGGGATCCACGTGGGCGGGTGGCAGGTGGCGGGTGGCAGGCCCAGCTGGGGCGCTGCGGGAGAGAGGAGCAAGCCCGAGGCCCAATCCTACAAAAGCAGAATGTGTTGTCTCAACCCAGAAGCTCGCTTGGGAGAGGGGCCAGCAGCCACAGGATCTTGAGGACAGAGGCTGGTGGACCGAGGGACCAGAAAACACTACAGGGGGACCTGGATGTTTAGTTAGCACTTGGGAGTATCATTAAAGAAACGTAATGGAGCCATAAAAATTCTGTTGGGAGCCAGGATTTGTCAGCCTCGGTTAGCTCTTCTTACCCTCTCCTTTTTTCCAGCCCCAGATAGCTGTCCTCAGTCGGCGTGATTCTGCGGCTGGCTGTAGGATCTCCTCAGCAGATCTCTCCAGTGATGGGAGCCCCCTTCTGTGCTGTTCTCTGACTGGGATGGTCCTGCTGTCTTAACTCCCAACCCTCCTTGAAGAAAAATTCAGAGCTCTCTTATAATGTAGACCCCCTCCCCAGAATCCAGGGTAGCTCCTCGAACCCCTGCTTTATCAGAAGCCCCTCTGCTTGAATTGAGTTCCTTTTCCACATAGTTCTAGAGAGCTGGAGGGCAGCTACTCTGTCATCCTGCTGTGAGGTGACCCAGAGAACCCAGAATCACAGCCACAGAGCATAGGGACAGTCAGCACAAACTGATGACAAGCTACACGACAGAGTCAGTAAGCTCCTGTGTTCACAGCTGGGCTTCTAGCCCTGGGTAGCCACAGAGGTTAAAAAAAAAAATTTTTTTTTCCTAACTGCGTGAGCAGAATCAGCCAGTGACTGTGGTTGGGTTTTGTTTTGTTTTTGTTACATTTCCCTTGGTTCTCAAAGTTATAAAAGCTCAGCTTACAAATTGTGGAAAGTTCAGGAAAGTTTAACTAAGCAGAGAGAGGGAGGGCCTGGTCATGGGGGCTGCGGTTGCCCTGGCAGGCTTCCTTCCTGGGCCTCTCCTCCTGTTGGTCAGCTCCTGGGAGGCCCTGGGCTTGACTTCTGGGCTGTGGAGGCAGCTGATCTAACAGAGGGGTGGCTGTAACGTCCTAGCAGGCTAGGAGCAGGTGGCATCATCTCTCAGGCCCTCCTGAAAAACGTTCACAGGCCTGGGATCGTGGAACTCTAGGCCCCAGAAGTCTTAGTCCTGAGGTATCTGAGGCGGAGCAGAAAGCTATACATAAGAGGTTTATGGGATAGTTCTCCACGTCCCCAGAAAAGACTTTTGAGTCCACACCAAGAGGCTCAAGTATGGGTTCCGACAGCCTGGCTACTTGGCCTGACATCCCAGCTTCTTTCCCCTGGTAAGAATTTGTATCCAGAAATATCAGCTAACCAAAACTCCTACAGCTGTTACAAAAGGACTAGCAACCCACTTTTGTAACAAGCAAAGAGTCTATAATGATATTTCTCCAAAGAAGACATACAAATGGGTGCTGGCCAAGACGCTCAGTAGGTAAAGTGTTGGCCTAATGTGTACTAAGCCCTAGGTGGGATCCTCATTAGTGCGGTGCACACCTGTAATCCTGGCACTCAGGAGGTGGTGGCAGAAGGATTGGAAAGTTCAAGGTCACAGCGAGGTGACATTTTGGGTAAAGCGCTTGCCAACAAGCCTGACAACCTAGGTTCAAGCACCTAGACCCTCATGGCAGATGAGAATTCCTGCAAGATCAAGTTGTCCTCTGGTCTCAACGGAGGAAGTGAGTATTGGTGGATGTGTAGAAAAACCAGAATCTTTGTGTATTGCTACCGGGACAGGGGGATCAGGCTGAAGTTATCCAGGGGTACACGGTGAGATCCTGTTGAAAGATGGCTCAGTGGGTAAAACCCTTGCCCCATAAGCGTGATGACTTGAATTCAAACCTCCAGGACAGCATGCAACAGCATGCATCTGAAGTCCCTGCCCTCCTGTGATGAGATGGGAGGTGGAGAAGCCACCAAGCCAGCTAGCCTAACCTACACAGTGGCTAACAAGAGAGCCTGTCTCAGTATGGTGACAGGTGAAGACCAACATCCTCCTCCAAGCTTCACATATGTACCCTGGCATGCATGGACCTACACATACAAATGCATACTCAATTGTTTTTTCTTTTTAAAGGTAGAGAGCTATTGAGGAAGACACTTGATGCCAATCCCTGGTCCCCACATGTAAACACACACGCGCACACACACACACACACACACTCAAAGAAAGGAAGGAAGGAGCTGGGTGATGGTGATGCACACCTTTAATCCCAGCAGTTGGGAGGCAGAAGCAGGCAGATCTCAGTAAGTTCAAGGCCAGCAAAGCAAGTTTCAGGCCTGCCAGGACTGTTACACAGAGAAACCCTGTCTCGGGGCGGGGAGAGGAAGGAGAGGGGAGGAATAGGGGCTGGAAGAGGATGTGTCCCCACACTATAATTTGTGCAGGAACACTTAGAGCAGCATTGTTCACAGTCGTGAAAGGACTAAAGCAGCTAAGTGCGCGCTTCCAGCCGAGCAGTGGTGAGTCCGTTCCTTGGACTATTGCTCAGCTATGAAAAGGCACAGAGTACCAGTGCATGCTACCACCTGGAGGAACCCTGAAAGCAAGCTACGCTGTGTGGGAGAAGGCAGCCACCAAAGGACGCAGACTGGCTGCTTCTATTTTGGTTTCTTGTTTGTTTGTTTGGTTGGTTGGTTGGTTGGTTGACTCTTGGGTTTGGTTGTTGTTGTTGTTGAAATAGGCAAGATTGTCAAAACCATACAGACAGAAAGTAAGTTAGTAAATTAGTGGTGGCCAGGCCAGGAGCTAGGGAAGGAAAGAATAGGGTTGATTGCTAATATGTCAGGGTTTCTTGGGTGGGGGAGGGGGGTGGTTGAAATATTCTAGAATTGAACAGTACTGGTGGTTGTATAACTCTGCAAATATATTAAAATCCATATTCACACACTTTAAAGATGTGGAGCCAAAGTGTTGGCACACATCTGTAATCTCAGCACTTGGGAGACTGAGGCAAGAATTTTGAATTCAAGACCAGTCTGAGCTAATTGTTTCTGTGTATGTAATTGTCAAAGAGCATAGGCCATCATAGTAACAGTACAATGGAATGTATGTAAAATTATTAGTCAAAGAAAAAACTAGAAAAGGAAAAAGTGTTACCATATGTAAATTTTATTTCAGTGAATTTCTTTCTTTAATGCAGTCCTTACACCTCAGTTTTACTTGCACAGGTCCTCAGGATTTAGTTCTGTGGCCTGGTCAGGTGCCACCACTGCCCCCTTCAAGTCACCATCCTTGAGCCATGAAATAACAGCAGCCAGAGATACTTTGATATGGGAGACTTAACACACTTGGCCCGATCCGCCCCTGTCTCAGGCCTGCTGTTCCTGGTCCCCAGAGAGGCCCTGTCTGGTCCTCACTGCTAGCTGACTCCTGCTTTCCATACAGCATATCGTGTGTGCTCAGGATACTTTGATCAGCAGGCAAGGCTGCTGCTGGGAACTGCGGGACAGAGAGGAAGTGAACCTCTGCTCCATAAATCAGTGTGAAGCTGGGGAGGCGGGTCAGGAGAGGCCCTTGGCCCTGGCCCAGGCCTGAAGAGTCTGTCAATCCAGCCTTGGGTAGAAGCCACACAGGTAGAGAAGAACAGGAGAATGAGCTCAGGATGGGGACATTTTCTAAGCCTAGGAGACTGGAGGAGGAGCCCATCTGAGTGAGAGGCCAACCGAGGTAGCTACTGGTGGGCACTCCAGAAGGCAGTCCCAGCTCACTTAGCAGCTCTCTCCCCTGGCCCCCAGGGCACTTCCTACCCACATCCCCTTTGGTACCCCATCACAGGAGGTTGGATGTCCCCTCTCGCCAGGCCAAAGTCAAGGCTTCTTCACTGACTCCTCCCTACCTCCCCCCCCCAAAAAATAACCACAAAGCGAACCTTTCTGCAGCTTAGATACTTTGTATGACACTCCATGACCCTCATGGCAAAGGCTAGACCCTCTAGTTGGGCACACAAACCCTTCTTCTATGGGTGCACTAGCTGGTTTGCAGCCTGCCTGGTCTCTATGCTCCTGTTTCACGTCTTCAGTCACTGAACCCCCTTTCCCTTTCTGCCTGGGTATAAAGACTGTCTGTCCCAGCCTTCCCCACCTCCCAGCCTCAGCAGCATGGAGTCTGAACCTTCACCCATCTTTTCTGGACCCCTGAGGAAGTGAACCTCTGTCCCATAAGTTACCGTCCTGTGAAGATGAAGAGGGAGGCCCCAGAAGGACCCTTGTGGCCTTTCGGCCTGGAGAACCAGTCCGGCATAAAAAGACTGACCAGAAGGTTTGTAGGTTTGTGTGTGATTCTCTCTCTCTCTCTCTCTCTCTCTCTCTCTCTCTCTCTCTCTCTCCCTCCCCTCCCCCACTTTGAGACAATCTAACTTGGTAGTCCTGGCTGGCCTGGAACTTGCTATATAGACCAGACTGGCTTTGAATTTAGGGATTTACCTGACCCTGTCTCCCAAATTCTGGGATTAAAGGTTGACAAATATATTTTTTAATTAATTAAATTGTTTTCAAGACAGGGTCTCATGTAGCCCAGACTGGCCTCTAACAGACTGTGCAGCAAAGAATGACCTTGAACTCCCAACGCTCCTACCCCAACTTCCCAAGTGACCCGATTGTAGATATGAACCCAGGCCTTAGCTCATGCTAGGCAAGCACTCTACCAGTTGAGCTATAGCCCCAGCCTTAGGGACATAATTTTAAATGACATAAGAAAATGCTCAACTATCAGACCGCATGTGGTCACAAGCTTGTGATTATCTTAAATTTGACAAAATTAAGAGTGTCTATTGGTCCATAATTCTGTCTACCTTGTAGAAAGGTGACTTTAGGCCCAGATCCATGACTGTCAAGTGCAGGAGGGCAAGGACCCAGTCTGTGGAGTTCACGAGAAGCTGGGTGCTGAGATGGACCAAGATGGGTGAGAGGAAGACAGTGGGGGATGGGAAGGAAGGAGGGACACTTTGAGAGGGAGGGAGGGACGGAAGGGTGGGAAGATGTGCAGGTGCTCAGGTAAGTGGGAGGGAAGAAAATAGCCATATAAGACCATGATCCACGCTAAGTGTGTCCCCCATCTCCAGAGCAGAACAAGGATCCCCAGGGATGGGGCCCAGAAGGATGGGACCTTCTGAGGTACAGAAACAGAGACCCCCTACCATGTAATCTACCATGGGCTACCATGCTAGAGCCTGCCTCTTACCATGGGTAGCTGGCATCACAACCACCCCCGACGTTCTGCTGGTCCTTTTCCCAGCCCATGCTTGGGTCTCCAGCCTCCCTTAGGGTCCAACCAGACTTCTTGGCAACACCAACACCCTCGATGCCCTGTCATTCAGCAGATAGAGCCTGTTAGGTTCTCTTCAGCAGCCGCCTCAGCCTCCTGCTTCTGCCCTGCCCCTCCTCAAACCGCGTCTGCATCAAGCCAGTGGGATCCTTCCAAATGATACATCCAGGGGCCTCACCATCTGGCCCCACTGCCTCCTGGCGCTCATCAGCTACCACCTGGCTCCTGCCCTTCCTCTTGCCACGCTAGTGCTTCACCGCCACTCGACTGTGCCAGGCTAGAGCCCGCTCTGGGCTTCGGCTCTTGGCTCCACTCTGTCTGGAATGGCTCTTTTCGCGGAGGTATCACCTCCCTCCGTCTTTGCTCTGAAGGCACCTTCGCAATTAGACCTTCCTTGGACACCTATTTATAAACGAAAAACAAAATATCCACCCATTTCCCTTCTCTGCTTTATTTTTCTCTCTGGCACTTAACACTCTTGATAACAACATATGTTCCTTTTTTTTATTATGTTGGGTTTTCTCCCTGTTTTTGGTGTGTTTTTTTTTTCTTTCCTTTTTTAGTCCGTCTCCCTTAGAATGTCCATGAGGAGGGGTTCTGACATCATCTGCTAACTGCTATGTGTCCAGGACTGAACTGGGGTCTGCAGGGCACTGATGAGGTACCCCATAATGAGTTTAGAATGGGCCAGATGTGGTAGTCCAAGCCTTTAATCCCAGCACTGGGGAGTCAGAGGAAGGCAGATCTCTATGTAGAATGAATGAATGAATGAACAAATGGTGGAGTAAATGAACCTCTCCAAGGGTCCAGGGTTGGTTCTGGACTGGGCTGGGTTACCCTGAGCCCCAAGTTGACTCAGCCTGTCCCATGACCACCTGGATCTCTGGTCTCTCCTGGTCCCATTCCAAGGACTACCTGCCCTCTCAGACACTGATATGCCCTCTCAGACACTGATAATGGTACAACCACAGGTGGTCCCTAGGGCTGAGCTGAGTTCAATGGTGACATCCAGTCTGGAGCCACCCCAGCAGTACCTTCTCAAGCTGGCCTGGGTGCACCCTAGCCACAGGCTCCTCAGAATGCACCCAGAGCCCCATGCTGCATTGTCCCTCCTCCTATGCTGCATTGCCGCTCCCCCCTCTGCCTTCCATCTCTTCATTCCTTTTCCCTGGAAGCTTCCAAGAGTGGGTGGGAGGAATGGCAGGATGCTGAAGGAATGAGGAACAAACTAGAAGACATGGGCTGCCACAAACTTAGAGGGCATGGGCTTCCCCTGTCCCCAAGTACCACCTTGGACAATACTCAGTGACAATGCTGGTTCTCCCTCTGCCAGTTTACTGTGCCAGGTCACTGGATGGGTGGGGCTTTCTCAGCCCCATTCCACTGTTAGGTGCTGACCAAGAAATCAATGAGAGTGACAGCCCCCACCCCAGCAGAGCAGGGACTTCTGCAGGTTCACAGTGGTGAGAAGGTATTCAGACAGTCAGACACACCTCTGTGGACCCAGAGGAACATGACAGCTGTAGAGGCCGGGAGCCCGCATGTGTACCATGTGTGCACGCACATATGTGTGCATATTACCTGGTCTAGTACTCATAAAATAACTGACAGATCATATCCACACCCTGTCTCCTTTGTAACCCCACAGGAGGGAGCAAAGGGGTACATCTGGACCATCAGAGAGAAGCACTGTGGCTGGCCGGGGATCAGGATTCCCCACGCCCAGCATGCAAGTACTTGCTCGACAGCCAGCCACGCCTCACCCAGCCTCACTTGTAGTCTCTGTGAAGGGGTCTGATAAATGCCTGTGTTTCAGAGTGGTCGGAATTAGCTGTGATCACCCACTGAATGCCCTATTTAGATTATTACTGATTTTATTAGAAGGGCTGAACATTCATTCTAGAGGCACCACCGAGCCCCTGCCTCCCACCATCCACCCCCGGGGTTCACATATCACAGTAATGATGTGCATGGCAGCGCGTGTCCTGGCTGGCTGCTTCTCTGAGGCATTGTGGCTTGCTGCTTGAGAAGGGGCCATCTCATTCAATCCCCTGGAGAGTCCTGTAAGTTGAGCTGCTATTGTCCATCCGCAGATGAAGAAACAGAGAGGTGAAGACACACGCCCAGGGTCACCCAGCAGGCAAGGGGCACAGTTAGAGCTTCACTCAGGAGCAGCGATGCCACCGTCAGATTAGGACAGCATGCTGGTGAATGACTGACAGCTCGGATCCGGGCTGTACGTGAGGCCGTGGGAGCTGTAGCTCAGGGAGGGGCCCTCAGGGAACACAAAAGAGAGGAAAGGGCAGCTCAGGTCCTGCTTCCACCCTTCCATGCTGCTTCACCTCTGCCGTCCCTCCCCCCTCCCCCCTGCATGCTATTCCTAGGCTCTCTCCAGGCTTGGCAGTAACGGGCCTGCTGGCTTCCCAGTCACCGGCCTTTCTTACAGCACTGCCTTGCCTCAGGGGAGAGACTTGAGCCTGAGAGACAGGGACTCTAGACTGAGTCAGTCAGGGTGAGAGACAAGGGAGATGGCTGCAGGTAAATGTGCTAAGTCACTTAAGCCTGACCAACCTGCACTGGAGCCCACATCATAAGCCAGCTGCATGGTGTGCTGTAAATCTCAGCATTCCCTTGGTGGGACAGGAGGCTGAGGCAGAAGCGTCGCCTGGAGTGCACAGAGCAGAAGAAATAAGAGACCCTGCCTTCGCAGGCTCAACGAGGTAGAAGAGGTGGCCTCTAACCTCCAGTCAAAATGACACCCATATGTGTGTGTGTGTGTGTGTGTGTGTGTGTGTGTGTGCGCGCGCATGCGCGTGCGTGTGCGTGTGTGTGTGTGTTTGATTGTTCAAAAAAAAAAAAAAAAGCATGGTAAGTAGTGGAAACAGAATGAGCAAAGAACAGAGTCAGGACTGAAATTCCAGCATCACACCCCAGGGTTCCAGAACCTGTTCACTGCCTGCCCGCCCCGGAGGCCGAGGATGTCCACCGGCTTTGGAAGAACAAACTGAAATCCTGGCTCTGCTGTTACACCAGTAAGTCTCTCTTTCTTCCCAAATCTTGGCTTTCTGTCTCGTGAATTGAGGTCGTACCTCAAGAATTATTCGACTAGGAATGTAGCTCAGTAGGTCAAGTGCTTGCCTAGCATGCACAAAGCCCTCAGTTCCATCCCAGGCACCATGTAAACTGGATGTGGTGGTACAGACGTGTAATCCTGAAATGTAGCATTTCGAAGGCAGAGGCAGAAGGATCAAGAGTTCAAGGTCATCCTTAGCTACATAACAAATTTGAGGCTAACCTAGACTACATAAGACTCCATCGCAAACAACATCTTTCCTTTTGACTTAATGATAGAGCACTTGCCTAACATGGATAAGGCCCTAGGTTCCATCCCTAGTATTACAGAAATAAAGAAATGTCTGCCAGGTGGTCGTGGCACACATCCTTAATCCCAGCACTCAGGAGGCAGAGGCAGATAGATCTCTGAGTTTGAGGCCAGCCTTGTCTACAGAGAGAGTTTCAGGACTACACAGAGAAACCCCATCTTGAAAAAGAAATATTCAAGATCTGGCAAGATAGCTCGGTAAGTAAAGGTGCTTGCCAGCAAGCCTGATGACTTGACTTCAATCTCCAGAACCCATAAAAAGGTAGAAGGGGGGAACAGGCTCCTAAAACTTGTCCTTTGACCTCCTCCAAGTGTACACTGTGCTATACACTCACAAATGCATGCACTGCTGTACACAGACATACACACACACACACACAGAGTAATAATAAAATCCAAACATTAAAAAATGTATTTTAGGGGGAGGGTTGAAGGGGGAGGGGAGAAGCAGGAAGGGGAGCAGAGAAAAATGTAGGGCTCAATAAAAAAATCAATAAAAAATTATTTTAGCAGGTATAAAGTCCCTGTCACAGAGTGGGCTCCCAACAAATGCAAGTGTGTAGAGAAACACAACACAGTGTGTGGGAAGGAGAGACCCAAGCTCACTGCACCCTGGCCTCAACACACTCTCCAGCTAGGAGGCTATGAAAGGCAGGGTGCTGGCTTTGAGGTCATTCCGTGAGTCCTACCTCTCAAGGAGTCAGAGGTCAATGATTGCTGCTAAGCCCTGCTTTCTTCGGGCTCATATTGGGGTCCTGGCTGCTCACCATGTCTGCCATGGGCCAGCCCAGGTACCGGGGAAGCCCCCAGAGACAGATGTCTATGGTCTGGACACTCACTTCAGCAGGAAGCCAAGCTGGGAGGTTCCTTCCCACTCAGGCTGTTACAGGGGACACGTAAAGGGACGGGAGGGATGTCGGTGGGGTGGCAGAGACGCTGCGTGTCCTACAATGCTCCCTGATGGCTCTAACTACCTTACAGATATGAGAACTGAGGTTTGGAAAGTCCAAGAAGCCTGGAGGGCTCAGTGTGAAGGTCTGTCAATCTCCGCACCCCTCCCGTCTCCTCCCCTCCCAGACAGTAGAGGTTGTCTGAACGCTGGTGAGGCCTAGGACAGGGACAGGGACAAGGGAGGGGGGCGATGGAGGGACAGGGAGATGAGGGGGATGGGGGGGGACGTGTCATAACTGCCAAACTCCCCTTTGGGGGCAGACCCCAAAACAAAGCTCTGTTGAAGCGTGGGCCGAAGTCGGCCTCTGATGCCCCCACTATATTCAAATGCCTGCTTTAGGTGGCACATGGAGTCCATTCCTTTGTTCCCAAGGCAGCCTTCAGAGCGTAGGCACAGCAGGGACTGCCCATCAGCTAGTGGGCTTCCCTCGGGTCACTGCTCTCTCCAAGCCTTGGTTTCTCCCAGCTGTAAAACAAGAGCACAGCCCATACTGCCTGAAGTAGTTGTGGGACTTTACGGGAGTTAACGGAACACTGCAAGAGCGTCTGCACCCAATGGGGAAAGGTTTGAGGGTTTTCCAGAGACCCAAAGCACTTTCCCCTCAGAAAAAACAAAACAAAACAAAACAAAAAAACAGAACCACAACCACAACTATGATGAGGACAACCTTGCTAAAGTAGACCAGGAGCAGGTGTCTAACCTGTACTATTCTGGCTTGCCCAGACCTGGCCAGACAAGTTCACTTGGCCCATCTATGTAGTCAAGACTGTCCTTGAACTTCTGATTCTTCAGGCTTGACCTCTGGAGTGCTTGGAGGGCTGAGAGACCTGTGCTATACACCCCTGCTGAGTCTCAGCTTTGCTAAGGGCAGCGGGCATTGGGACAGAAACGTCTCAGTCAAGCCCTTCAGCTGCCATTTCTCAGATACGTGGTAAATATAGCTGTCAATCATCTCCCTGTTTTGTGCCTTGACTTCTCCAGGAAAAGCTTGTCTATCAGAGCCGTGGGGCTCAGCAGCATGAGATCGAAGCAGGGAACCTTCAGAGGCAGAGCCCAGTCCACCTCAGGTATGGGTCCCACTGGCAATGGTCAGGCTGCCTTCCTCTCAGCGACGGTGCTACTCACTGGCAGAAGGATGGAAGAGTCACGGCTGGGGAAAGGCCAGGTCCTCAGCACCCTACTCCCACAGAGTTCTCTCTGCCCTTTACCATGCCAGGCTTCTCTCAGCCTCCGGGAGACAGGACAGTGTGGCAGAACAAAGCACGTGATCAGGAGTTCACGGATGGGGAAACTGAGCCTCAGAGAAAGTGAAGCGGCTAAGAGAACGTGCACTTTCCTTCCTTGGAGGCTTCTTTCACTTACACCATAACCCCAGCCTGCACACCTGCCCTTTTCTCCACTGGCCTGGATCCAGTAATAGCCCCCTTTCCCCAGCCCACCCTCAGCCTTCACAATCTTCCTGCCCTCCAGGTTCTCAGTAGCTCCTCTTCACCTGTCAGGCCATCTGGCATATACCTGATTCTTAGGAAGGGCTCTCCAGTTGGCTAGGTATTTCCTAGACACTGCCTCCACTATACCTGTCTTGGAGGAGGACCTGAGAGAGGGGTACATGTGGGTGTCATACAACATCCAGCATAGAAACTAGTACACACCAGCTGTTAACATCTGACATGTCTGTACCATGTCCATCCATTTCCCTATTCTGTCACTTAAGATGTGTTTATAGGGTCAGCAAGACAACCGGTTTGGTATATAAAGGCCTTACTGTGTAAGCCTCATGACTTGGGTTCAATCAGTGGAACCCACACAAACTTAGAAGAAGAGAGCTGAGTCCCAAAAGCTTTTCTCTGACCTTACACACATATACCGATATACACACATACATATACATATACCTATACATATACATATACATATATTTGAGTCAGAGTCTCTCTCTATTGCCCTCACTATTCTGGAACAATACTGGAACTCACTGTGTAGACCAGGCTGGCCTTGAACTCACAGAGATCTGCGTGCCTCTGTCTCCCAAGTGATGGGATTAAAGGTGTAAAACCCTTATCTCCAGGCAGCAGCAACTTTTTTAAAAGTCATGTTTATGGAGCCCTGCGTCTGGGACCCAGGATACAGCAGTGAGAAAACAGGCAGAGCAAGCCCTGCGCTGATGCTAGCGCCCTGGAGTCACGAGTACACTATTGCACAGAGAGGTCAAGTGCTAATAAGTGCCATAAAGACTGATGGAGCAGAAAGGGATGGGGAGGGGTAGGTGGGAGGTCTCTCTGTGGTTAGAGATCTCAAGGAAGTGAAAGAGAGAATGATGTGACATCAGAGGGAAGTGTCCTGGGGAGAAAGAAGAGGGAGAGCAAAAGTCCTGAGGTGAGAAGACTCAAGGGCCATAGGCAAGATCAGTGAGTGAATACCGGGTGTGTGGGGGGGGGTGCAACAAGCCACAGGCAGAATTTTACTCCTACCTTGAGAAAGTCAGAGCCATTATAGGCTCTGGGCAGAAGAGTGGAAGCTCTGCCTTAAGCTTTGGTGACAGTGTGAAGAACAGGCTCCAGGGGGTGAGATGGGAGCAGGAAGACCCTGAAGGAGTGAAGCAGGACATGGGGGCAGGACATGGGGACACGGACACACACACACACACACACACACACACACACACACACAGCCCTGCTGGTACTGGCACCTGGAAGCCCAGCTAATGATGGGGAGTTTATTCCCTGTGAGCAATGGGGAACGACGGGAAGTTCTGGACCCAGAGATGAGAGGTCAGGACTTTCCAGTCCAGGCCTACTGAGTGCCTGCTGGCTCCAGGGAACATGTCAGGACTGCTGAGCCACTTCCCTGGCCTCTGACGTCACTTTCCCAGCACTCCCATGACTGAGGTGGGTCCTATTACTAACTGGATTTGGCAAATGAGGCAAATAAGGCACAGATCCACAGAATCGTGTAGCTAGCAGGAGGCAGAGCCGGGACGGAAGCCCAGACAGTAGACCTGTCTCTAAAATCTACATTGGCCTCTTTGGCTGAGCCTGCTCTCTGCCCATGAGAGTGGCTGGTCCCCCTGCCAGGCATCAAGTACTGAACCTATTCCAGCTGGCAGAGCAGGGTCAATGCATCTACCCCCCAACTCCACTTACAGAGAACGAAACCAGGAAGGAGAAACATTTACCCTAGACCCCAGATACCCTAGACCCTAGATGAGCTTATCCTCATCTGAGACACCAATCCAGGATGTCAAAAGCCTGAGCTGGGGACTTGCCAGGCACCATACATTCTCTTGAACATTCTTAATCTGAGCCCGCTTTAGGGGTCAGGTATATTCCTGGGTCCTTCAGCCTGGACCTTTTTCTGCTTTTTCCTCCCTTTGGAAGGTGAAGACAATGGATGCCCCTGCCAGGTGGCCCTCAGACTCCAGTCCCAGGACCCTCTACCTCCGTTCTCCTGACTCTCATTTCTTTGTGCCCTGCCATAGGTCCTGTCCTGCTGACCCAGGTCCTGTCCTGTTCTCCCCCTGAGTCCAGCTGGGACAGTAAAGCAGACCCATGACCTTCTCAGGGATCCAGGGCCAGGGAATCCAGCAGAGGGAACTACAGAGTTTGCAGATGGGGGCAGGTCTAAGGTCATTCCCTAAAAATGGATTCCTAGAAAAACATAAACCAGCTGTTTACTTTGTGAATTTTATCACCCTTAGGGAAAAAAAAAATCTCATTTTAATAAGGAAGAGAGAGAAGGCATTCCTAGTTGCCCCTTTATTGGTGAACCAGGACACAGTCAACAGAAACTCACAGGAGGCTGTGGACCCAATTTATTAGCCACTGTGTCTCATAAAACTCAGCATTTTTATTAAAAGAGGACGATAGCCAGACGCTTTGCTTGTCTTTAAGAAAATTGCCTTTAATGTCGGGCAAGACTTGGTTTGGTTGTTTTTTGTTTTGGGGTTTGTGGGTTTTTTTTTCTTTTCTTTTTCCAGAATAATTTTTCAAACAAAGCTCAGATTCTCCTGCCTGTTCCTCCAGCCGCAGGAGGGAAAGTGATTTCTGAATCCATCGGATATGTAGGATTTCTTTGTGGCACCGTCTCCATCGCTCAGCAGCCAGCCATGATGTCATAAGCCCATCAGATTTCCGGTAGGGAGAAAACACTGGGGAATTGGAAAGAATGGATGTTTTTTACCCGTCAAGAAGGGGAGTGGGAGTGGGGGGTGAGGGGGATGGTGTGTTTGGAGGAGCCTCGCTGGGGGGAAGAGAAGAGAGGCAAGCTCAGTGTTTGTGATATTAAATGTCAGGCAGAACCTGAAAAGCCCAGCCACCCAGATGTTTTTTCAATATCCAGATGTCTGGCAAGGAACAGACCATGTACCCTCCTCCCAGGAGGCCCTAGGCATTTTGTCTTTGACCTCCAGTTTGCAGCGACTTCTCCCTGCCAGGAGTGAGCATCCTGTATCCTCCCATCACCCACTTTCGGGGTGGAATTTTTTTTTTTTTTTCAAAATCTTTACACATGGATGATAAGGGTAACCAGGTCCAGGTTTTTAAAAGCTGTTGAAGCTGTGATTTGAAAAGTTCAGTCCTTGGAATTAGCTCCCAGAGAGTACACTGTGTAAGCCAAAAGGAGGGGGAAAATCCCTCAGCCAACACACACACACACACACACACACACACACACACACACACACCATATGTGATTCTTAAGCCACAGGACTTCAAACCCCAAACAAAACCAGTGAGGCTGCGAACAAGGACTCAGGCTGACACGGAGTAGAGAGGAGCCTCCCCCAGGAGCACACCTCCCCCAAATCAGAAAAACACACCAACAGCTTTGTTCTTCCTGACAAAGCCCTTGCTTTCAAGGCACCGACAGTTGCCAACAAAAGCACAGGGTAGAACTAATTTACACTCCAACTAGGGCTTCCAGGAGTCATAAAATATGGGAATGGAATCAGCTTAGCCAAGGAAACTGCCTCCCCACCATGGCAGTGGGGACCCCTCAGGCCCCAGACAGGGCAGGTCATGGACTCCTGGTGGCCTGGCCACGTGCCCCACAGAGGCCACCTCCCAGGCCTGTGACATCACAGTTAATTGACTGTGTAAATGAGCCAGGAACTCCAGGCCCCTCAGGGCCACAGCCCAGGGACTTCCACAGAGAAGCTGAGGACAGGCAGCTGTGGAGGGACACAACACTCCAATTAAACCGGAGTCCTCAGATGACAAGCCAAAGGGGTGGCCGAGGGGACAGCGAGTCGGGGCTCAGGGATAGGGGTGGGAGCTGTGTGCCCATCTATAACAGCCCGCATGTTTTGCAGATGAGAAAATGGAAGTTAGTGGCCTGCCCAAGGTCACCCGGCTAATTAAGGGGACAGCCAATACTGAAGGAGAGAAACCACAGGTCTGCCACTACACAGCTCTTCCTGAATGCTACCTAATTTAATCCTCACAACAGCTTTTGAGGGGGAGGGGGAGTACCATTAACCTCTGTGTCTACAAGAACCAATAGAGGAGCAGAGAGAGGTTAAGTCATTTGCCCAAGGTTACACAGCTCCTCATTAACAGAACTTGGCCTGAACTGAATCCAGTGCTTGCTGCATGGCAAGAGGAGGTAGCTGAGGATTAGCTGGGAGCGGTGAATGTGATTTCAGTACACGTTTAAAATGCTGGTGATCCCCACAGAACAGAAGGGAGTAAAATCACTGCAAATTAATTTTTTTAAAAGCTAATTCAGGCAGGAGGGCTGACTGGCCGGGGAGGAGGAAGGGGGAGCCTGCTTTGATTTTGTCCCTGGCAGAGCCTGAATAAAGTATGTAGATGGGCTCTCTAGCCATGTGTGCCTGCTCAGACTCCGCCCATAAAAGCTTCGTCGGGCATCTGCAAGAATCGGACAACCTGCCATGGGGAAGGTGCCAGGAGTACAGGTCGGCCGGGCATAGGAGCCGTGAAAAATCAAATTACAGCCAGTTCTTCTAAGCGGGAGTCCTCCTTTCCAGCCAAGAGCTTCAGTGATCTACGAGTCGCTTAAGCAGCCCTAGCCAGGGATCTGATTCTGGGCTAAAGGAACTGTTCGGGTTCCTGTCCGCAAGACAGGAGTGAGATCTAGTCATTGTGGCCCTGTAACCTAGCCATCTGGGGGCCGTCGCCTGCAGCTGCTTCTCTCAGAGTAGTGCTAAAGAAACCTGCATGCAAGAAGCAGGAGCAGAAGAGAGGCCAGTCTGAGCCCAGGGGCTGGGACAGGAGCTCTCCTGGACCTCCCCTGGTGAGGTGCCTCAGTCCTGTGTCTGTGGGCAACTTGTGCCTGCTTCTCCCTGCTCTTTCCCTCACCAGCATCACTAAGGCTGACACAGGGCTGGCTTCTTATACTTTGCTTCTGTGAACATGATGTAGGGTGGTGAAGCCCAGGCAAGGGAAAGGAGAAAGGAAACAAATTCCTGCATGCCCAGTCTGGCTAAACAGCGCCATTTTCCTATGGGAAAGTTTAGCTGCTCACTCGCCACTTTGTTTCCATCCAGTAGAAATTTGGCTTATTCCATCATCCCACTTCTGCTTAAGAGTGATGACCAACATTAACCTCATTGTCTTCATGGGGAGTCACCCCAGATTACAGGAGTCTCTCAGCATGAACTGTCAAGTCAGAGAAGCCTTCCTGGCGGTGGTGACAATGGTCCTGGGGCCTAGGGTAGAGGAGGAGCATGACACCTCTTACTGGTAGGCCTCCTAAGAGGTTCTCCTTGACACCCACCCAAAGCTGCCTACCTTCCCTGGGTCTCATTCCCTTCCTGACTGTGACTGTGTCTTGTTTGTCATTGTGTCTCTGCACCAGTCTGGAATCCCTTGTGAGGAATGAGACTAGATCTATCTAGTCTCACTGCTCCATTGCCCAGGTCTAGCCCATGGTAGATGGTTTGTTTCATTTTAATCAACAGAATAAACAGGGCTGTCAGGATGGCTCAGCAGGTAAAAATGTTTGCAGCCAAATCCAAGGACCTGAGTTCAATCCCAGCAAGAGAGAAAAAGAGGAGGAGGAGAAGGTGGCCTAGGTTCCCAGCACCCAAATCAAGTGGCTCACAACTTCCTATAACTCCCATTCTAGGGGAATCTAATGCCCTCTGACCTCTATGATCACCTGCTCGCTTGCACATGGTGCACATAAATTCATAAAGTCATGTGCATACACACACATACATACACATAAACTAAAACAATATATAATGGTTTTTGAGCCATAGTCTCCCTATGTAACCATAGCTATCCTGGAACTAACTTGGCAGACCTGGAACTAACTAGGCTGGCCTCAAATTCACAGAGATCTACCTGCCTCTGTCTCTTGAAAGCTGGTATTAAAGATGTATGCCACCACACCTGGCAATAAATCTTTTTTGAAAGAAGAATAAACACTACATGCAAAGGTCCCATAGGGACAAAGGGTTCAGAAGAAGGTGACAGAAAATGGGCCTGAGCCTCCCTGGCAAATCACCCTAGACAAGTCGGTAAGTCGGTATCTCCTCTCCAGCAGGCTCCCTTCTGCGCCCCCCACCCCGCCCATCAAAGTGCCTTTCTTCCCTTAAAGGAGAGTGTCACTAATCCCCTGCCCCATTTGGTTTGCCCCAGGCTTGACACCTTTGAAAAAGAATATGATAAACATTAGCATTGCCTGCCAGAACTCTCTGCCACTAGCCTCCCCCCTCCATTCTTCCCTTTATCCAGGCTACAGGGCCACCTGGAGCGACAGAGGCAATGACAAGCAAATCCAGGAGTCCCAACCAAAAGTCATCCCCCTGTCTCATCTACATTGCCCCCCCCAAGAAAAAAAGCCTGGCCGTTTCTCCTCACTGAAGCTGGGTAGAAAGAGAAAAGCAGCCAGAACACATGGTGTTCGTCCTGTCTTTCGATTCCCAGAGTGTAGTGGGACATCAAGTTATCATCTTTGCCCTCAGATTTTCTCACAGGAGAGACGGAGACACTTTGGATGCTGCCGACATGCACCAAAGGGCAGATCGGTGGCATCAACGCGTCTCTTGTCCCGGTCTTGCTGCCCTGGGGGAAAGGGGACTGATGAACCTGAGGTTTAGGGCTCCTTCCCACACAAGCTGTCCTCGCTAGGGCAAGGCAGTTGGGCCGTGATGGAGAGCCTGTGCTCCTGGGGACGCCGCGAGGTCCATGCATGTGTACGAGCCGCCCCTTCCCAGACGCGAGCTGTTCAGTGCACTCCAGCAAACTTTCCAGCGGCATCTACACCTGCAGGCGTCTCTGCATCGCTACAAACCACCAGCGCGCATCCACAGCCTCTCCTGCTCCCGGGTCGCTGGAGGTCCCCTGAGTTCCAGGTCCGCAAATCCACACACTCTCCAGCCACTGCGGACCTCAGCCTTAGGGATCAGTGCAGTTTCAGATCTCCCCGGCGCCTCCTCCACACCACCTGTGCTCCTCTACATCGCCTCGGGGGCCCTTGGGTCGGTTACGACTACACCGCCCAGCACCTGAGCGATGCCCTCAAGGTTCACCCGATGCCTCATCCGAGTGCTTACCTTGCCCGCGTGCTCACGGTCCTGCCCTGGCTTTGCGGTCTGGTTCACACATTTTGCAATCTTGTCATAAGCGAAAGGAAATCTTGTTATAATCCTGAAGCCACGTGGTTGCTTGCCCTAAGTCCCTTCCTTTTCCAGTCTTTTTTTTTATTTAAATTTTTGTTTTTTGGCTTTTAGGACAATACTCGGCCCCAAAGACCGCTGGCCAGGAACTCCAAGCAGACGCAGCTGGCCGCGGGGGGCGTGGCCCTAGGCGGAGAGAAGGCGTGGCTTGGGCGGGCCAGGCGGACTCTCCAGCCCAGACCTCCCTCCGCCAGGAAACCGTGGCCTGCGACCAAGGCTCCGTTTCCAGCTCATGATTGGTCGGCCCGCCCGCGAAGCTGATGCCTAATTGGCTGAGACGAAGAAGGCTCAGAGGTGGTGGTGGTGTGTAGATTTTATTCTTCGCCTTTTTCTTCCCTGAGGCGGCCGCCGCTCTGTGGGTCCCTCCTGAACTCTGCAGCCCTTTCCTCTCTGCCTCCGTGCTCCCAATCATAAAGCTTAATCCCGCCCCGAATGACAACTGCATTTCTTTGTCCTTACCCACCAAATGGTTCTTTGAGGTCAGGACTCGAGGCTTCTACTGCCCAGTAGTGTATCCCCAGTGCCTGCCTCATAGTAGGTATGCCAAACACATTTGTTGATCAGATTAATAGACAATGTACACATGAGTTTTTGGAGCTATCTTTAGTGCGGGTAACAGTCTTAGGGGGAAATGGAGATATAGAGAAATGCAGTCGCCCTAGAGGGAGTGACAGGGCTGACTGTGGTTACACACGGGGTTATATGTAGACTCTAGCTTTGTAGACAGCAATGCCTTGTGGGGCTATCAGCACCGGCTCTCTCATGTGTCGAGGGTTGGACTAGAGCAGAAAGTGGGTTACACTGTGAGCTATTTCAAGGAATGCTCTGTCCCTAGCGCTGTGCTTGGCAGCCAAATGGTGTAGCTCCTGCCTCCATGCTAACATCCTAGAAACCGCTGAGCCCTTTTCCTCCGTGGGAACTTACCTACTCAACCCAGTCTGCATTGTCAATCTCTGACAGTTTGGTGTCCTGACAGTCTCTGACAGTTTGGCATGGTGTCCATGTGCCAAGGGGAAGACACAAGAATGATCAAACCCTGGGCAAAGTGACTTGAGCCTGGGTGCTGACCTTTGGTGGGGATGTCCTCGGAGAAACCCTAAAAGGTCTTTTTGATCGAGGAGTGGTTTCTGAGAAGAGGCCGGGAAAGGGCTTCCCTGACAAAGGAGTGTGTAGGCGCTGCTCCTGGAGTTGGATCATGGTGGGTTAATGGACCAGAAAACTGCTCTGGGGGAGCCTGTTTCCTGTATAGTGTGAAGCCAGAGTCAGGCATGCAGAAAGTCTGGCTTGGTGACTGATGAATGAGTTCTTGTGTCTGTGACTCCACATGGCCTTCTTCTAAGGACATCAAGTTGTTGGATTTAGGGCCCACCCTAACCCAGTGTAACCTCATCTTAGGTCAATTATATCTACGAAGACCTGATTTCCAAACCAGGATCATTTCTGTCTTTCAACCCACCAGGCTCCTTTGGATCTGTGAAGAGCAAGAACCGACGCTCCAAGGCTGCAGGGAACAGATGTCCTTCCCAGCTGCCCACTGCTCTCTCTCGAGTTTACCTTCAGCTCATGTCTGATCTTGGTACCTGGTGGCTTCTGCCTACCTGGTGGCTTCTGCCTACCCGGAGCCCAGAAGAGAGGGCAGTTCTCCAAATACCAGGACTTCTCAGACCTTCCAACCAATTGTGTGCAGTGTGTGCGTGCGGTGTGGTGCTTTGAGAAGCACCCCCCTCCCCACTGGCCCATCCTTCCACCACCACCGCCCCCTGCCTCCTCCCTACCCCCACCCCAACTGAAGATGGACAAGGACAATTAAAGCCATTTCACAAGCAGCTGGTGATTAATCGCCAAGTTAATTAAAGAGGCAGTAATTGCACTCCCGTTTCAGAGGTGGGAATGATGTCTTGGGCAGGGATGGGTGGTCAGCTTAGGTCTGTCTCCCTGAGAAGGTGGAGCCAGCAAGGCAGGAAGGAAAACAAGTGGGTAGGTTTTTGAAGTGGATGCCTCCACCATAGCCAAAATGTTTATTTGACGCAGTCGGGCGGTGAGTCTTAATGTTTATGCTTGTCTCTGAACATTTCCACATCTTTGAAATATTTCATTAACGACGAGCGGGGAACTCACCGAGGGGAAGGCTTCGTATTTCTAAACTCTAGTTCCAGATTTATAAATGACCTCAAACGCCGGCGTGCCTCAATTTACACAATGGAGCGGCCCTTAAAATTATGTGCAAATCGAATCCCGTTTGCCCACCCAGTACATCTTAAGGCTGCTGATGCTCTGTCTTCATTTCTGATTGATTTTCCCTGGCAGAGGCACCAAATTCGTTGCTTTAAGTGTCAGGCTCTCCCTGTCAAGTAGTTAATGACCTATAAAGCACTTAAACCGCACTGGAAGAGGTGCTATTTGGAGGCACCCCGCTGTGTCCCCTCTCCTATTGTCAGTAATCACCCCTCATTTATTTGCTCTTATTGGTTTGGAATTTGCTCTCAGGTTTGCCTAAAGCCCAGGCCCTCCAGGGAGTGTCGAACTCTTCAGGAACTCAGATGGGTGCTGGGGTTGGCATCCAGGGGGCTGCTCCCGTGGGAGTGTCTTCCTTCCTTGAGTGCCTTTTGCTTGGGGGAACTTGGGCATGGAACTGTTCTTTGTCATGTCTCAGTTTCCTTCTCTGTGATGTTCCAGAGATGGTGCCTGTCTGGAAGCAACTGGTGAGGGAGGGAGGAAGAGAAGAGGCCCAGGGTCAGAGTGAGCAGAGGCAGGGGTAGAGATGGGCTCCAAAGCCAGAGCCAGTAGGAACATCCCTAGGTGGCAGAACCAGGCAAGCCATCGCTGTGGGGTGAGAACAGCTGATGAGCTTCAACTGGAAAGGAAAGCCCATTTGCATTCTGTGGCTGTTGTGACCAATTACCACAAATGTGACTTAAAGGAACACACATTCTTTTATGGTTTGGGAATGGAATCTAAAGCATCATCAATGCAAAGAAACCAAGTGGTGCACACAGCCATACTACTCTCTCTTGAGCGTTAAGGGAACCCATTTCAGGCCCCTTTCACCTCTGAATCACCCTCCCTGGCTATGGCCTCTCCCTCCACCCTCAAACCCAGTACAGAGCCTCTCCCTGCACCATAATCAGCCCATGTACCCTTCTCATAAAGATATTTGTTAACTCTCAAAATCCAGGGTTGTCACTGCATCTCAAGAGACTTAATCCCATCTGCTGTGTAAGGAACATCGCAGGCTCTCAAGATTAGGAGGGGGACATCTTGGGAGGACACAGAAGGTCACTCAGCGAAGTGGTCCATAACATGGGTTCTGAAGCCATGCTGGGGCTTCAGCTGCAACACCCACTGGTTAAGCTGCCTTGGGTAAGTTGTTTTATCTCTTGAAGCCTCAGTTTCCTCACCCATAAAATGGGATCAGTGCTTGCTGCCTGATGACAAAATTAACCATGAGGTAGAGGGAACTTCCTACCAGAGTAGAGGCTGAGAGAGGTCCTTCCGAGGAAGGACAGAAGAGGGGGTGGGGCAGGGCAGGCTGGAGTGAAGAAGGGCAGCATCAGCTTCAGGAGAGGAGTGTGCACTCACCTTGCATGCATGTATAAATTCTGTTCCGGGGGTGATGGACAGGAGACACAGACTGCGTCTAAACAGTTTTGGATTTAAGTCATTGCGCTGAAGTCTTACTCACTTATCATAAGCTTCATTCTTTCCAGGCGTGCAACTCAGTGGTCTTCAGCACACAACACAGGCTGTATAACTACTACCGCTGGGTGATTCTAGAACATTCTCGTGATCCGATAAAGAGAGCCCATACTCACCAGGCATCCCCTAAAGCAGGGTAGTATAGAAGGGAACACCCTAAAGGTCTCTATGGATTTAAACATAGAAGGAAGACAGGACAGCCTGACCGCTGCAGTGTGGGATAATGACTTAGCCTTTGGGCTAGACCAGCTGCTGAGGACAATTCCCTCCCTGCCCCAACCCCAGCTTCCTCACTTTGTCCAGTGAGACATGTAGCATGAGGGCCGGCCCTCATGTTACAGAGACAAAGATAATTTACCACACCAGACACAGGACTAAGGCAAGGCTTGGGATCACACTATATAGCCACAGTAAACTTTCAGGTTTTTGTTTGTTTGCTTGTTTTTTAATCTTTAAACAGTCTCTCACGCACCTAGGTTAGCTTTGAACTCAGTGTGTAGCTTTGATTTCTGATTCTCCTGCCTCTAGCTCTTGCATGCTGGCATTATGGTCATGTTCCACCATGCCTGGTTTATGCAGTGCTGGGGATCAAACCCAGGACTTTGTACATTCTAGGCAAGCATTCTACCAATGCAACCACATCCCAGGACCACGCCTACCACTTTTCTTTCTGGATCTGGTGCCCTGGCTCTGGAGCATTGTCCATTTCTATAGGGTTTAGCTGTTCCTCAGAGAAGCCAGCTGCCCTCCTGGCTCTTCCACGGTACACAATAACTGCCGAGAGAGGCAGCTGACTGAGGGGCTTCTGCAGGAGGGTGCTGGGGCATGGCTGGATCCTGCTCTGTGCCTCCCACACAGACTCATCCACTTTAGGACAAACAAAGGGATTCCAGAGGGGTTTCTCCATCTCCCCACCCTCTGACCCCTGGTTTGACTCAGTATGACTGATAACTTGGGGAATCCTAGGCCCTTTCTGCCAAGGGTGCCTGACCTCACCTGCAGGCAGGAAGAGAGGCCATCCTGTGAAATGAGAGTGTGGTCAGGACATTGCTGAGCTGGCTGAGGCTGCCCCTGGCAGTGACAGGGGCTCATGGGAGCAATTAGCAGAACCGCACTTACAGGCCTCATGGCCCCTGATTTGGTCTGCCAGCTCATATCACCAGAGCATCTTGTCAGCTGCTGGCCTGTCCCCCCTGGTGGCTGGACCTAGAGCTACCAGGCAGGTGGTATGGCCTCCAGAACCCCTGTATATTTATTGTGGGGACTCTTCTGGTGGTGAAGATGCCCCAACATGCCCATTTCAATTCTCTTATATATAAGATGGGTTACATTTCAGGCATTCAATTTCCACTTCCCGGAAACTGGAGCAGGGGAAAAAAAAAAAAACAAAAAACACAGCATCATTCTCCCTCTTCAGCAAGCACAGGCACTGAGAGGCAAAGGCAGGGAAGGAGTCATTTATTCTTTAAACAAATGACTCTTGAGCCCTGAGTATGAGTCAGGGTCCAGACAAAGAGACACAAACAAGGTTTCTCTGTGCTGGGAAGCTTAGGGCCTCCTGGGAGAAGACGGGGGGTTTGTGTGAACTGATTTAATATGAGGTGATGAAGAACAAATAAACCACCTGGTGGGGGAGGGGCTTAGGGAAGCTTCATGGGGAAAGGGTATCTGAGCATCCTCTTCTTCAAGTAAGGATGGAATGAGGGGCCTTGGCAGGGGATGGAGGGGAACACTGAGGTGCCGACTGGAGCATATTTGAGCAGCAGTCACAGGTCAGACTTGAAGTGACTTTAGGTCAATGACAGCTGATCTGTCGGGACCATTTTTTTTTTCTGGCAGGGTTGTATATAAGCTAGGCAAGCCTTGAAATCAGGACATAGTAAAAGACCTCGAGTTTCTTTAAAACTTCTGAAATCATATTTATCGTGTGTGTGCCTGAACACGGGCATGTGTGAGAATGCCCCAACACGCGTATGGAGGTCAGAGAACAATTGTGAGGGGTTATTTCTCTCCCACCATGATGTGGGTCTCAGGATGAAAATTGACGTCATCAGCCTTGGTCGAAAGCATCTTTACTCCCTGAGTTTCCTCATTGGCTCAATTCCTGAGTGCTGGGATGCCAGGTATGTGTGGTCATGGTACCAGGAATCAAACCCAGAGCTTTGTACATCCTAGACATGCGCTCTTCCAAGCAAGCTCTCTCCCGGCCCAGGACCACCTATGCTTACCCTGTTCTCAGCAGAGAGACTGGAATAGGTTTGGATCTGACAGATGTTGAAGGACAGATGGGTGAACAGAGGCCTGAGAGCTGGCAAAGGACTCAAGCCCCATTCTTGCACATAGCAGAGGCCACCGTGACGTTGTGAGTCACCTTCGGCCGTGTCGATGCCCATTTCCCAGGATCATTTGTGGAAAAGGCCACCCTAACGCACTGAATGAACTTGTCCCCTTTGTTACAGTGAATTTGGCCATGAAGGTGATTTGGTTCAGGCAGACAATGAGCTTAACATGGTGGGTTTGAGCTATGGAAATACTGACTTGGTGCAGAATCAGGGAAGGTCTAAAGAAGAAGAAGTTAAGCAGACAGGAAAGAAGACAGGGATCTGAGGAGAAAAGCAGCCCCCAGATTATCTAAGGCCCAGGGCAGAGTGGCTACGTTCTCATCGAAGGCAGAAGGGTTAGCCAGAATCTTGTCCATAGAGCCTGAGGACTGGGAATGAGACAGGCCAGAGAGCAAAAGGCAAGACTGCTGGGCCCCCAAAGGCCCACAGAGTGGTAAAAGAAAACCCACTGCAGACATAGCCACTTGCAAAGTAAGTTTGCAGTCAATGAGAGGGCTACAAAGGCAGAGCGGTGCCAATTACAGCAGCATTATCCCGGATTAGGAAGCTCCTAGGAGGCCGCTCCTGCTTCCAGACATGCTGTGCCTGGGAATTTCTAGGGGACACCTGGGATCCCAGGGTCCAAGCTATCAGGTACAGGCTGCTAGACAAATCTAACTCCAGGACCTGCAGTGTCCTGCCTCTATGCCATCAAGGATGTAGTTCACTGGGAGGTAGCAGGAGCCCCGCTCCCCACAACACATAGAGCAGGAAGGAGGAAGGGAGGGAGAGAATTTAGATATGGACCATCTCTGCAGGGGCTTTCAGTGGCCTTCCCCAGCATCAGGTCCCTTGATAGCTCTTTCTATTCCATGCCTACCCATGACATCACTCCTTGGCCTAACCCATGGAGACATGCTCTCATCTGGAGCTAGCCCAGAGTTGCCCTATCTCTTCTGGGCTTGTCCTATCAACTTCTCTCAACACTAGCTTCTGCTTCGGTAAACCAGAGAGATCAGACATCCCACCCCAGCCCACCCCACACCTCACTCACAGGTCTGTTTTCAGAATGAGGTGTTGCCGATAAAAAATCCAGAGACAAAAATACCAGTACAACCTCTGTGCCTGAGAGCGCCTGTTGAAAGAAGAACCCTTCCCACTGGGAGCCCCAGGGGTCTCTTTCCATCATTTCCCACAGGGAAGGTTCAGCAAGTGCAGTCCAGGTGGTGGATTGGAGGACGTTCCCTGAAATACCTTACACAGAGGTTGAAAAATCGGAAACAGCTGAAGAGGCCATTGATAGGGGCCTGATTAAATTAGGGCCATTCGTCCTGTGAGCCCTCTGCTGTAATTAGAGTCTGGCAGCATCCACACGCTGTCTTGGGCAGATCCCCACGTGGGGCTTTGTGCGCAAAGCCAATGCAAACACCTACAGAACGACTGCACGAGCTCTTCAGAGCTCTCCCACGGACGCCCTGTACTTCATCCATCCAAATATACGGCTGTGATTAACCAGAGAGAAAGGCCTTCCCAATAGCCTAGCTGTAATCTCTAGGGAGGGGCTTCAGATGGCAGCCAGGAGGTGGCGGGTGCATCAGAGCAAATTTCACCGTGCTGGAGATTAAATGTTTTACCACACTCTGTGTCTGTGGCACCTGCTTGTATTCATAGCGACAAATTCAATGCCAAGTGCAGAAAGCAGCACTTAGCCAGTGCTCAATCAAGGCTTGGGGGCCATAATTACAACCACGGTTCAAGGAGGAGCCGGCAAGGTTCACAGAGTCTCGTGTTGACGACTCCAGTGACGTCTCCAGTGCTGAAGTCCCTCCTGTGGGCAAATGACATCCCCAGGCATTTAGGAGGGACAGATTGACGGACAGATTGACGCCACTCAGCCTGACTGAGCCGAGGCAATAGCCCACCTCTCCCGGAAGAGCTGTGTGCCAAGAAAACTATTGAACTACATAAAAATCCATCCCTGAAGTCCCAGAGGCATCCTTAGGCTAGAACATGGCCTTTAAATTAGATGGAGGAGGAGGGAAAAAAAGGAGGCAGGTTTTGCCTGTAACTCGATTTCAGGTTAATGAGAGCTAGGGGCCAAAGAACTAATGATGCCCCCAGCAGAGCCCACCCACTAAAGTCCTGTGATAGTGGCTGTGAGGGACATTCTAGCCCCACTAAGCATCACTGATAACAAGCACATGTTCCCATGGAAACTGCTGCACAGAATCCTCTGGAAATTTTTTCTGGGGGTGGGGGCACAGCTCCTGTACCTAGTTCCTGAGGTTTGGTTTCTCGAGATGCTTTTCTTTTGCAAAGGTTGTGGTGAGCTGGAGTCAATTGAGGGGTCGGGCGGGGGTCATCAACTTCCAGTCCTTTACCACTCTTGGGAGAAGCTGAAGGTGGGAAGCTGTAGGGTGTCCCTTGAAGTGATCCTGATGTCCTAAGGCTCTAAAGAAGCTACCAGGTGAGAAGACCTCAGAGAGTCAGCAGCCTAGGCCAGAAGAGTGCGTGGAAATCCCTCCAGGCAGGGACAAGGACAAGCTCCACCCATGAGACGGTCACATCAGCCTTCCTTGAAGAGCCCAGGCTCCTCTTTACCTTCCCCATTCAGCCATCCTCTCTCAAGTACCTCCCAGCTGTGCCCCTTCTGGGGGTGCTGCTAGACCCAAGAACCACCTCCCCTCTGCACCACGGCCTGCGCTACCCACCTGCTATCCCCTGTAGCTGAAGAAGCCCTAATCTGCCTCCTGAGAAGGATGCTTCCATTTTCTGAGATCTGTCTGTTCTCTATCATTGCCCTAGCAGTTTGAATCAAGGAAACATACTCAGCGGGGACCAGGGAGCTCCCGTCTGTCTTTAGGACTACACCCTGAGTGGTCTGGTTTGTCGCTGGAAACCCAGGCTCAGGCAGGCAGATGAGTTGCTGCTAGGAAGTGGAGCTGGGTCCTAAGGGAGGTCTTGTGCCTCTCCTCTCCCTTCCGATTCAAGGCCTGTCCCCAAGGGGTTCACATTCAGGGCCTCTTCTCCTTCTCCTTCCTCACTGCCATCTGCATCCTTCATCCTTGCACCAGCTCCTCTCCCCAGGCTCTTAGGCTTGGGTGGGTGCTCAGCCTTCTTTGCTGACTACTGGGAGACACAAAATACTCTGCCCTAACTCTCCCTAATATGGAAACCCCTTATTAGGTCCCCCCACCCTGAATCATACACGTTCCTTTCCTCCCTCCTCTTCTTTTCCTTCTCCTTCCCTTCCCAGACTCGATTCTTGACCAACAGGGCCCTTCGTAAAGTCCTGTCGCCCAACCTTGTACCCGTTTTTGGCGCAACTAGACCTCAGCTGTCATATCACTCTGGCAATGTCTGTGTTCCCAGGAGGGGCAATGGGTCTTGCACAGTCCCTTGGCCACAGTAAGGAGCTGAGACTTTATTGCAAGCGAAGTAGAAGCCACAGAGGCTTTTCACAGGCAAGGGACAAAAACAAAGTAGGTTTTTCCAGGATCCCCTCAACTTTTTATAGGGAAGAGGCAGTGGGGACGTTGGGGACTTCTGGGGGGAGCTGGGTGTTGTGTCCTGAGCCAGGGCACCATGTGAATTCCCACCAGGCTTCCTCACTCACCTAGAAAGGGCAGGGAAAACCTGAGTCCCAATCAGAGAGTTCAGAGACTGGCTATAGAGTTCAGGAAGCAGAGGAAGTAGCAGCCAAGTGTTTGCTGGCTGCAGTTCCCACCCCAGCATTGACCTTCCTCTCAGGCTGCTGGAGTCGGGAGCCTGGGGACAGCTCTGTGCCACACAATTTCCCTCCTTCACAGACCAGGAACTCATTAAGCCATCCTCGAGCACAGGCCTTCACTTAACCCAGTCCATGAGGAGCCTTGCTTGTTGGATGTTCACAGAATGGGCCTTGATAGAACCAGGCTTGTCAGTTCCTGGCCACTGGGCCCAGAAAAGACTGGTGCCACTATCCAGGGGCACAGTGGGCTTCCAGAGATCAGCCTGTGTCCTCCGCTCTAGCCTTTGTATTCCTTCAAGGAGGGTCTCACTTGCAGAACAGAAGGTGTTGCCTGAGAGGAGACGGTTCAGTACTGCTGGGTCCAGGCTAGGTGCCTGCACATCGATACATCCTTGTCCCCTGGGTGCACACAGGCTTTGCAATGAACATTCCAGGAACTTTTGAAGTAGCCTGGAAAGCAGGGGAAGTAGATTGGCCTGTCTGTTTCACAGATAAACTGAGTCTGGGAAAGGCAAAGGAGGGAAGAAGGGTGAGAAAGGATCCCTGCAGCCCGGGACACAAAGGCCTTCAGTCCCTGTCTTCCAAGGATATGGTTCCCCTATTGCAGAGCTGCCTGGAGGATGAAATGAGGGGTTCCTTGAATGAGTTTCTGGTGGGGGGAGGGGGCAGAAAGACTGAGGGTCACTTTCATCCACCCTGGCTTGAACTTCAGCACAGAGACCCGCCTGCCCACCTACCCCGGGAAGCAGAGCCACGGAAGTGGCATGGAGACAGCTAGGCTGGTCTCCATCTGAAGTTGGGGCAGAATGGGCCAAAAGCAAATAAGTAAAGACAGAAGAAAATAGGATGAAGCTGAGGGTGGTGGGGTCAGAAGAGGCCACAAGGAAGGGATTTGGGGGAGCTGGGTCTTAGGGTAGAGTAAGAAAGTGGCCTGGAGAGCCAAGGGCAGTAGGCACAGTGAGGTGAGTGCCCACACAGGCTGGTGGGAAATCAGCTAGGCGTTCTTATTGGAGGAAAGGAGCACCTGTAATCTGTCCTCCACCCCTACCCTAAGCAAACCAGGCTTCCCTTTCTCACCAGTACGTGTGGTGTGGAACCTCCCTGCTCCGGGCCCTGGTTCACCGCCACCTGCCATATCCTAAGCCTCCATATCCGGCCCTGGGCCCAGCCAGCTTTTGTGTATGCAGTTCTTCGCTGCCCACTCTTCATTTCTCCTTAGCTATACCATTCCCCAGCTCCACCCAGTATGTGGCAAGCAGTCATTTATTGCATTGATCTCACTGTTGGAGCCCAGGCTGACCTTGAGTTCACCACGACCCTTCTGCTCAGCCTCCTGAATGCTGGAGTGATAGGCATGAGCCACCACGCCTGGCTGTGAATTTGTGCCTTTGGGCTGACTGAGCAGGGAGCACGGCTCAGTGACCAGGCACAGCCCTGATCTGCCTGCGGGCCCCAGTGGAGACCTGTGCGAAGAGAGCCATGTGCACAGCTCTGTAAGGGATGGCAGTAAAGGATGAAGAGGGAAAGAAGTGGTGGACAAAAGAGCCTGGGGGGGGGGAACTGAGGTGCCCTTTGCCCACAGGATCAGGGGAAGAATGGCTCTCTAGATGGAGGGGAAGGCTGGGCGAAAGCCCGGAGATGGAAACTTCTGTCTGGCAGGAAGGATGAGAGAGTAGGTCAGGCCAAAGCAGGAAGAAGCCTGAATGTGCAGGTGACGGCATGGTCTACGGGCCCTGTTCCTGGCCCAGATCATGTCCTTGGACAAGAGAAGTGGCTCTGGGTTCCTAATCCAAGAAAAGGCTCATGGCTTATGGAACGTCTCCTAGAGATTTTCATAGACGAGGTTAAATTCATTGTCTTCCTCAAACCTATTTCGTTTCTCCTAGGAGAGAAAAGAGAGGGAACGAAGGAGGGGGGAGAAAGGAGAGAGAGAAATATTAGGTAGGAAGAGAACAAATTTGAACCAATGTTTATTCATTTATTGCATTGATCTCACTGTGTAGCCCAGGCTGGCCTTGAGTTCACTGCAATCTTTCTGCTCAGCCTCCAGAATGCTGGAGTGATAGGGCTGAGCCACCACGCCTGGCTATAAATTTGTACCAATTTATTTTTGGTTAGGGGCAGACAGCTTACTGAGTCACTTCAATAGGAAACATGACCTCTGTTCCCAAGCCCACCTCTTCTGCCATGCCTCTCCATAGCTGCCCTCTACCCTCTAACCCCAGCAGGCTCCCAGGGCCAGTTTCTGGCTCCTCCTCTCTGGCCTGGAATGTGATCCCCTCCACATAGACACCCAGCCCTTAACTACGAGAATTCACCGGCAGGTGCATCTTAAGAGGACCAGGGAACCCTCCCTGTTCCTCATGCTGGCCTGGCCTCACCACAGAACCTGTCCTCCAGACAGGGCTACCGATTTCTCTGCATGCCTTTGGGGTCGGTAGTTTATTCCCGCAGAGTAGGTTTCTAGAAGGCAAGTGTACCTCACTTACCTGCCTAGCACCCCAGAGCCTGACCTTGTATAGACACTGACTGAGATCTTTCCAGTGGTCCAGGGTGGGAAACCCTGTTTCCAGTTAGGGCCTAGTTCAGGGTTTTGAAAACTAGAGATTCAACAAACACTTCCAGCCTGGAGTGAGGGGGCCAAGTACCAGTTCCTGCACTCCTTGAAGCTTCTCCACGGTGTTTTGAGACCACCCACCTTGCAGGTTTCCCACACTTTGCAGAGTTCAAAGCTCTGGGACTCACGTTACTCTTTTGAATTCTGGCAAAGCTGGCAGCTCAGGTCAGTATTACTCATCCACTTTAGAGATGAGCACACTGAGGTTCAAGAGAGAAAGCGTGACAAAGTAGTGAGCCCGAGGCCCAGTTACAATAGCAGCTAGAGCTGGCACCAGTGCACAGCCAGCTCAGACTGTAACCAGCACATGCCTGGGGCCATCTGGAAGCCTTATGCTCTCACTTGACCGGCCAGTGTAGACACTGCACAGTGCTCACCAGTGGTGGTTATAATCGCCACACTGTGTGAGTTCACACTAGATCCTGGGTTGCCCTCTCAACAAGGTAAGCTGTTCTCAAAGAAAGCCTGGGAGGTGAGGATTACCCTGGCTCCTCCGAATACAGACCAGGAGATTCAGGCTCCTCCAAGGCTGCAGGGCTGCTGAGGGATCAACCAAGTTCAAAGCTTGGTTGACCAGTCCTCCCAACCACTAGGTCAGCTTGTGGGGATGGCACAGTCAATTGTGAGTGGCCCAGTTCTGGGGTCTATTAAATTCCCATGGCATAGATGAGGGAGAGGTGAGAAGGAAGCAGGTTCCATGTCCCCAGGCCCCGGCATACCTTGGAACGAGGACTTTGGCTGGAGACAGGGCTGCCAGTCTCTCCTTCAAGGCAGGCATAGACCTCTGTCTCTCGGCGTTGTAGACCCTGCAGGAAAGAGGGCACCAGTGTCATGGCAGGTAACATAGAAGGGCAGTCCCCAGGTTCCTGCCTGTTGTTAACCGGATGTGCTGTGGAAGCCCAGGGAAGGGCAGAACCCCTGGGCTGTCCCCATTAAAACTGCCAGTCTCTAAGTCACTTGAGAGACTAATTGTACAGGGACAACTCTGTCTATACCACACTGCTTCCCTCAAGGACCGCCAGCAAAGCCCAGCTTGGGACTCAGTCCAGACTCCCCCTGGCTGGCAAAAGGACACACTGTGGCCCACCATCCCTGACAGTCCTCAGGTCCCTGAGGCCCCAGCAGCAGCAGGAAACCACCTACATGATACCTAAGGCCCCTGCTAACTTCTGCCCTCAATCCCTGGTTCAGGGACTGTCCATGACGGAATCCCATCCACCGGTTCACCTTTTAGGTCTCCTCTTACTCACTACCCATTCTGGGCTCCCAGACAACCCAGGCATGCAGTGGGAGCTCACTCCTCATTCATCAGTCCTGTGCCTTGCTGGAAGATTCCAGAGTCTAGCTCCAGAGCCCAGTGTACGCTGCTCTCTCCCCAGCCTGTATTTCCCTTTGGTCCCCTCAAGCCACCCTACTCTGGCCATCTAGGGCTAGAGTCATTCCCTAAATATGCACCCTTGGAAACACACGCTCCCACTTTCCCCCTGACCACAGCCCTGCAATCTGTGACTTCTCCAGAGAACTTCCCTGGGGCTGAGAAGCTGGGACCCAGCCTCTGTGGCTCACTTGGATATGGTTCACATCCAAGGTACACCCACAGCCTTCAGCAGACTGGGAATCTCTTGGGGACAGGGACCATGTCTGGTTTGTCTGTGGGCTCCGAACTCTATAGCTGGATTCGGCACAGTGAGAGTGCCACCAGGTGAGGACTGGTGAGGGAACTTCTCCCTTACTAGGTGTGTGGGGCCAGTCACTCCTGAGGGTCTTTAGCAGCCAGACCACAGATTCCAAGACGGTGAGAAGACCCTGACTTTGAAGTCACACAAGACCAGGTTCAATTCTTGGCTCTGATACCTGCTGTCTAGTACCTGCTGTCACAGGCAGCCTCTTTGCTGCTCTGTGCCTCAGTTTCCTCATCTACAAAATGGAAATTATCATATCTGTCTTATAGGCCCAACACGTGAATAAATATGAGGCTCCACATAAAGAGCCTTGCACCGAGTTAGGCAAACAGTAGGTGCTTAATGTGCAGTTGTTCGAAGATCCTCTAGGAAGGCACCACCCCAGCTGCGGTGTTTCGGAGCTCTAGAACACAGCTTGCAAAAGCCCAAGCAAGAGGCAGAAACCCTCCCTTCCCCCGTGTACTTGTCACATGGATGCCGGCTTGTTGCCAAGGAGGCGGTTTCCCTGGCAACAGTCAAGCAGGGGTTGGTGAGGCAGGCTGGGGAGACAGGTGGTGCTCAGAGGCAGGAGGAGGGTGGGGAGGTGGGAGGGGAGAAGGGAAGAAAGCGCCCAGAGGTAGCCACGCATGAAAACCCCTGTAATAAACCATTTGGCGCTTGGGAGACCCTAACTTCAAGGGCACCAGACACAGGCAGGGGTGGCGAGGCTGTCCTGAGGACTGCTCGTAGTGTCTCTCAGCTAGACAGAGGGAGGGGCTTGGAAGAGGATTTTCCAGCCTGCCTCATCTCCAAGGGAAGAGAACTTCCAAGGCCCATTCTGAACCCTGTGGGCCTCTGTGCCTGACCAGAGAACTGACCTCCGCCCAGTGCACAGGGTAGAACATGTTACCCAGACACAGTATGACCCCTCAGGCCTCTCTCAGACCTCACAGACCCAGGGACCACAGGTGGTTCCCTCTCTCTCATGTCTCCACTATTCTGGCCACCCTAGCAGGTGCAAACCCAGAGAAGCCAGGGACCATCAGAGTCAGGGAAGGGCACCCTGTTTCTGGTGTCTGCATTGTAAAAGGCCTTTGACAGCTGGTGTCCAGTGGAGCCTTTGATAATCCTGACCTGCTGGCTGCATTTGCATTCAGGGTTTGACCTGCTGTTCCGGCTGTGAAATGCAGGAGAGAGCCTTGTCAGCAGGACACTTCCAAGCCTCTCGTCCAGTTCAGTTTTCTGGGCCTTTCTCAGCAATGGGCAGCAAGGTTAACGGGGAGATTGCCTCCCTCGACTCTGCCAGATTGTCTTCAGGCTCTGCTGGCCTCTGCTCTGCAGCGGTCACTTCTCTGACTCAGGTCCTACAGGCCCTTTTGCCTCCTGTTGCCCAGTGGGCAGTTACAAATGTTCATTAGCCTGGTGGAAGAATCAAGGTCAGCCTCCAGGTTGGTTTAGGGCAGTGCGAAGCGGGCTGTCTGGGTCTGGATCTCCTCTGAGAGTACTCAAGGGTCATGGGCTAGCTCTGAGATTACAGCTTAGAAAGAGGCGGTACTGTGGAGCACCCCAGCTCTGGGTCGGGGGTCTGGTATGATTGAAGTCGCCAATCCACTCCTGGGAAAGATTTTCCAATACCACATCTGAGTGTGAGAAAAGTCACTTCATGGGGCTGGAGAGATGGCTCGGCAGTTAGGACTACTCTTTCAGAGGACCGTGGTTCAAATCCCAGTACCCACATGGCAACTCACAACTGTCTGTAACCTCAGTTCCAGGGGACCTGGTACCCTCATACAAACATGCAGGCAGGCAAAACACCAATGCACAGAAAAATAAGTAATTTTTTTTTAAGTCACTTCAAAGAGGACAAGAATGAGGCATTGGGGGTGGGGACACTGGGCCAGGCAGAGGCAGAGGGCAGAGGTGAGGGGAGGTCTTTAAAAGCTACTGACAGGGGCTGGAGAGATGGCTCAGTGGTTAAGAGCATTGCCTACCCTTCCAAAGGTCCTGAGTTCAATTCCCAGTAACCACATGGTGGCTCACAGCCATCTATAATGAGGTCTGGTGCCCTCTTCTGGCCTTCAGGCATACACACAGACAGAATATTGTATACATAATAAATAAACATTTTTTTAAAAAAGATAAAAGCTACTGACACCCCATTTGCTAGAGTTATCCCCTCTACCCTGCATCAGGTCTTGAATCTAAGCTGCCCTGGAAGGTCCGAGCAGACGTCAGGCCACAGCCCTGAGCTTGTGCAGGATGAGGAGAGGGTTTGAGGGAGACCATGACAACCTAAGGAAGAGCAGGCATGACGACTGGAGAGACAGAGAGGAGCCAGGGGAGGCTGTCGTGAACATTATTTTGGAAAGGACCATCTGAGCAGAAAGTAGGTATAGGAAGGACCTCTTGACGGGTAGACAGTGACAGCTTGGAGGCTGTGAACAGAGTTCTAATCTTGGTCTAGGGTGGAATGGCAACTTCTAAAGGGTTGATGGTCTCAAGAATTGCTTCTATAGGCATAGTCAGGTACACCTTTAACCCTAGCACTTGGGAGGCAGAGGCAAGGGAATCTCTGCGAGTTCAAGACCGGCCTAGTCTACATAGTGAGGTACCAGCACACAGGCCAGCCAAGTGAAGAACAGGAAGGGCGTCTGGCCTGAGTGACAGAACAGCCAGCATTTTCCAGGAAGAGGATGTTAGAGGCACACAGTGCCTGAAGATTTGGAATTTGGCTAAGAACTGCTAATGAGACATCTCAGTGGAGCTGGGTCCAAGGCTCAAAGATGTATGAGACAAAAGCTGGGGCTGATTCAGACATGGATGGTATTCAGAACCCTTCCCGATGAGATCACTCAGGGGTGGGGAGTGGGGAGTGATAGTAAAAGAGGTGAGGGGTCCCAGGGCTGAACCCCAATGTCTACACCAATGTTTGGAGATGAGGGTTCCACAGCTCCCGAGGAAGAATCAGTGAGAGGGGGCTGAAGAGGTGTGGCAGTGAATCAGGGGAGGATCGAGAAAGAATGAAATGTTCTAGAATCGAGGAGGAGGGAGCACTCAGGGAGCTGTCAGAAGCTGCTGAGTCATCAAGGGACCTGGGGACCCAGAACTGCCTGTCAGATATAGCCACGTGGAACCACAGTGACAGCCGGCCAAGGAGAGTTCTGGTGAAGGGTGGCTGCAGGGCTAGCCAGTCAGAAAGGAGCGAGGGAGGGCTGGGAGACGCCATAGTGGGCCAAGCCCTTGCCACAAGTGTGAGGGACCTGAGTTCAAATCTCCAGAATCCATACAAAACCAGGTGCAAGCAGTGTATGTCTGTTATACCAGCACTCCTACGGTGAGATGAGAGTCAGAGACAAGAATTCCTGGAGGCTCGCAGGCCAATTAGCCTGGAGTATGGCGCAGTGAACACAAGCAGACCTTGTCCCAACTACGGTAGAAAACGAGGACCAGCATCCCGGTTTGCCCTCTGACCTCTACACACTTACTGCGACACATTGAAATCCACACTCACATATACAGATGGTATGCACACACGGGCATACACAGACTTTCTTTTTAAATGTCAAATAAAAAAAAATCAAGAAAAGGCACCCTGGGGCGTTCTGTCATCTGTAGAGAAGGGAGGGCAACTGGAGGGAACACAGTTCAAGAAGAGGAATTTAAGACGGAAGGAATCACAGTGTGCTGGGAGCTGCAAAGGCAGTGCTGGATGACTAACCCTGCATTAATCATCAGGACCAGGACTCAGAAGGTTTAAGTAGTAGAATCAGCAAGTTCCAGACAAGTCCGAGTTAGCACAGTGAGACCCTGTCTAAAGCAAAACAAACACAAGGCTTCGCTTCTGTCAGGCTAGCCCGTTTAGAAACTCTAATAGGTCGGGATTCTGAACACAAGTTCAAGTGCTACGGTGCTTTGGATAAAGTGTGAGTGCTTTTCCACACGAAGGAAAGCAAAGCTGACACAATTAACAGAAGTATGCAGACCCACCATCGCACCGGCAGACACTCAACACCTGATAAGACAGACAAAGGAAATCAATAGGGATCAACAAGGATCTGGACTATTTTAGCAATGTGATCAGCAAATTTGCTATCACGGACACATATAGAACTCTCACGCACCATGAGTGAAGTGTGGCTGCTTGCCAAGCGTGTGCAGAGCACCAGGTGAGACATAAAGCCAGTTTCAATGGCATTCAGGATATAAAAGTCAGAATACATGTACATACAAAAAATAGATTTAGCCAGAGACAAGGAATATTACAAAGGAGCTGGGGAGATGACTCCGTGGTTAAGAGCACTGGCTCTTCTTCTAGAGGACCCCAGTTCAATTCCCAGCACCCACATGGCAGCTCACAACTGTCTGTAACATCATTTCTACAGAATCTGATGCCTGCTTCTGGCTTCCTTGGACGCCAAACACATAAGTGGTACACAGACATACATGTAGGCAAAAGGTTCATACATACATTAAAATCAAGGAAATCTTTTAAAAAATTCTGTGCAACTCTACATTCTTAAAATACAGTTGGATAATGAAACTCAAGCTCGGAATTCCAGCACCCTGGCCGTGGAGGCAAGAGGATTAAAAACTCGTTAGCCTGAGCTATGGGTGTAAAGACAAAAGCTGAAAATAAAAGCAATTATAAGGACTGAGGCTACTGCTCGGGAGAACAGTACTTGCCTCTTACCTAGTGTGTACAAGACCCTGGGTTTCATTCCCAGATGAGCAAGGAAAGGAGTGGGAGGGAGAGGGAGGAAGAGATTGATTGGGAGAAAGAGAGATTGATTTTCACATAGCAGCTGACACCACACTCTCTCCTAGTGTGGAGCTGCTGGGAAGGAAGAGGGAATTTGGGGGAATCTGGGGCGGCATACGCTGCAGCAGCTGGTGGAAAGTCCCTGGAGAGGAGAAACTAAGGGCCCTTCGAGAACTGTCCTGTTCTGAGAGCTGTCAGTGTTGCCCCCCACGGGAACGTTCCTTGGCCTCATTGCCGCCTCCCCCACCCTCAGCAAACATAGCCTAATTCTGATCATGCTTTGGGTGAGGATTTGTGGCCAGGTCTCATGTGTGCATCAACAAGGTTCTGGAGACAGGAGGAGTGGTAAACACCCTCAAAATATGTCTTTGGCTACCCAAGCAGCCAGCTGTGGGGTCAGCTGCAGCACCTGGTGGCTCTGGCTGACACTGGACGGTAAATCCTTGACTTTGTCTACACTGAGCAGACACTACTCCCAGAACTGTAAGCAACATAACTCAGGGGGAATCCCTCGTCTTAGTGACCAGGCAGACACAGTCTCCTCAAGCCCTTTCCTTGTAACTGTGAAAACTGTGCAGGGGTGGGGGTGGGGGAGAGGATCACGTGACACAACAGGGTGTGTGACTCCCACATGGAGTCCCACATGGAGTCTTGCTGTGACTGAAGGGATAGATGAGGAAGGGACTGGTAGACAAGTGAAAGCCCTTGATGTGTCAAGGGTGTGGGGTGGTGCCGGGCCCTTTCCTCTTTTTGTGACTTTGGCTGTTGCTGCGTCAGGGTCGCTTGTGCAATAGAAATAGGAAAAAGCTTGCAAGCCAGGTTGGGGATAATTCAGCTGAAGGGACTTTCTTCATCCTTGCCAACTTTTGTCTCACTGCCTCATGGTCCAGAAGGGGGCCCACACATTGCCTCTCCTTTGACCTTTGTAGAAATCCCTAATTTGTAGAACTGCTGTGTCTATTTTATAGATTAGGAAACACTACCCTCACACAGTTAGCCAGGCCCTAGGTCAAGCCCGAGAGAGGTAGAAGGGCGCTGGGACTCACCGTGTAGATGGATTCTGCTGGAGGCTTTGTGGTTCCGCCGGTGGATCTGGGACCAGGGCAGGTCCTGGTAATGTGCTTGCCCAGAACTGACATCTGTTTCTGTAGGGAGAAGGAAGCCAGGGCTGTGGAGGCTGAGGATAAGCAGCTCTCCCTTCTCCCTCCCCTTACAGACCCCATTGGGGGAGGAAATTGCTGATTACCATGGGGCAACACAAAAATTAATCACTCAACCCTTTCCACTCACCGTCTCCAGGGAGAGGTGCCTGAAGCAACAGGAAGACCCACGTGGGGCGATGTCACGGCAGAGTGCCTGACTCTAGGGACAAAACTGTAGGTGGGCCCCAAGTGAATGCCAGCCAGCCCCTCACCGACTGTGGCCCTGAAGGAAGACGCTTTCTCTCTAGCTTCAACGTCTTCAGCAGTAGCCCCTCAGCGAGACGATTACAAAGTTTCAAGGAGGAGGGGATGTAGGAGAGGTTCTTGGTGGCACTCGGGAAATCTCAGTCAACCACCTCACGTTGGCTGAACACCTCTATTAGCTGGGCAGTGTGAAAGGGTGGACACATTCCTGCCCTCCTGATCTTATTTTGTGGGAGAGAGGGGCCATACAAAGCAACTTTACCACGGCAGAGCTTTCTAGACACAGAGACCAATGACTTGGGAAGGGGTTATTGGGGGGAAATAGGAGGACTGGAGTGTGTTCAGCATGAACAGAGGCAAGGGCTCCGGGCAGAAGCACAGCAGGCAGGCAGGCAGGCAGGCTTGTACCAAACCTGCAGGACTGGGGGTGCTCAAGGAGAGGTCAGCCTGAGGCTAACTATCCTGATGGGCAGGATGACAGGCAAGGCAGTGAGGAGAGCAGGAAGCATCGAGGGCTCCAGCCAGCTTTGGAAAACTCCAGAAGGCTAAAACCAAATGGCAAGTGGAATTGGAGAACACTGGGTCACCCTGCTGGAAAAGCACCGGGCCTCGGGGACGGCTAGGGGGAGGCAGTTTGGACGCCCCCCCTCATCACAGGCACCACACTGCCAACAGTGGAGCAACAACGGCCTCATCTCAGGGCAGGAGCTAATTAAAAACCCTGGCCACCTGCCAATCCCCAGCCCATTTACTCCCGGATTAGCACTCAAGAGCTACTTAACTCACAGGCAGAAACCGGTGCCACCCCCAGTCTCAGCATCATACAGCTGAACATGGAGTCAGGGAGGGAGACATGCCCTGTTGCTGCTTCTTCAAAAACCTGCAGACAAGCTCTCGGATCATCTCCGCTCTACGCATGAAGAAGTAAAATCTTGGAGAGGGTAGGGGATTGTGTGGACACGCAGTCTGTAAGCGACAGGGGCAGGATTGGAACCCGTGTCTGCATTTACTAAGATGCCAATCCAATGCTACTGAGAGTGTTGGCATCTGTTTGTGGGAATTCGTGGGTCTCATACAGACAGGTGCTGCCACCTGTGCACGGTTTATAACTCAGAAAGACCTCTGTCCTTGTCACTTAATTCTCTCAACAGCCTGAGGGAGTGGACACGGATTTACCATCTCACAGGGAGGAAATGTGAGGCCTGCCAAGCTAGCAAAAGACTGCCCATGAGGAAACATAGACCTGGCACCTCCCTGCACTGTCTATGCCTGGAAACACTGCCACAGTTACACCCCAGGGACATTCGGGGCAAAGATGGCTGGGGTCCTGGCCCCTCTCCTTTTGAGCCTGCTTGTCTAAACCCCACTAAAGCTGAAGGACAGGAACTCCCAGGCAGTGGCTGTTTGGAAGCTTGCTGGATAAGCACTTTGGATCCAGGCTAGAAAACACAGGTCTTGGCATGAGACACCTGTGGGCCATGGTGCCAGCCCTCTTCCATGCTGGACCTGGCTGAGCACGGGAGATCCTGTGGCCTATTGGGTTTGCCACTGAGAGCTCAGGGAGCTGAGTTACGCTGTTGGCCTCAGGAAAGTGCTCAACTCCACAGGAGGCTACCGATTGTTGGGGATGTGCAGAGGAGGGAGCAGGAGGGGAGAGGAGGGCGGGCTAGAGAGTGGGGAGGGAAGAGAAAGGAAGGGGAAACGGGCAATGACGAGGCCACAGAATACCAAATGACACTAGTGTCCTTTACTGGGGGGTATGGTGGAGAACAGTCGGGGCCATGGGCGCTGGACGTGGTCAGATTTGCTCTCATCCACCTCCATAATTGGCCTCAGATGCAGGTACAAGGTGGATTGAAGTTTGGGAGCAATGGGGTGGAGGCCCAGACTGAAGCGGGAATCCTATGGGGACAGGGGGGGGGGAGGGGGGACTTGCAAACTCGGTTGGGTTACATTTTGCTGTGGAGGTTGGGGATGCTCTGTCCCTTGGAACCAGCTCTGTCTACTCAGGACCCTGACCCAAACTGCCAGAACTTGTCCTTTCAGGTTGTGATTATTATTAGGTGAGTAAGCCAGCCAGCATGACTTCTCCCATAGTGCCTCGCGCTCTGTTGTCCACGTTTCCTCTCCCCAGTAGGCGTCAGGGAGGGTCAGCAGGCCTGGGCTGAGACCTAGCTCTCTGTACCTCTGCCCAAGAAACCTGTTAAACCTCAGTTTCCTCCGCTTTGAAATGGGAGCCATAATGTCACCTTGCCCTCCTTGTGCCCTAGCTTGCTCTTCCTCATCTTTCAGGAATCAGCATGCATATATCCCATAATTTCTTCCACCAGCACCTACTATGTGCCAGGCTCTGGCACGCACCAGGGTATCAAGTCCCTGTCCTGTGGAGTGCTTCACTCAGGCAGGGAGACAACAGAAATGCAGAAACCAGAGGCTGGATAGTAGGGTGGGGGAGGTGGTCGAGGACCCTGAGGAGGGTAATGGGGCCCAAGCCAGGGCCAGGGAGAAGGGGCTGGACCCTGGATAGGCTGAGGGATGAATGTGGAAGTGAGTGGACAAGCCACGCACAGCTCCAGGGTTTAATCCTGAGCCCTCAGGAGGCCTAAGGTCCTGAAGACTGTTCTTTTGGTCATTTGAGGTGGAGATACCCTATGCCCCATATATATGGGTCACCATGTTCACTGTACCGGTCTGAAGCTTAGGGAGGGGCTTGGCAGCTCATCAATGGATGAAAACATAAGCCCTGGGACAGATAAGTCACCCAGGTGCCCAGAGAAAGGTGCCCAGGACCTTCCAGGGCTGTTTTTATACACACATATCCCAGCCAGGTGGAGTCGTCACACCTGCTCCCATGGTGGATGTCACGGTGGCCATCATCTTCTCAGGCCATCATCTTAGCTGCCCTGGTGCTCAAAGTAGCCCAGGTCTTCTTTAGTGCTTCCCACCCCCGCCCTCCTGTCCACAGCCAGGATGCCTGGAATCGTCTCCGCTTGGACTCTCCTTTGCGGAGATCTCAGTTGAGGCAGGGAGGAACTGATTACCCTGCCCACACTCACAGAGCTGGTAATGTGGGGGGAGGGGGGTTAGAGCACAAACCCGATCTGGAGCTGTGCTCTCAAGCCCCTTCCCCAGCCCCCGCTGACCACCAAGCAGACTCTCTTGGGAGTTTAGTCATTGTGTTTCCTCTGGGTTCCTAATCTCTGATATATCCTAATGCCTGGCACATAGCAGGTACTCGGCTAAGATCCACTTTAAAAGTTAACCAGTGTATTTCCTATGAAAGGACTGAGAATTAGGATCCCACCAGCAGATTCGTACTGGACACTAGTAAGTGCAGAGTCCCATACCGCAGGCCGAGGCAGATGACAAGAAAAGACCAGTGGTAAGAATGGGGGGGTGCCCCAGTGGGGAGTCAGCCCTTCTAGGGAGTCATCATGAACAGGAAACAGGCAAGCCAAGAGCTGGAGCACACTGTCCCCTTCACATACACTCCAGCCCTTGCTCTGCCGTGGGCTCACTATATGGCCGTAAGCAAATCACAGCTGCTTTGGGCTTCACTCTCTGGGGCTGCGAGATGGGAAGAAATGTCCTCCCAGAGCTACGGAAGGGAGCACATGAGATGTGTGTGGGAGGGTCAGGCACACAGCATCTTTTAGGCTTTCCCTTCCTTGTTCATGGCTGGCTATCAGGGGTGGGGGGTGGGCTCTGTCCGGGAACCTGATGGGAGCCTGCATCTTCTGCCGGATTCTTAAGGGATGAGTAACCTGGGAAAGTCTAAAGAACCCCTATTTCTTTCAACTGGGTCAAAGTGGGCCTCTGGGCTGATGGAGAATCCTGCCCAGGGCCTAGGATACCCTATGGGACAGGGCAGTTCCTCTGGTCCCAGAAGCCTCCCCAGGTCCATAGTGTGGATGGAGGATGCAAGACTCAGCATAAACGTGTTACGTATCCACTTGGTCCTCACCTTCTTCCAAAGCAGTAGAACTGTGCCCAGTACACTCAGGGCACCCAGCAGGCCGGTAAAGCTGAACAGCAGGGCCTCCTGGCGCTTGAACGAAGGTGGCTGGTATGCTGTGTCTGGGCGGGAGGGAGGAGCGCAGGGAGCAGAGAGTAAGTTTCCCAGGCGAGATCAAGGCCTACATGGCTTACCAACCCCTAGCCCCAAAGCTTCACATTGCCCTTTTACCCATTTCTAACTCTCTACGACCCCTGACCTTGTCAGGGCCCCCTCTGAGACCCTTCAGGGCCTTGACTTGTGTATTGATTGTCGTGATACTCTAAGGATAGGACCAGGTCATTTCTTCCTTTAGTGGCCCTGATTCAGTGGCCTTGGCACCACTGAGGGTTGCCTAGGGGACCCTTGTGAGTCATATCATCTTTGGGGACTTCTTCCCTTGTATCTGAAATAATGACAATGTGATCGTATGCTGTGAGGGACACTGGGACTGACAAGGACAGTTACACCAAGGGTAGATGGGGCAAACGTCCCCTCATTGGGAACACTCCCTCCACCCTCCTTCCCTGCCTTCATCTGGCTGACAGAGGACAAAGAACAACCCACTTATGGGTCCATAATAGTTACTGAGCAAGTGCCCAGGCAGCATCCCTCATGGGCTAGCCTGTGCAACATTGCTAAAGCCTTTGATGAGCAGAGTACTGCCATTAAGGTCAGGCCCAAGGTCACATACATCCAGGCAAGCAGCAAGACAAAAAAGTCAAATCCAGAGCTGTGGGATTCCAAAGTCCCAGCGCCTTCCAATGGGACTCACAGAAGTGGCTAGAGAAAGAACCAGGACTTTGACCACAACTCGCTTTTAATTTTGGGGGTCTCACACCATTGAGAATGGTAACTAGGAATTACTTCCAGAATGATGTAAGGCAAATGCTCACTCAAGCAAGACACTCACAAGTGCATGTGTGCACACACCTAACCCCACACTGCCCTGCACTGCTAATGGGATCCTGGCACCAGTGGGCTGAGTGACCTCTCTCAAGTCACTTGTCCAAGGTGACTAGAGGCAGATCCACACACTGGGCCCCTTCTCTTTCAACACAAAGGTGGGTGCAGGACAGGGGTTTCCGGGGTGGGGGGAGGGCTTCTGCTCTGTTTGCAAAGCTAGAAGGCAAGGCAGAGAAACTGCTGGGTGGTCCCAGCATTTCATTCACCCTGGAAGGATCAAGAGGAGGCCTTACCTCTGACCAGAATGAAGGTGCCACTGCCCTGCACCGAGACGTGCCCTCGGACTAAGCAGTAGTAAGTGCCTGTGGCCGATGCATTTGGCAGACTGAGTTTAACCTCGCAATCCAGGGTCTGGTTCTCTGCGCCAGGACTGTGTTTGCAGTCAATTGGCTTCTCCAAACTTCTCTTGCCATGGAGATCCTCATGAAAGAAGCTAAAGGTGAAGCCTTTAGGTGGGGTGTCCTGGTAGTTGATTCTGCAGCTAAAGGAGACAGCCGTGTTGGCCAGAGAGACCATGATAGGGAGGCCGGTGTGGGTCACTGATATCCCTCCTGTTGGGGGAGGGGAAATGACAGGATAAAGTGACAGCTCACTGCAAGATTCCTCACCCAAGTGTGCCTCCTGCATGTGGACTGCATAGGGTGATCCTCAGGGAGAGTCCATTTCTCCAATGGACAGAGGCCAGGCGAAAGCTTTGACTGAAGAAGAACGGGAGTCAGGAAGGTCAACACTAGGATGGATTCTTCAACAGGTGGGAGGTGGGAAGCAGAGACACCCCTGGGGCTGAGGGGACCTCAGAGCCTGAGCTCCTAACCCCTCTCCTTCCCACAGGATGAAAGACACCCCCATTTGTTACCCATACAGACCTAAGGGACCAATAGCTAGGGAAGAAATGAAGGAAAGGAGACTACAGGAACGCAGAGCACTTCCTGACAGAGGGAGCACGTCTTCATGCCAGCAGGGGAGGGTGGCCAGCAGGCAGAGATGGGCCATTTCCAGAATCAGGGTTGGGAGAACATTGTCAAGTCTCCAGGTGGTATAACAAGCCGTTCCTCCAGGAGCCGTCCTCCAAAGAAGCAGAGCTGCTCACACGTGGCCACTTGTGCCCAATGCTCATCACAAGGCCAGTTCCGCTGGAGCCATCCTCCCTAACCCACACTCATCAGAAAACAGTCTAAATACCCCCACCACTCCCCGCCCATGCAGCAGCCCAGCCTGGCTAGGCCTCCTGCAAGCTTCCGAGAGGCTGTTTAGAACTGGAGCAGGGTCAGCAGCCACCGCCCCCGACTTTGGCAACACAGGTCTCTCAGCTTCAATATTCCATGCCTCCTGGGCCCTTCCTCTCCAGCAGCTGAGCAGCAGACAGTTTTTAAATTGAGGTCGGCAGTAAGCAGCCAAGAACACGCAGGCCGGCTTGTTAATCGGGAGAAGATCGTGCGTTTTGAGACGCTTAGAAACTCTCAAGATTTATTTTGCCGAGGAAAGTGAGCTGTGGGCCTCCTGCCTGTGGGCTGGCATGGAGCCAGGAGGGTCTCTTCTGGCCTCTTCAGCTTTCCCCTGGGGAAAGGGCCCTCAGGGGAGGCTGAGCCTTCTGGAAGATTCCAGGGCAGGGATGGAGATGATCCTCCAGTGACTGCTTACGGCTTTGAACAGGCTGATATTTTGAATTTGCTGTGGAGCCTCTAAGAGAGTCTCCACCCCCTAAAGAACAGGGGGCATTGATAGTGCCACGTTCACTGCCAATGTGGTACAATGGTCACTTTGGGAGAATTTTCTGAGTTAGTGCCCAGGCCTCTTCCCTGGCAAGGAGTCCCTGTCCCGGGCTTCCCTTAGGCTGGCATTACCCTCATATTCTCTGGCTTCTGTTGTGGAGCAGCTGCAGGTGACTATACTATATACACAACACAATACTGGCAGAGCAATGTTCTAGCTTTGTTATGAAGAAGCCTCAGTTCAGGGTAGAGGCAGTCTGAGGTACCACATGACTGGATAGAGGAGGCAAGAGACAGGTGTTACAGAATGATCTCCCAGGGTTCCAGACGGGCTGGAGGGTGCATGAAGCCATAGCATGGAGTGATTAAGAGCTCTGCCCACACCGCCAGCAGCTCACCTGTCCCCTTCTGTCCCATGCCTCTGCCAGTCCTTCCCTCGGCAGCTGCACTGCCAGCAGCCCCCTGTACCCACAGATACCCTCTCTGTGGCCTGTCTGTGTCCCCCTCTGCCTGTGTTTCTTACCTGGAGAGTCCTCTGTCCAGAGCCCCTTTACCCGTGCTCCCTTCCTACGGCCAACTCCCGAGATCCTAGTCTTGATTCCTCACAGGCTCCCGGTACCTGATCCTCCTGATGGGCTCTCGATATGCTCCTGTCAGGCCGCCAGGGTAAGCAGAGCCTGGCTGGCTTCCCCAGGGTTCCAAAGTGAAGGGCGGAGGTTGGGATCCCTCGAAAGAGACCTAGAAAGGGGTCATCCCTCCTTCCCTGGGACCTTTAGCTTCTCCAGTGTTATGAGGTCACTCTCAGACTAGGGGAGGTAGACATGCTGCCAGCATGACGAAGTCACTTTCCTAATTTTTCTGGCAGGAAGATAACCATCCAGTTGTCTTAACCCTCCCCCACTTCCCCCCATCTGCCCCTCCCCGGGGCCAAAGCACCCTTCTAAAAAATCTGCTAGAGCAATTAAGCCAATCTTTGCAATTCTGGAGATAGCTATAAAAATAGATGTCTATTGTTCAACAGCCTTAAGGGATTGGCTGTTTTCAGGTTAAAGGGTTAAGATCACAAAATTCAGGGCCCGACTCTGGCCAGTCATAGTACACAGAGACTTTGGAAGGAGAACCTCGGGCCTTGAAAGCACAATGTCTAATGGGGGAGAAAGGACTCAGCTCCTTCCATGTCGTAGAGGCAATGACAACTAGTCTGGAGACAGCTGAGAGCCAGGAGGAATCTCAGTCGGTACAGTGCTGCTAGGGTGTCTGACGTGGAGATGGAGTCCATCACTGTCCCTCCTTTGTGGGGTGTCCGCACCTCACAGTCTGAACCATGGAGCTACTGTGGATTTCCAGTCCTCTGCCACACTCCATTAGTTTGCCAGTGAGAAGCAGCCCCCATTTAAGGTCCAGAGCTACAGATGTGATCACAGAAATTCTAAGTTCATGCAACCTTCCCCTCTAGCATTTGCTGTGCCCTAAACACACACACACACACACACACACACACACACACACACACACACACTACAAAGTAAGGGTGTCAGGTAGCTTGCAGGTACTGCCTGGCCTGTCAGCATCCCCTGTGATGATAAAGTAGAGATGCTTGGGGTGGAAGGTAGGGAGGGTAGAAGGGAGGGAGTACTTAGTCTCTCTAGGTAGGTCAGGAGGTGCCGGGGAGTTGAAAACTTCTTTGACTTGGAGTGGGTATCCAGAAATAGAAGGAAAAGAACATGAATAGGAAATCAACCTAGCCAGGTATGACACAGGCTAAATGCCAGTCTAATACCATGAGGCAATTATAGTAACCTCACTCCAGACAGAGAGAGAGTAGAAAGATGGCTCAGTGTAGAGCTGGAGAGATGGCTCAGCAGTTAAGAGCACTGGCTGCTCTTCCAGAGAAACCAAGTTCAATTCCCAGCGCCCACATGGCAGCCCACAGCCATCTGTAACTCTAGTCACAGGGGATCCAATACCCCCTTTCTGGTCTTTGCAGGCACTGCATGCAAGGGGTACACAGACACATTCAGGCGAACACTCATAAACATATGATAAAAAAATAAATAAAACCTCTCCAGGTGTGGGGGCACACACCTTTAATCCCAGCACTCTGGAGGCAGAGGCAGGTGGATCTCTGTGAGTTCAAGGCCAGCCTGGTCTACATAGTTCCAGGACAGCCTAGGGCTATTACAAAGAGAAACTCCGTCTTGAAAAACCAAATAAATAAATAAATAAAAACTCAAAAAGAGAAAGTGTGGTTCAATAGGGAAAATGGCTGTCACCAAGCCTGATGGCCTGAGTTTTATCCCTGAGACCTACATGGTAGAAAAGGAACAAAGTCCCTCAAGTTAGCCTCTGACAGCCACACTCATGCAAGGGAATGCACGCACTAAATAATTACATGTTAAAAGAAAATCAAGCGGAGTCTCAGAGGCTCAAACTTCCAGGATTCATGAACAGTGGCAGTGTGTTTGGAACGAGGCTTCACCTGACTCTGCTGAGGGGGAAGAGCCAAGGGCCACAGGCACAGGATGGAGAGGGAGTGGTGTTCATGGAGGAGCCAAGCACGGTAGCCACCAGCTGTCAAAGATAGTCTGTCAGATCCCAGACATTTGTACAATCCAGTCAAATGGTTACATGGCTCATGTCTCATGGGTCTCTGAGTGAGTGGATCACTGTGAGTGGCAGTGTCTCACTCACAGGACAATGTGACCCGGACAGGGAGCTGTCTGAGTGTTCTCTGCAGTTCTGTTTATGCAGCTGTCTTTGGAGATAAGTACCCCAGGAGCAGGACTGAGAGGACCCCAGATTCCAGGGACTGAGGAAGGAGAGGTTTATGGGGTACGTTTTTGTTTGTTTGCTTGCTTGCTTGCTTGCTTTTGTTTTGTTTTGGTTTCTCAAGGCAAGGTTTCACTGTGTAGCCCTGGCTGTCCTAGAACTTGCTCTGTAGACCAAGCTGGCCTCAAACTCACAGAGATCTGCCTGCTTCTGCCTCCTGAGTGCTGGGATTAAAGGTGTGCGCCATCCCTCCCAGCCTGAGTGGAACCTTCTGCCATTGCAGTTCCCAGAACACAATGACCCTGACCCTACATGGCTCCCTTTTCTGTACTTCCACCCAGGGTGACGTGGGAGTGGAAGGGCTGAGTGGGAGAGCGATGTCCCCACCTGCCACAGACTCCCAGCTGCACGGCGGTTGCCAAGGTCAGCATGGCAGTTACAGGGTTGGAGATGTGAAGAAGAAGGAATCATTGTGACCAAGTGACCAAAGACTGTGACTTCCTCAGAGAGACCAGAGCTGCTGAGGGTCCCAAGGACCCTGGCACAAGTCAGAGTGGCTCTTCTGGTCACGCTCAAGGTACCATACAGGTAGGTCTTCAATGCAGGCTAAACTGAGACAAATCTGGAAGACAGGAAGACAGTCCTAAGAACCTTGCATGTTTTCTGCAAGGGAAGGAACTCAATGCTGCCTCTTTGGAGAGGTCAGGAAGGTTGCAGATATATGGCCTGCAGGGTTCCATGAGGGCACAGTAGGGCAGTGGGTGAGAAGGCAGGGAGGAAGACCAGAAGCTTTCTGTCTTGCAGTGGCTGAGAGCCCCTCCTTTTGACCTAGGTGGAAATGGGGGAAGCAGGAAGAATTAAAGGCCAGGTAGGGTGTCTCTGGATGGGAACCTGGGAGCCTATGTGATGGTGACCTAGATAAGAAAGGGAAAGCGGGAAGACTCGAGGGGCAGGTGTGTGTATGGGGGGGGGGGGTGTGACACCTGTCTCTGGATGAGAGCCCTGAGCCCGTGTGAAGGCAGAGGGAGTAGGGTGGGATGGGATGTCCCTAGAACAGAGTGACAGCTCTGGATAGGAACCTGTGAGCCTGCAAGAAGATTGATGGAATGATACAGGCACAGAACGGAGAGGGTACCAGGGTACCCCCAGAGAGTGAGGACTGGGGAGGGCACATGCAGGGGTAGGCAGAGGAGCACGGCCAGCTGGAGACTAGAGCTTGCCTTTGTCCCATTTGGTCTCGAAGTCCTCTATGCCCCCTCCCTGTCCTCACATATGGTGCCGACTAGGAAGCACAGGCCACAGCTAAGCCCACCCACCCCACTTCCCAGAGCAGTTCAGAGAAGATGGACGGCTCTCTGCAGCTCCCCGCTGTCAGGAAGCACAGAGCATGGCCACAGATCGGATGGGGATGAGGGGTACTGGGGAACTAGAGCCCCGCAGACACGGATTTGGATCCTGGCTCTCCCACTCAAGAGCTGTGTGACTCTGAGCAGGTAACTTGGCTTCTCTGGGCTTCGGTAGCTCTTCTCCAGCAGGGGAAAAGGAAGAATGCCACCCTCACAGGGTGTGGCGGCACAGACCTCACACTTCCGGCTTAAGTGGCACACCCACAGCAGGACCCAGTTTGTTGTCAGTACCTCAGGTCTTTCCCTGACTGAGCAATGGGGTTGGTGCCACCTTGAAGTATCAACTGGTGGCCCAGCCTGGAGGCGTCCAGCGAGGTGCCCAGTTTGTGTGAGGGGCAGGCTGGAAGGGTCTTCTGCCCACATCTGTCTGCTCCTCCTCCCTGCCTGTTTGCAGACCCTTGGGAGAGACAGCCTACCGCCCCGGGTGCCTGAGTCCCTGAGTCCTTCCCTTTCATGGTCTGCTGACTATGGGCGGAGTCACCAGGGACCTCTGTGCTGAGTCCAGGATGGGGAGTAATTTGTAATCAGAGAACCTGATCCGAGATTGTGGGCCCTCACCCCAACGGTCTTCCTTTGTGTGGCCAACTAAATCCCCTCCTGCCGTCTTCCTATGGGACAGGGTTACCTGACCCCTTCCAGCGCTCCCAAAGACTCAGACTCATCCTAGCCCCTCCCTCCCTGGTCAAGCAGGAGGCCCAGGAGGGAGTCTGAAATCAACCCACGGGGTCAAGACAAGCAATTTATAGAGAAGAGAACCTGGAGGGCACATTTCAGGTGGAGCCGAGCCACGGCGTGTGACCTGGTTTCAGTTATTCTCAACTGGGTTCAGACAGGGTCACCCTAAAACATGCAGCTTTTGATTTGGGGTTACTGTCCTGCTCTTCGAGTCACCCTCTTCACATCCAGGTCCCCTTTCTGAGCTATGCTCCCGGGTACTGGCTTCCCCACACAGCCTAGACTCTTAGGTGACGACAGGAACTGCACTCAGTCCCCTTTCATGGATGGAGTAAACCAAGGCACAGAGATGAGGTTGACCCGAGCAGAACAGCTATTAAACAGGGACGAGACGGTACTCTGGACATCTCTGAGCTCCCCACCCCCATACACACACACACACACACACACACACACACACACACACACACGTGTATTCACTATTCTGCTGCTATCTAAAATGTCTGAGCAAGCAAAACTCAAATGAAAGAAATATACTCTTTTCCAGGGAGCTGAAAGATGAGAGAGGCATTTCCCAAAATGTGGATTAGCAAACAGGCAGACGGGGCTGACCAGTGGAAGGCTGAGGGGAAAGCAATACTCAGAACTGACCTGGATCCAATAAGCATTAGAGGGAGCTGCTATTGTCCATCCAGCATCAGGAGACCCCGTGGCTCTCAGAAGAGGAAGTGGCCCATGAATCCTCTATAGAGCAGTCTTGTAAACAAGGCTAACCAACAGTTCTCCCAGGGCGGACAGTGACCCTTTAAGCAGGAGGCAGATGAGAGGAATAACCTTGACAAATGCCTACTGAGGTGCAGAGGGGTTAGCACTTAAAGCTTCACCTCACCCCGGCTCACACCGCCTCTGCTCCAGCTGCCTGACCTCGCCTGTGAGCTCTCCGGAATCCACCAGCCCCTCCTGAGCCTTGGCTGGCTCGCGCTCGGCCTGCAACTCAATCCCTCCCAAGGCACTGAGAGTAGTAAGGGCCCAGGCGCGCTGATCAAAGGTATCCGCCCTGACTCAGGTCGATTTTCAAGGAAAACACTTTGATTCCCAGCTCCAAAAGAAAGCCGTTCCCACGGTCTTTCTATGAGGCCTGGGGTTTGCCCTCCGATCCATTCTGGCAGCTCTCAGAGCTGCGACTCTTTAAAGCTTCCTCTAAAGGGTCCCCAGGAAGACATAGACTGTGGCTGCTGGTTTGTCCCTAAGCCCCAGCCATGTGCCTGAGCGTGAATCTCAGGACACCGCGGGGCAGCCGGCCAGTCATTCATGACGTGGCAGGCAGTCGCCAAGTGGCTGGTGCAGGCGTTGGAAGGCGACCTTTGAACAGCGGGTGTCTTATGGAGTTTTTAGTGCTAATGTTCTCCAAATGCCACGCTCAGATTGACTGTCATGTCCTTCAACACCTCTGAATCACGGTTGCATACAGATGTGGCTTGGCTGCAGGCCCTGTCCACAGCCTGTCCGCATCCCATTCTCACGTTTCTAGACCTCAGACCCCAGAGTGCAGGACAGCCATACGAAGACTCACACAAAATGAGTGTTTTGTCGAAGGTTTGGCCTGGATTAAATGCACAAGTGTTGACTGGGGCTTCTCTAGTCGTGGCCTTCCTTACAAACCCCTTTACAGTATGGTGAGCAAGACCTGGGTCAGCTGGGGACTCGATGTCTCCCTTTTGACCCATCTGTACCCTCAAAAGGATGGGTAGAGACAGCGACAGAGCCAAGCGTGGGGACAGGACTCTTTCTTGTCTTTGCATGGGGGTTGGGTAAAATGCCTGAGGACTCCCGAGGGTCCTGAGAAGGGGGCTGAATGACACAGCTGGACCTGAAGCAATAGAAGGGAAGCCTCTGGGGCTGTAGAAACCCAGAGGACAGGACTTCACCCAGCTTGAGATGGGACAGGAGCTTTCTGGGAAAAGACCCGTGGACTGGGCCATTATTTTTCCGAATTATAATTCTTCAGGTCCCGCCCCCACCTCCTCCCTCCCTAAAAGTGAGACTGGCTCAGCGTAGAGATTCTGGAAACCACAGGGAAGGATCAAGAAGAAAGGCGGACTGTCTGCGGTTCGCCACCCTGACAGAGCAGCTGCGAACGTTTTTGATGTCTTTCTTTCCCATCTCCTTACCAGGCTGAACTTTGAAGGAAGAAAAGGGTAGGAGGCAGCCGGGGGGGGGGAGGGGCAGGCAGGAGCATTTTACGAAAGCTCTTGGGTAAATCTTCTAGAAGTTTCCCCACAGGGCGCTGTGTCGGGGCACTGAAGAGAAGCTGGTGAGAGAAAGGGTGAGCAGGGCATCAGGGTACGGAAGAGGTTGGAGGAGGTGGGGGGGGGGGGCGGGCGGGTAGCTAAAAACCAGGTATAGCCTCTGGGAGCTTTTACTTTAGAAGGGAAATGTCATTGCATTTTAGAAAGGGAACAAGAGAATACCACAGAGTTCTAACCAGTGGATCTGGGCTACCTACAACCTCCCCGGCATTGGTGATTCATCTGGCTTCTCCTTTCTTCCCTTCAGTCTGCCTTTAAAACACAGGCTCAGGCTTGGAGATGTAGCTCAGTTGGCAGAGTGCTTGCCTAGCATGCATGAAGCCCCAGGTTCAATCCTTAGCATGACATAAACCCCGTGTGGTAGAGCATGCCTATAATCACAGAAGTTGGACAGTAAAACCAGGAGGATCAGAAGTTCAAAGTCATCCTTGGCTGGCTACATAGCAAGTTTGAGGCCAGCCTGAGCTCCAAGAGACCCTATCCTTAAAAAAAAAAAAACCCAACTAACTACACTGTCGGGCAGTGATGTCGCACACCTTTAATCCCAGCACTCAGGAGGCAGAGGCAGGAGGATCTCTGTGAGTTCGAGGCCAGGCTGGTCTACAGAGCGAGTTCCAGGATGGGCTCCAAAACTACACATAGAAACCCTGTCTCAAAAAAACTAAAATAATAATAATAAAATAACCACACAATCTCCCATCCTGATCCCTCGATCTCAGTCCCCCCCAACTCCTACACTCCCTCAGTCTCCGACATAGGGCTCCTCTTTCCCTTCCCTCACCTCAGCTTTGCAGACTGTCTCTGTGAGCATCAGGAGAGCTGCAGAGACAATGGCGGTTGCTCTGTGATTCCCACTACTTCTGGTCTTGACTCCTGTCAGCTCTGTCTGCGGCTTCCCTTTTTTCTGGGATCTCTACCTGCCTGCGATCTTTGACATCTGCCGTTTTTCCTTACCTTGTCCACCTCCTAGGATCTTAAGATCCTTGGCACAGCCTAACGTGCCCTAGATAGGCTCAGCTGTCTCCTGAGCAGCAAGGGAGGGCCGTCTGCTGGAAGTGAGGCTGTGTGAACAGTTCACTGTCTCTCTCCTGGTCCTCGGGCTCCTCGGCATGAGAAGGTCTAAGGAGGGCACTTGGTTCGACAAAGGCTACACATATTTTGGATGTAGGCCTATGCTCACCCTGACTTAATGACACAGCCTGCATAGTAGAGGCCATGGCCCGCTTCTGCTGGCTCAGCAACAACAGGTGGGGTGTGGTTTGCCCTTCCGTTCTCTAGAGTGCATGCCATCCTCAGACCGAATAGGAGCAGATGTCCAACCACTTCCAAGCACCCCGCTAGACCACAACACCTATAAAAAAATCCCAAGTACAGTCACCTATCAAATAGATGGTGAAACCAGAAGCCCCTCATGTCCCAGCCACAAGTCCCCACAGGATGCCAGGTCAGGGCCCAGTCATCTCGGGCCTGCAACTCCTCATCTGGGACAGGCTCTATGTTGATTACACCCTCAGAGCGGATGGGGCCTGGTACAGCCTTCCAGAGGCTCTGATAGTGTGTCCGGAGACCAAGAGTGACTCTCTGTCACCTACAGGGGGTCTGGGAAGACTCTAGTAAGACCCCAGACTCTGAGGTACCCAGGCACAGAGGAGAAGGTGGTATGGGGGAGATGCTGGGCGCAGAGGAGTCCAGTGGGCAGGGTATACACTCATTCCATACTGGGAAGTAAGCACCGAGCCACACAATTCACTGTGCCCACGTTTGAGGTTTCACACCCTCAGTGAGGGTGTTAGCGGTACCAAACATGACTTCCTGCCATTGTTAGCAAGAGGTTTGCATGAGAAGCTGTCAGATACCTCAGCGGGATGGGAAGGGAGGTGGTGAGCAAGTCAGGTAACTTGGCCAAAGTCTCCTGAGAACTCAAATCCATGCTGGCCAGGCCAACTTCACCAGGCTTTCATGAACTTCATCTGCCAACTTCAAGTCTTCCCTGACCTCCTCAGGCTCATCTGGAGTTTTCCCTCCCCTTCTTCTGGCCTCAGTTGCCACTCCAGCGCCCGATGGTCATAACCCTACCACAGTAAACCTGGGCTAAAGTCACCAGGAGCAAGGAAGGGCAGGTCCCAAGCTCACTTGCGAGTCTCTCCAACACCTGTCAACTCCCACTTGCAATACCCAAGAGACTTTAGGCCAGAGCAGAAGCAGGCCAGATGGTGTAAGAGCACATTCGGCCCCGGGTCTAACCAGGATGAACAAATATCCCAAACCCTGGGGAAAGCTGGGCTGTCTGAGGCTGATGAGCTTAATTTGGCTGCTGTTGTTACTGTTTTCTGAGCATCCCCTGGGTGCCGAGCACGGTTCTGGGAGTCACAGATGTAAAGCCCTATCCTGTGGACATTCCATATCCAGCCACACAGGATGACAGAGTAGCTTCAGTGGGAGCATGTGCCCTGGAGCCCAGTACATAGGGATGCACAGAGGCACACAGACACACCTGGAGACCATGCCCGTATTCACAGCCCTAAACAGGATGGCCCTGAAATGCCCAGCTTGACTACAGACAAGCAGTGTGCTCACTTCGCAGGATACTCTACAGCAGGTGTCCACACAACATGGCAGGCTGGTGGGCCATATTGGTTGTGTCCCAGCTACTCCGCCATCACAGATGGTCTATGAACAGAAAGCACTGCTGTGTCCCAGGAAAACTTAGTTATGGACATGGGAATTTGAACTTGGCATAATAGTCATGTCACAAAATATTTTTCTTTTGCTCTCTCCCCCGATCCCAAACTTTTGAAACATATGAAAAATCCCTCATAACACTCTTAGGCCATATCAAGGAGGTGGCGAGCTGGTCTAGGGGCCATAGCCCAACACTGTGACTCTGTAGCAGAGACAAATGCCACCTACCTCTTATCAGCTGGATATACCTTAAAAGGCATAATGTTGAGTCAAAGAGACACACCACAGAAGAACATACACAGTAGCATTTAAATCAGATCAAGTTCAAAAGCAGATAAACTAGGCTCCCACATGCTTCAGTGTGTATGAGTTTCCATTCCCAGTGGTGAGGCAAGAGAAACAACTCTACCATAGTGACTTTGTGCTAAATGATGAAAGTATAAAGGTCCAGGCTTACCTAGCACCCCCATGTCCACAGTCATTCAGAAGAGAAGAATACCTCTAAGGGAAGAAACAGTCTCTGGAAGAATGTTCTAGAATATTCCAGAATGTTCTCTCTCTTGCCCCGTGTCTCAATCACGCCACATGTTTTTGGGGGATTGTATTTGTTATTCTTCACTGCACTTTTCAGTATGTGTATTTTATTTCATGGTTACAATGAAGAAGCCATCGAGGACAGGACCTATTGGGACGGTGCCTGAACCTCCGCCAGACAGGCATTATAATCGGCTGGCAAAGGCTCACATCCCACCGCTCTGGGAGAATTTCCTCTTCAGTCAACAGAACCTCTCACTGTTTCTTTCCCCGGCTTTGTCTTCTGGCATCCCGGCCTTTCCATGCTGTGCCTGTGTGCCATCTCACCTGTTCTGCTCCTCTGGATCCAGCCCCCAGCCGATGCCCTCTCCGGCAGGCAGTCTTTCCAGCTCAACCTGAGCCCACCTCAGCAGTGCGCTGCCTCTCTGCAGGCCCCTGCCTCCCAAGCTCTTTATTGGGATTAAACGAAGATGAAAGGCAGGGGCTAGTGGTGACAGAGGCTGGAGGGGCAGGAAGGGAGGCAGGAAGCCTTCACTTGCAGAAGGCAGTGCTACTATTCATGTTTGGGAACAAAGGGAGTGGTGACATCTGAGGCCAGAGAGCACAGTCAGACGCACGCGTGAACTCCATCTGGGTCCTGTTCCCTAGGACAAGTCTCATGATCTCCACCCAGCTGCGAGAGCGGGCCTGGGACTTGTTCACATCTGTTCCCCATGGCGTCTAGAGACCTGTGGCCTCGGAGGCCTGGCAAGCCACTTCAATTCACTTCCTCCTCCATGGGTATTTGAGAGAGAAATCAGTAAAGCTCCAAGCTTAAAAACAGTCAAAAGAGAAAAGGGGAGGACATTTGTCAAAGACACCGAGGCCGAGACACAAGCAGATTATCCCAGGTCACACAGCAGTCAAAAGACGCATTTGAATCCCAGCATTTGAAAAACTGAGGCAGGAAGATGGATGGAGAGTTTGAGGCCAGTCAGGGCTGTACGACAAGTTCCAAGCTATATCTTGAAATCTGTCTCAAGAAAAGAAAGAAGGGCTAGCAAGATGGCTCGGTGGGTAAAGGCACTTATGGGTTAATCTTGGCAACCTGAGTTCGATCCCCCAGAACCCGTGTAAAAGTGGAAAGAGAGAACTGGCTCCACAATGCTGCCCTCTGATCTGTGAGAAAAACTTGCACCACATACCCAAACAATAATAATAATAATAAATAAAATAAGAGGGAGGAAGAAGAAGGAAGGAAGAGTAAAAGAGGGAGGAGGAAGAGAAGGAGGACTCTTAGAGTATCAGGTATGGTGAGGCAAGCCTGTAATTCCAGCACTTAGGAAGAAGCTGAGACAGGAGGATTGCCATAAGTTGGTGGCTATTTAGGAAGCCCTGTTTAATGAACCAGACACGCACACACACACACACACACACACACACACACACACACAGAGAGAGAGAGAGAGAGAGAGAGAGAACTCTTGTGTACATGGATGTATGGGAGAGCCCTTAAAGCTTGTAGTAGGGGTTTGGGGGAAGAGCAGAAGCTGTGATGGGCAGGGGCAGGACTAAGAGAGGGGCTGTGTGTTCCTGTAATCAGCTTCAGAAGCGAGGGAGCAGGCTTTCCTTTCTTATGCAAGAGCAGGAAGAACTTCTCTATGGCAGAGGGTTTGTTGTAACACAGGGGGAAAAATCTGTTTCTGTTTTTGTTTGTAGCTCACCCTATTTCAAACCAGCTTCCTGCTGCTGCAGTGGCTTGGCCAGCAAAGCTTCCTCCAACTCAGTCTTTGGAGGGGAGAACCACACAGAGAAAAGATGGGAACTTGGGGGACAGTAAGTTAAACTGACTAAGTGGGGCTTTCTTTTCTTCTTATTTTAAGGTAGGGAATGAGGGTTGTTGAGGCAGGATCTCACTCTGTGGCCCAAGCTAGTCTGGAACTAACAGCAATTATCCTGTCTCAGATTCCCAAGTCCTAGGATTATAGGCACGGGCCACAACACCTCGCATAAGTGAAAGTTCAAACACACTGTCAGCAACAGGCACTGTCTATTTTTTTGGCTGGTTTTACATAGGCCTGGGGTGAGCAGTGTGGCACAGCATTGAAGAAGACAGACCTCAGGATTTGTACCCCAGCCTGCTATAGAGGCTGCACAAATTGGACCCTGCCTCCCCAATGTAATGTTCCTACGGAGAATGTTCTTTGTCAAGAAAGTAACAGGACCAGAAGAGCCTTCTGGACAAGGTTCTGGCTGGGCCAAAGCTGAGTCTGAAAATGACCCTAGCCTATAGCCTAACCTCTGTTCTACTGCTTGACTTCATGTGGACAGACCTCCGTGGGTTTGTCTCCCGCTCAGTGAATGGGGGTGGAGGACATTCAGTGCTGGGTCTATGTGAAGGTTCAGTAAACGCTAATTCCTGGTTATCAGGAGAACTGTTTGTGACATAAATGGAAAGGGGGATGTGACGCAATCAGGGCAGAAGCAACTCCTCGTCACCTCCTCAATGTCAAAGCGGCACTGGGGAGGGGCCCCAGTGGGAAAAACGCTTGCAGCACAAGTGTAAGGACCTGAGTTCAAATCCCTAGAATTCACATAAGTCACAGTAGCATGTGTCTATAACCCTATTGTTCCTGCCACAAGACTGGGGGACACAAACAGAATCCTTGGAAGCATGCAGGTCAGCCAGCCTGGCGTACGCAGCAGTGTCAGGACAAGCAGACACACAGAGAGAAATGCTGTACCAAACAAGGTGGAAGGCAAGGATGGACACCTGAGGCGAGCCTCTGACCTCTGCACACTCACCACGGCACATACACACTCTTACCAACGAAATAAACAGAAGTCAAACTGAGAAGGAAGAGCGTTCAGTTTCCACAGTGGAATACCTTGGATCAGTCACGTGCCAGCTGCTAGCCAGGCCAGGACAAGGGCAGAGCACCTGGCAGATCTTCCCCAGCACTTCCAGGGAGTGGTGCTAGCTATCCTGAGAAGGACACGCTTGGAGCTCCACTGGCCTAGACAAACTTGCTCCTACCCCACAGCCTGCTTTGGATCCAGACTTTCCCAATTCCAAGGGAGCCTGGAATCAGGAAAAGGCAACAGTGTTGGCCCTGGGGAGACTCAGTCGGGTCAAAATCCTTGGCCTCTGGCTGTGTTTCTGGAAGTGGGAAGTGTGGCCCCTCTCTAGTGACCTTAACAGCAACTGTGCCCCCAGGCACCATGCCCTGGCTGGCTACCATCCTGTCTGTGTCCTCTACAGTGAACCAACCACCAACAATAGCACCCAGGGCAGCTCTGCCACCTGACAGATTCACCATGAGAAGTCTGCCAAAACACCCATGTCAGAGCTGTTTTTCCCTGTGCAGATTCCTCTCCTGACCTCAAAACCCGCACCCACCCTCCTTGTTTAAGGACCAGGGGCCCAAGCTATGCTGTCAGGGAAGCTGTTAACACCGCAGTGAAGACACGGGCGCTGTCCCCCACCCCTTCAAACGCCACCTTGGCGAGGCATTAGCTAAACATCTCCTGAGTCCCCAAAGGCTTCCCCTGTGAAGTCTACAATGTTCAAAAGCAACCAGCAAATCCCCAGAGACAGGTTCCGAGAATTAGCTACTCCCACTGGATGAAAGCCACTCTGATGTGCGTGAACAAGAGGACGTGGGGAGGAGACAGACTTGCCTGCTAGCTGCAGGGTCCAGGGCACCAGCAGCAAACGGAGGAACCACCAAGCTGGGAGGCAGCTGGGAGGATGCAGGCATCCCACCCCAGCCCCACACCGCGGAAACCAGCTCTCCATCCAACGCAGCGGAGCAGCCACTGTGAACGGGACACTTCATCAAAGACTTTCTTCCTCTTTAGCTCACTGGAGGCTCTGGCCCCTGCCGGCAGCCACAGTTCCCTTTTGTGTCCCATCAAGTTCCTCCTCTGGACGCCTTTCTGCTTCCTCAAGCTGTTCCTCCCCTTAACTCCGACTTCCCCCTGAAATAGTGGGGGCAGCCTTAGTGGGAGTTCCAACAGATAAGCAGCCTGGGACTCCAACTTGTCAAGCCACACAGTAGGAAAAGAGCTAGGGGGTGGGGACCTAGGCCTCCCCAGGCCAACTTTCTGACTTCCTAGGCCCCTTGCAGTACAGGCCCCCATCCAGGAAATAGCGGTGCTCTTTGGGTTGGTACCTTACACTTCTAAAACCCTGAAACTGACCACCGTCCCACCTACTCAGATGTCTTCTCTGTAATGTTCCTGCACCCCTTGATAAGGTATCCTGAAGACTAGGGTTTCTTTGGAGTGGGGGTGGCTGAAGCATAGGGGAGGGGAAGGATACAGTGGAGGAGAGGAAGCTGACTGCAAGGCCGAAGGGCCTGAGCCACTTGTCCCAGCCTCCGCGGGAACCTAACACCTCCAGGTGTAAGAGAAGGCACTGGCCAAGTAGGGCCTGGTAAGGCTCTTCAGAGAAACTCCTCTTGGTTCACCTTAACTGTCCCCATGCCTCCTGGAGGTTTCCCTAACCTGGGTTCACCCCATGCTCTCAAAATGAGACACAGGCACTGCTTTCCCATGACCTCTGCTCTCACTAGCCCCACCTTTCTAGGGGTGTCAGCACAGGGGCCCAGCACAGTGACGATCTACTGCCAACCCTTAGCAGACCAGGGAGAACTCTTGTGATCCTGGAGCCTTGTGTCTGTCTGGGACCTGAGTGGCAGGGGTTGAGCAGGCAGGTGGAGGAAATCAACAGGAAGGGGGCTGAGTGCCAGACCTGCTGAGCACTGGCTTTTCTCATTAGTGCCATCAACCTGAGAGAGAGAGGCCTGCACAACCCCCACCCACCAATGAGAAACTGCAGCCTCAAGTCGTGCATGAAGCAACTTGTCCACAATATGGACAAGTCTGGGGCACGAACTGGAAGGCCAGACAGAATGATACCTGGACTTTCTTTGCCATTTCAGACACCACGGTGGAGGTTGGGCGCATGGCTGAGGTCCCACGACGTCACCTCGGGGCTTGTGTTAGTGTCTTGCCTAAATCCCTCCCCTTTGGCCTCCGCATAGTAACAGTGGAAGCTGCAGGGTGTTCGGGAGCAGGAACCCCGAGGCTGGAGTGTAGAGGCAAGCTGCCGTAGGCCACCCACCCGCTGAGGAAGACATGAGCAGGAGAAGATGCATCGTGAAGGGGCGGGCCGGGACCCAGGAGGTATTGGCTGTTGATCCATCAAGGTGATACATGATCGCGGGTGTCACAGCGAAGCACGGATAATCTGCTTCATGCCGCTCCCCAGCTCCTGCGGGGAGCAGGTTGTCTAAGCACTCGGGTGCCATGGTGATAGACGTCATGTTAATGCCTCGGTGCACACAGGGAGCATTTGAAAGGCTTCGGGCTGTGCCTCCGTGAGTTCCCTCATGACTTGGCACCTGTGTGTGAAGCACAGCACCCAGCTTCTTCAACACTCATGTTGCCCCCGTGCCTGCCCAGGTGCCAGCTCACTGCTCCCGTCTGCCTGCGCTCGGCGCTGCTTGGCATCCCTGAGACAAGCCTCGGTCCCTCATAGCCTACCTGCACCTCCGCTGCAGGCAGTCGGGGGTGGAGGGGGCTCATGGGACCCTCTTGCACACCTAACAAGTCATTCGCTCTCCTGTCCCCTGCAGGCCTTCAGTTCTACAGACTTCGTGCCTGAGAAGGATGCTTGCTCAGAGGTCAAGGGCTGCCCAGGCTCCAGGTGGGGCTGATGAGGCCCACACCTACACCACAGCGGTGCAGCTCAGCTAGGCCTGCAAGAATGAAGGGTGAGACACTGGATCACTGTAGGGTTTTTGATCTCCTGGAGGAGAGAGCCCCTCTGACCCAGGTGACAACATGAAGGAAATTAAACCATAGCCCATTCAGAAGCCTAATGGTCACCACAACTTCCTGTCACCTGCCCAGCTTCCTGTCACCCGGTGCTGAGAATGGCAGACCAGCTGGACTCCATTCCATTCGTTGGCTTTTCCTGGAGCCACGAACAAACAGAATGAAGGCCCGGATGGTATTGAAGAGGAAGACAGGAAAGATTGAGGCGTCACAGCTCTGGGCTATGCCTTTGAGCTTGACTCTGTAGATGACCTCACTGGGGACCACACCTCTTGGTCATGGCTTGAGTCTTGCTACGCATCCACCCACTTACCCCACCATCTACCCTTTACATCTCACTGGGCACATCCTCTACCTAAACCGCTGGCCTTCCGAACAGATACAGAAGGGTAAGAGAGCCCGGCTCTGAGGAGTCCTGTCTACAGGGAACCAGATCAATTCAGGATGACTGTGTGGCCCAGCCTAGCTGTTGATGCCAAACATCCCCAAGCCTATGCAGCAGGTACACAGATTGCTCCCATTTTATAGATGCAGAAACTGAGACACAGGCAAGACAAAGGAGTTTCTAGCCAGTAGTTTAGTCCGGTGGCTCTCAAGCTTCCTAACACTGTGACCCTTTAATATAGTTCCTCATGAAGTGGTGACCCCCCAGCCATAAAATTAATTTTGTTGTTACTTCATAACTGTAATTTTCCTACTGTTATGAATTGTAATGTAAATATCTGTGGTTTCTGATGGTCTTAGGCAACCCTGTGGAAGGGTCTTCTGACCCGAGAGGGAGAGGTCGTGACTCACAGGTTGAGAATAGGGGCACTAGACTGAGTACCTGAAGAGTCGAACAGCACACAGAGCAGAGGGATGTCAGGGAAAGAGCAAAGCATGGTGGGCTCCTAGGAGGGCTTTGTGGACAGCCCTGCAGGGCATGGTCTCTCGCAGTACCCCACGGGCACCTGTATACTAAGACCAAAACTTCCTAGGAAGGACGGAGTCACCAGCCTTCATGTTCCGTTTACTTCACAAATGTTTCTTGTGTGTCAGGCAGTGAAGATATAAAACCTAAATCAGAATTTTGCCCTCAGAATGTCCCAAGAAAAACAGACCCCAGAAAGGGAGTTTGGACCCAACTGCTGCTGCCTGGCCTGAGTTTGGAGGATCCTCTCCCAGAGGCAGAAGTGGCAGGACAAGAGATCCCTGGACCAGCTTCACGTCACCTCTTTCTCCCCAAGACTTCAGCTCCCAAGAAATCTATCAGCAAGGAGACCTTGGCCAAGAGTGGCCCTCTGTTCTGTCCTGGTAGTTAAAACAAAAGTGATCTATTCTGTTGGTCCTAGGGACACTTCTGTCTAGGATGTCAGAGGGACATCCCCCTGTCCTGCCAGTACCTCGTGTGCCCAACAGGGGCAAGGGCAACCTTCTGTCCTAGGAACACTGGGCTTGCATTTGGGAAGGACCCTCTCCGGTACAGTGTAACTGATCTGCAGTTAGGTGCTGCAGGCCTCGGGCTGAGCCAACCATCGGCCCCACAGGTCTGAACGGGTCCTCACCAACACCAGGCAAGGGAACTGTCAATGACTCCAGAATGGACGTTGATACAATCATGTGTTGATCCTCAGTGGGCCACCTCCTTACCTAGGAGGGAATGAACTCTGCCACTGGAAGCAGGCAAGCCCATCTGGGACTCATCACCCCGCATGCTGATGGGAGGTTCCTGCCCTGGCAAGAAGCCCAGGCTGGCCCATCTCCAAATCCCTTCTCAGTTCAGGCTGCCCTATATCTTTGGCTGTTTCTTCCACATCAGACCTAGTTTTAAAGGCTTCTCATGTGTGTGCTGCCTCTACTCTCATGGAAACCTCGTGAGGGAGGAATTATTGTTGCCCCTAATTTACAGATTAGGAAACTGAAATCCAGCGACTCAAACCGCTGGCCTCAAACCCCACAGCAAGAAAGCGGCCAGGCAGGAACTCAGAATCCTGCAACTGCCCTTTGACCCTGTGTGCTCTTGCTGTCCTCCAGATTTTTCAATCAAAGCTGCTGTCCCAACCCTCATTTTACAAATATAATGAGAAGAACAGGATAAACTACCTGTTTGGAGGTGGCAAAGGGGATCAGAGGGCCTAAGACCAGCACCTGAGGTTTGCCCGATAAATGCACACCCACAATAAGACCGGTGTCTAGAAATAATGAAAAACAAAGACATTTCAACATTTCTTTCATGTTCACCATGCAGTTTTGTGGGGCTCTTGACACGGCTGTGTCACTGGAAGAAACGAACACCACCCAGGAAGCTAATTGCTGGAGGTCCCAGGGAGCAGCTGTCAAAGCTGAGTCCTGTGCTTCTGCCACGGGATTTCCCTTCTGGCCATGATGGACAGCCCTGGGACTGTTCTGTGCCGATGTCGCCACCTGGTGGCTGACATGGGGATGCCCTCAAATGAAATGCCCCCGCCCCCCATCTCCACCCCACCCCATTTAAGGAGCCTGGGCCACTCAAGAGGCCACCACATTGCCAACTTAGGCCCCGGGCATGAAGGGCGGCAGGGTGGGGCAGTAGGACAGAGGTCAGGGACAGGCAAGGATACAATGTGTCCAGGAGGTGGCAAATCTACCTGCTGAGGCCCTGCTACCCTTTGGAGATGGGACGGGAGGCGGCCAATTCACTTTCTTCAGACAGCTGCATCTACTGGAAGCCCTTTCTAATCTCTTCTGGGGGAGCCTCCTCAGCTGCTCATTGATGACCAAGCAAACCCACCCCATCTTCTGGAGGCACAACCGGGGGACTTTCCAGATGGGTTCTCCAGGGGCAGTCTCAGCCAATTAAGGGAACAATTAGCTTCCCTGAGGCAAACTCAATGCTTTGTCACCCCAGCTCTGTGGTTCGATGGGACTTGTGTGTACAGAGCCTGTCTCTCTCTCTCTCTCTCTCTCTCTCTCTCTCTCTCTCTCTCTCTGTGTGTGTGTGTGTGTGTGGTGTATGTATGTGTGTGCTGTGATCCCACCTTGAAACTGGTGAAGAAAGAATCGAAGAGACCGAGGTGAAATCACTTGACAAGAACAAGGTAATAACAGAAAGGCAGGTGTTAGCTGGGTGTGGTGGTGTGCACCTGTGATCCCAGTACTTGAGAGGAGGAGACAGGAGACTTGAGAGTTCAAAGTCAGCCTAGACTACACGGGACTCTATCTCTTCTAAAGACCTTGTGTATTGGTTCCTATACAGGGTGGGTGTTGGAGGAGCAGCTTATAATAAGGGGTTCATCAAGGAGACATGAGGGCCACAGACCTGGAGGGTGTGTGCTGATTGGGATGAAGGACTCTGAGGATGACAGGTCTGGGAGGGTGACAGTGGCCTGTGTGGGACAGGAGGTCCTCCAGGTACTTCCCCTATTTGCCAGGGCAGCTGAAGGCTGGAGTTGCAGGGTGGGATTCATGGACCGGGCAGCACCAGGGGGTCTCCTGGACACTCCCAGACTCAGCCTCATTTCCCAGGAAAGTTCTGTCTCCCCTCCTGCTCTCCCCTCCTGCCCCTCCCTCCCCTCTGCCTCCCTTATCCCTTTCCACTGAGGTTGGGGCACCCTCACCACCAGGACTACAGAGAGTGGGTGCTGCCATGTGCATCTATGTCACCCCCAGAAAACCTCAGGTTTAAAAGCCAGCAAAGAATTTGTGCCTGCACCCCAACTTCTTTCAGGGGGTCTCTTCAATGATCCACAAAGAATTCTGGGCCATGTATTCATTCAGGACACTGACCTAGGTGGGCACTGTTCTGGTTGGCCACCAGGGAGGGCAGGGCCTGACACCTGCTCGCCTAAGTCACAATTCAGTATGAATGCGGTGGGCAACAGCTCTAACAGGGACCAAAACCAGAAGCCTCAGGCCAAGGTCAAGGTATTCCTAAGGCCCTTCCAGAAGTTCCTAGGCTGCCAGGTAAAGTGGTACAGGCCTATAATCCCAGAACTCAGGAGACAGAGGCAGGCGGTTAGAGCAAGTTCAAGGCCAGCACAAGGTACCTAGCTAGACTGTTTCAAAAACAAAACACAGCAGAGCAGTCCTAGGATGAGCAGGGCAGTATGGATGGTCTGAGACGTGGGAGCTGCAGCCAGACTGCGCATGCTTCTTCCCTTAAGCCTCCTTGACTGAGAAGTACCTTCTTTCTGGTATCTACGTGAGGGCGGGAGGGGGGAGTGGGGGGGCAAGGGGGACGACAATGACTATCGTTTCTGTCTGCAACCAGTATCAGTTTCTTTTTCTTCTTTAAAGTATGTATTTATATTCATTAGTATGTGTGTGTGTGTGTGTGTGTGTGTGTGTGTGTGTGTGTGTGCCTGCATGTGTGCCTCGGGGAAAAAAAAAAGACCCAGCTCCTGGTCCTTCCCTCACCTTCTCCTTTCCTAGATGGTCTGGCTTCTAGAGGCATATCTACTCATGGCATACCTGAAGAAGCTGAGAGGCGTGGGAGGGACAGTCAGGGGACAGCTGAGCTGTGGGGACTAGATCAAAGGGCAGGATAGGATCACAGGGTTGTTGGGTCACAGGCAGGCTCAGTGGAAGGAGGGACTGCCTTTGATCCGCCCTTTCATCCTCCCCCATCAGTAAGGAGGTCTCTCTGTTCCCCTGGCACCCCTTACCCCAGATGGGTAGGGATTCTCCTTGGACCTTTAATCTTGAGGTCCTTCCTCCCAGTCTACAGAGCAGGTCTTGTTTTTCGAGACGAGGTTTCTCTGTGAAACAGTCCTGGCTGACCTGGAACTAGCTCTTGTAGACCAGGCTGGCCTCAAACTCACAGAGATCCACCTGCCTCTGCCTCCCGAGTGCTGGGATTAGCGGCGTGAGCCACCACTTCGCAGGCACAGGTCTCCATTCTTGCCGCAGATACAGCAGGGGCTCTGATTCCCCTCCCCTTATCCGTCCAGGGTAGGCCTTGTACCTTTAACCTGCCTCTTCCCCACAGAGAACACCCCTGCTTGCATTCCCTGGTGCCCAGCTGGGGCCTGAATGATACTGAAGCTCCTGGTACCTACCATAGCTTCCTCCCTCAAACTGGGCAGTAAATCCTCCATGGAATGCTTTCTGGTCTCGCTTTTCCTCTGAACTTGGGCTGGAGCCAAGTAGCTGTGGAGACTCGCATGGCCTCCTCTCCATACTTGAGGCCCTCCTTCCTCTGAGACCCTGGACAGCCTTTGGTGGTAGCTCCGTGCTTGCTACCCACGTGGCAGGGCCTCTCCTACCCTGTAGCGAACCAATCAGGGCGGCCCTCAGGGGAGAATCTGCTTTAGAGGATCCCTCCCCCTCTCTTCCACTCAGTCTTAAAACTACACTGAGATTGACACTCGTTGTTATTTTGATTTAGAAAATAATGTTATCCAGCTGGGAAGATGGTTTGGCAGACAAAAGCCTGACGCCCCGAGTTCAGTCCCCAGAACTCACGTGAGAAACCTGTGATATTTGTTCATCTGTGATCCCAGTGCTCCGTAGGGAGAAGGGCAACAGAGACCAGGGAACCTCCCAGAAGCTCACAGATCGAGTAACCCGAGTGGACAGCTCAGCAGCAGAAATAAAAAAGATCACATTGGTCGTGGTGGTGCACACCTTTAATCCCAGCACTCAGGAGGCAGAGGCAAGTGGATATAGGAGTTCAAGGCCAGCCTGATCTACAGAGTGAGTTCCAAGACAGCCAGGCTATTATTACACAGAGAAACCCTGTCTCAAAAAACAACACTAACTAATTAACTAAATAACTAAATAAATATAAAAATGGGGTCTCGTGTCTTTAAACTTACTGTGTTGCCAAAGATGACCTTCAACTCCTAATCCTCTGGCCTCTGCTTTCCAGGTGCTGAGATTACAGGTGTGAGCTGGCACACCTGGTTTATACAGAGTTGGGTGGGGCTCAAAACCAGGGCTTGGTGCACCCTAGACAAATATTCTATGGAGCTACTGAGCTAACTGAGCTTTGTCCCCAGCCTTTACTATGGGAAGAGTAATAAGTTTTAGGTCTGGATCCAGTTCCCAGATAGGAACAGCACAGATTCCGGCCTTGGGGCTTGGTAGGTCTTCTGGATGAGCCCTCATTTTAAACTCCTTGAATGGCTCCTGCTTGAACCCTGTGCTGCTTTGACCGAGCTCCCTGCAGGAGCCTATTCTAAGTTTTCCATTATCTTTGCCAGTGTCGGCATTCACGCTGAACCAGCAAGAACCTGAAATCCTTCCCATCCCCATCCATTGAGTCCCCTTTCTTTTGTCATGCATCGATGGGAATGCTCTGGAAGCCACGAGCACCCTTGGACAGCAAACGATAATTGCACTACCTACAGAGGTAACTTCGAGTCAGACAGAATATCCCAAATCTCAAGTTAAAGGCATTCCAAATCAGTTTTTCCAAACTATGCATGTGCTGGCCAACGCCATTTGACGATGGGAGGCAGGATGGAGGGAAACAAGATCTGAGGCTAAAAAGAATCACGTTTGCAAGCTTTGAGAAACGTCTGACCTTGTGAACATGATGCAACCAAACACGCAGTTCCGAGGTCGGAAAGAATGTGTTTTTACTGTGTGTCGCTGACATGCAATACAAAGAAGTGTACGGAGCCCAGCAACTGCCTCTTAGCTGCTCCAGAGAAGGCCCCGTCCCTCCCCCAAAAGATCTAGTGCCCAAACTCCTGAGAGTTTGGCTTTGAGACAAAGTGTGGTCCAGATTAGCCTTGACCTCTTTATGTAGCCCAGGCTCGTTTCAAGCTCATAATCCCCCTGCCTCAGCCTCTGGAGTGCTGGCATTACACTCAGGAGGCCCAGCTTCCCAAACAACCTTTCTGGGTGCTAGTGGCTCTGCCTTACTCAGGAAATCTGAGTTCAAGGCACTACCCTGCCATTTCCTGTGGGAGACCTTAGGCAAACTATCCAGGAGGTTTAACATCACTTTCCTCATTGGTAAACTGAGAATCGTCCCTGTCCCCTGCCACAGATATGCCTGCAAACTCTGAGAAGCTGGAGGTTGTATGGAGCATCTCTGCAGTAGGGTGGCCCTGTTCTGTCTGAGCAGAACTGTCAATTAGGACTCTACTGGGGTGGCCTGGAGCTCCTGTGTCTCAGGGTGGATCAGGATTTTGAACTTGCCTGTAAACCAGGCAGGAGGCTATGCCTTCGGGATCTGTATCACCCCGACTTAGCCTGTCCCTGCATATCCTAGGCCCTCTGCCATGCTGCCTCAGCACACAGACTCCAGAAGGAAAACCCGAAAGGCAGTTCCCCACCACTCAGGCCTGATGGATAACAGGCCCCTCCTCCTGACGTGGAGAACTCCAGCCCATACTTTGCCTCCAACACAATCCGCCTCCTCTTCATCCTGGCATCAAAAGCCTGTTTGATCAGCTTTTCATCCATTTTCTGAAAATTGTGGCGATTGAGGGATGTTCTGAGTCTCTCAGAATTATACGTCCTGCACTCTGGCCATCACCAGGGCAGCCACAAGCCTGACTCTGGACGGCTGCCCGGCTCTCTGACAGTTCCTTTATCATTTATACCTCCCCACCTCCCGCCCCAACCGAGGGGGGGGGTCCTCCTTGCTTTGCCAGAGTCACCCAGAGGAGAGAGTCGACTCAGGCTCTACAGAGGGTCAGGAGCCCTGGGAAGGGATCAGATGCTCTTGTACCCTGGGGTGAGCCAGGAAGAGAGGGGGCAAGCCAGATCTGTGGGATAAGGTGGTGTCTCTGTTGTCTGCGTCCCCCCCTCCCCCTCGCTGACAGTAAGGGAGATTGATGGAGTCCTGCCTGAGCGTTCTGTATGGAGTCTTTAGTAATAAGCTTTCTCATTTGGTAGCAAATCCCAGGTTTACTGAGCAGTTTTTCAACCGTTTTCTCCCTTGAGCTTCCCAAGAAGCCCTTGGGGGACAGGGAAGCTGAGCTGAGCTGAGCTGTTGCGCCTTCGCTGGCTAGGTGACAAGAAGAGCCAGGGCACAGTGGAACCTGTGAGTGTCAGGAAAGAGGTCAGTGGAGTAGGGCAGAGGTCAGGGAGCGTGCCGGGGGCTCAGAGTGAATCCCAGAGTTCAAAAAGGGCAACGTAAAAAGTCTGATAAGAAAAAGTGGGGCATCGTGTAGCATGGCTTTGATTCCAGGAGGGAGGCGAGGCTACGGGTCATGTCAGAAGCCCAGATGGGTTATCCTCCACTACATAGCAAATTTGAGGTTAGCCTGGATTACATGAGACCTTGTGGTGTGTGTGTGTGTGTGTTTGAGAGAGAGAGAGAGAGAGAGAGAGAGAGAGAGAGAGAGAGAGAGAAAAACAGAGACAGAGAGAGATGGGGAAGGGGAATCAAAAATGTGCCCTGCCCCTCTTTAGGGAATCCCATAACCACCTTTGTCGTTTTCTGCCTCTGTGGTCACTGAAAGGCTGGGTCTTTCATGGGGAATTTGCTTGACTGCTCTTTAGGGAAGATGCCTGTCCCAATCAGACCTCAGCATTAACCCTTTCTGTTTGAAGGTTCCCTGTCATCTCTCTGTACAGGACAGCTAGGTGACCTTTCCCAGGCCAGCTGATAAGCTTTGAATCAGTGGGTAGTTGGCCCTGCCCAGGTCAGCGAGAGGCAGCCGGCCCTGCCCAGGTCAGTGAGGGCAGCCGGCCCTGCCCAGGTCGGTGAGGGGCAGCCGGCCCTACCCAAGTCAGTGAGGGCAGCTGGCCCTGCCCAGGTCAGTGAGGGGCAGCCACTGCTGGAGCTTAGCAGGTTGGCTACCTCAGAAGGGAGCACAGATCCAGGTTCTGCGTGGCTGTCTGAAGTGGGAAGAAGTGGCTAGTTTTATGCAGAAGACAGAGGGACGGGAAGCAAGGTGGGGACAATCTGGCCAGCTAAATGACCTGAAAATTAGGGGAGAGCAGGAAAAGCAAGACATCATTGCTGGGGAGTGGGGAAGGGGGTTGCTGAGCAGGCCAGGCCCAGCAGAAACACGTTAGGAAACTTGAGAGAGAGGAGGGGAACAATGGGCCTTATGAGGAATGACAAGCTACGACCCCCTCTCTGAGTAGTGGTGGCTCTAGCTCACCTGCCCCAGGCAAGGCCTGGAGAATGAACTGGACAGACAGGAAGGGGATAGTCCTGCAAGAGGTCTGAGGGTGACAGTAGAGGTCAGCCTGTGGCTGGTCCAGCTTGCCCTGCCCTTGCTCAACTGCATCCGTTATGTTCAAATATTAACTCTCAGTCCCCCCCCCCACACACACACCAAGTACAGTAAAAATCTTTTATCTTAAGACGAGATGGCCCCAGATTGAAGTGCCCTGTGTCCTTGGAAGAAGAGCAGTATATATCTTAGGAACACAAGGAGCCCACGGGAAGGGAACCCGTCAAGAGATGCTTGGTGGGTGGAGAGACAACTCCGCAGGCAAGAGCATTGGCTGCTCTTGCAGAGGACCGAGCATCGATCTTCGGCTCACAACTGTCTGGAACTATAGCCCCAGGGACACAAAACCCTTTTTCTGGTCTCTGTGGGCACCAGGCACACATACTCTACATAGACATATAAGCAGGTAAAACACCCATGCACACCTCTACACATATGCATGGGTGCTTTGCCTATGACCCCAGAAGCTGGAGGAGGGGAAAGGACCCTTGCCTGGAAACTAGAGGGAGCCTTGCCACACCGACAGCTTGACTTGAAACTTCTGTCCTCCAGAACTCTGTAGGAATCTGTAGTTGGGGTTTTGTTGGTTTTTTGTTGTTGCTTTTGTGGCTCATTTGTTTGCTTTTGGGTTTTGGTTTGTATCTGAGACTGGGTTTCCTGTATACCAGGCTGGCCACTGTATAGCCGAGGATGTCCTTGAACTTCTGGTTCCCCTTCTCCACCTTCCAAGTGCTGGATTACATGAGACACCATCCCTGGTTATGTAGATGGAACCCAGAGTTCTGTGTATACTAGACAGGCACACCTGCCAACCGAGCTGCACCCCGCAGTCCAAATCCTTATGCTTTAAGACATTCCTTTCATGGAAGCCTTGTGGAACTAACAGACTGGATAAAGCGACAGGGTGAAGACTGAGATACAGCTCAGGGCAGGGCACTTGCTTGGATAAGTACAAGGTCCCTGCTCCCACTCCAGCACCAAGAAAAGAAGAAAGGGAGGAAGAAAAGAAGAAAGAAGAAAGAAAGAAAATCAGAAGGAATGTAAAGTTTCCTTGGGAGGCAGTAATCAAGGCAAGAGTTTTATTTTACTGAATTTGTTCTTTCTTTCTTTCTTTCTTTCTTTTTTTTTTTTTTTTTTTTGAGACAAGAGCTCTCTGTATTGGAGGCTGGCCTTTAACTCACCATGACCACGATCCTTCTGCATCAGCATTTTCAGTGCTATGATGTAGAATGATTAATAAAAATCCAGAGACAGATAATCTCTGAATCCAGGGGTTCAACCTGAAGGTCAGAAAAGCAAAATAGCCAGCCCCTAACTCTTACCTCTACCTCAGTCCAAAATGGCGATCCTGCCTCCAGGAATCTCAGACTGAGACTGTGTCTGAGAGCTGTCTCCTCCTGTTTTACATTCTTCTCTAGTGCTGGGATAAAAGGTGTGCACCACCACCAACCAGATCTATGGCACAAGCTTTATTTATTAAAATACAAATGAAATATCACTACAGTGTTATCCCAGATATGAGCCTCACACTCAGCAAAAGGCAATTGATTTCAAACACTGGGATTGTAGGTATGAACTTCTATAACTCATTTCGGGCCAGCCTGGGCTACATAGTGAGTTCTAGGCCAGTCTGGACTATGAAGTCCCTCAAGATGTATTACTAGATGAAAACTCTTGGCAGTAGATGTCTTTAGCTCATTCACCTGCATGGTGGGGCTTCTAACCCTACAGTAGCTGGTTTGTTCCCACACATGTCGGGCTGCCCACTAGTAAATGCTTGTCCATAGGTCAGCCCCTCTCTGGTTAAAAAAAAAAAAGGCAGAGTCATAAAACTGAGTTTAATATTCTTAAAAGTCAAATGTGTCATAACTCTCTTCTGTTTTTATTTGGCACTAATATGAATGTTTTCCTTTCTATTTAACCCTGTTCTTGGGGTGAAAATCAAGGCCTCAGGGAAAGGGAAGAGGGAGGGGTGGTAATGATGTAATAGTACTCACTTATGAAATCCCCAGAGGAAAATCATGAGCTGGAGAGATGGCTCGGTGGTTAGGAGGGCTTACTGCTCTTCCAGTGGGCTAGAGTTCAGTTCCCAACAGCCACATCAGGCAGTTCACACCTGCCTATAAATCCAGCTCCTGAGCTCTGATGCCCTCTTCGGGCCCCCTAGGGTACTGCATGCATATGCACATAGCCACACGTATATACACCACTTAAAACAAAAAGTAAATTCTTGCTTGGAGGTAGCAGCACAGGCCTTTAATCCCAGCACTCGGGAGGCAGAGACAGGCAGATCTCTGTGAGTCTGAGGCCAGCCTGGTCTACAGAGTGAGTTCTAGTACAGCCGGCGTTAAACAGAGAAACCTGTCTTAAAAATCCAAAATAAAATAAATAATAGGACTTCGTGCATGCTGGGAAAAAAGTATACTGAGATATAGTCCATCCCTTTTTCACCTTAAAAATACGTATGTGTGTGTTTACATTTAAGAAGAGTAAAGCTCACTCTCTTTGGTACGTAATTCTCTAGGACACAGGCAGAGAGTCATATAATCATGACCACAGGCACAATCCCGAACATCCCATCACCCCCAAGTCTCCCTGTTTCTCCCCCAGCAACTACAGGCTGCTCCACCTTTCCAGACTGTCTCAGAAGTGGCCGTGATGGGCACGGCCGAGCCTGACTCATGCACATGGTCCTCTGAACAGCCTGGTTCTCCCGCTTACCGCACATGCTCCTCTGAACAGCCTGGCTCTCCCGCTTACCGCACATTCTCCTCTGCACCACTGTGCAAGCCGACACCTGCTGCCTTTTTACAGGCTTCCTTTATGGTCTCTGTGAGGATGAACCACAGTTCACTCGTCTGCTCTCCAGGTGAAAATCTGCGAGCTGCTTCCTGGCTCGGGAGACTCTGAATACAGCTGCTGGGCTGTTCCACTTCTCGGGAGTCCCTCTGAGGTTTCAGAGAGCCTGTAAGCCATCCCTGTTGGAAAGCCTGGCTGGAGGAAAGAGCACAGCCCAAGGGTGCTCAGGTCACACCAGGAGCACAGGGAGGGGACAGGTGGCAGCTGGGCTCCCTCTGTCAGGCTGCCTTCCACAGGGAACAGGTGTTCTAACCGTTGTCTTCACTAATCTTCCTTATATAGCTTACTAATAAGTGAGCTAAAAGAACATCTTTTGAGGAACTCCATCTCTGCCTCCTACTGGCTCCTCCTGACATTCTTCTCTGCGTCAAGGTCAAGAAACCTGTGTTTGCTGCCATGGATGAACCTTTCAAGATGCTATGGAGGGTGGAGAGGAGCTGTGTCTCCATCCTCCCCCCCACTCACCCCCCACTTCCCCCCACACACACTGACAGAGTGACCATGAGAAGAGACACAAGCAGGCATGCCCCATCATTGCTCCTGGAAATCACCTGGCCTCACTTACTACCCATAAGCCTTCTGATCTCACACAGCCCAGCATGACCCCTGTAGGAGCGCTGTGATTGCAGGAATTCTTGCTACACAGTGGGCTTTTGTGTGCCTTCTGGCGACTACCCCAGGCCTTCACACAGATGCAACAGTGGCTTGACCACTGGGCCATCTCTCAGCTGTCATGCTCAAACTTAGGTCCTGATGCTTGCAGCTGAAAACACAGGTAAGTAAATAAATATAAATGACTTCTAAGCAGCTCTGGTGGTGCTCTTTTTACATCAGTGCAGTCGTAGCATGCACATTCGGAGGCAATGAACTGTTTACCTAGACAGAACAGATGGTGGGCACAGACCCCATTTATGTTGCTTAGATGACAACGTCCCCAGCATTGCCTTTGTCCAAAGATTGGCATTGCAACCTGCTACTTCAGCCTCCTAGCACATGACCAGGGTCCTTAAAAGCCACCATTATCATATAACTATTAATATTATTATTGGCTTTTTGAGACAAAGTTTCTCTATATAGCCTTGGAGCCTGTGCTGGTACTCACTCTGTAGCCCAGGCTAGCCTCAAACTCACAGAGATCCACCTGTGTCTGCCTCCCAAATGCTGGGATTAAAGGCGTGCACCACCACTGTCTGGCTATGGCTATTATTATTGTGTGTATGTATGAGTGTTCCTGTGGGGGACACACATATGCTATGGGACATGAGACGGTCAGAGGACCACCTCAGGGGCTGGTCCTCACTTTCTACCTTATTTGAGACAGGTTCTCTTGTTCACAGCAGCTGTGTGTCAGGTGGCACAGACACAAGTGGCCAGGCTTGGGTGGCAAGCTCTTTACTCATGGAGCCATCTCACCAGCCCCAACTATTATTTTTCTGAAGACTTATTTTATTGCTGGGTGGTGGTGATGTACGCCTTTAATTCCAGCACTTAGGAGGCAGAGGCAGGTGGATCTCTGAGTTTGAGACCAGCCTGGTCTATATAATGAGTTCCGGGACAGCCAGGGTTACACAGAGAAACACTGTTTCAAAATACAGTGACACCACCCTCCCGCCTCTGTCTTTCCATCTCTCTAGCCCCCCTAACCTTTTTTAATGGAGGAAGGGTCCCATAAAGTCAGAAAGGGACAGGGTCTTTGCTCTGAGCATGACTTTCTCAGACTTGGCTTTGGTGCTATTTTGGGGTGCTGCTGCATCCACCAGGCCAGGGTGGGGGGTGCAATGACTCATGCTGTGACAACCTGTGCCCTGACCACGCCCATTCTGAGGAACAAACATTGAATCTTGTACATTGTTTCCACCTGCGTCCTCTGTAGCCTCAGGGCTGTTTGTTCTCCTAGCCCTGGGCTGCCGTCTGCAGCTTCCTCCTGCTCACAGCTTTTCATAGCTTTACTGAAATGTTACCAGTCAGCTGCCATGTCAGCAAAGGACAAAGCCCTCCTTCCTATTGTTTGGCCAAAGGTCCTAGGGTCACATTGCTCTTCTGTTTCTCTCAAACCTTCTAACTACTGTCATTAAAGCCATTGCTCTCCCTTAATTCAACACCCCAAATCTTTCCCACCAGACTGTCATGGCCATTGCTGATCCTGACCCTTTCTTACTGTAATGACCCTTTATAGGCCTCTGGCCCTGGCTCCATAGCCCGCATGCCCTCCAGTCAGCTCCCACCAGGCAGCCAGAATGACCTCTGGCAAGAGGAGCCATCAGCCACAGTTTCATTCAGAACTTCAGAGCAAGCTGGGTGTAGTAGCACACACCTGTAAACCTAGTTCTTGGGAGAATGATGCAGGAAGACTGTGAAGTAAGGAGTTAGCCTGGGCTACACAGTGAAACATAAAACAACAACAACAAAAACCCCTCACTACACAGTGAAACATAAAACAACAACAACAAAAACCCCTCTAAACAGCCTCCTTATCCAGCTGTGTGGCAGCCCCCCCATCCAGCCGTGTGGCAGCCCCCCCATCCAGCCTGTGGTAGCCTCCCCATCCAGCCGTGTGGCAGCCCCCCCATCCAGCCTGTGGTAGCCTCCCCATCCAGCCCTATGGCAGCCAAGTCCTTCCCGAGCCAGCAGCCTCCTGGCCTCTCCTCCCCCTCTGCCCAGCTCCCTTGCTTCCTCTACCAAAACTCCATGTTGAGAATGAGGAGAAGCCCCGCTTCAGTCCTCCCTCATTGACTGCAGTTTAGAACATAACCCACCTCAAGACTGGATTCCAGTCTTGCCTTCTAGTCCAGATTGCACCCCAACCCAGAACATTCCCTGATTGCTCTGTTTAAAACTGCAACCTCAACCCTCTCTACCTGGATGCCCCATCCCTTGACCCCAGCAGGTGTCAGCATCTGCCACACTGCGTGGGGCTGTTCTGGGCACTTTCTCAGCACTGGGCACTTTGCAAAGGACCTAGGTGGGAGGAAATGACCACAATTACAATGGAGACTTTAATACAAACAGCTAAAAGGCTTCAGAGGGCATGCATCTCTGCAGGACAGACCCTGTGGTCAGGCAGCACTGTCTTTTCAGATTAAGGAAGAAATGAGTTCCAGAAGGCATCCTCCAGCTGTGATGGTGGGTGGAGACTGATACTTTCAGGAGGAAAAATCAGCCGTGAACAGGCCACAGAAAGACTACGTGCTTGAACCAAGCCAGGTATTTGGAGGCGTAAGATGGGAGCTGGGGGAGCCGAGTTGTTTGCGTTTGAGCAGCTGGTGCTCACGGTGGGCCAGGGTTGAGAGTATATGGAGAATCGCCGCTGCCTGCTCCTACCTGTCATCCCCCCACCACCAGGGTGGCTGAAGCAGAAGGATTACTGTGAGTTCCAGACCAGTCTGGGGACATAGTGAGACTGTCTTATGCTCCCTGCTCCATACCCCGGCCCCGGTGAAGAGGATCCTTGCTCTGTCTTGCAGTCTTCTTTTCCTTGGCACACACAGCTGATTTCTAGAAGCCCACCATAGGAAGAGCTCAGACTGGATCCCTCAGTGCAGCCCCTTCATAGATCCGTTCCTTCAGCTCAGCCTCTCCTCCCTCAGCCTCCAAGGGGTGAGTGACAGACCCCAGCAGCACCCTCCCTCCCTTTCAGGCTCCACCCTGCAGGTGTTTTGGGAACCTTGGGCTCAGTGCTCAGGTCCTCAGTCTCAGAGACCTGAAATGGATTCGGACAGAGTCAGTGAAACCATGATGGGTCAGCATTGAGTGGACAGTGAAAGACAGGCGTGTCAAAGAGCACCGCCAGGTGCTGAGGAAGAGCTGTGGGCAGGGTTCAGACAGATCCTGGGCAGTGCCCAAATATTCAGAAGCAAGGACTAGCAGCGTTATATGTATTTGTTAGAAACAGTGATGGGCTTTCTAGAATTGGCAGGACCACTCCTGAATAGTGGGACACAGACACACACACAGACACACACAGACACACACAGACACACACACAACTGTTTGCCTTCTGTGTTAGTCAGACTTCATTGCTATGACAAATGCCTGAGAGAGACGCTTTGTGGAGGAAAGACTTATTTGGTTTACAGTTTCAAAATTTCCAGTCTGTGGTTCACCTGTGACATTGCCTTGGGCTCATGATGACAGAACATCGTGGTGGCAAGAACATATACGGTACAAGGCTACTCATCTCGTGACAGGTAGAAGGCGGGGAGATGAGGGGCCCCACGGCAAGCTAACCTCTTCAGAGACAAGCTTCCACTGGCCCGCTTCTTCCAGCCAGGTCCCACCTACCACAGTCTCGTCACCTCCCAACTGTCTATTCAATTTTTAACTCATCAATGGAAGGAACCATGGATTAATTCAGAGTCTAACTGTCTTTGGAAACATCATCCCAGACACACTCAGGACTGTGCCTTACACGCCTCCTCGGTGTCTCCAGCCAATCAACTTGAGTTGATCAAGATTAACTACCAGGGCTGGTGTATGGCTCAGTGGGCACTTGCCATCAGCCTAAAGACCTGAGTCCAATCCCCAGGACTTACATGGTGACTTCACAGCTGTCCTTTGATTTCCACATGCATATCATGGTGTGCATACACACACACATATGCACACACACACATTCATGAGTGTGCTCACACACACACACGGAGGAAAAGATCAACCATCACACCTTTTGTGTCCAGACTCTGGCTGAGCACAGGTCACATGGGATAGACAAGAGCATGAACTCCCTGCTGTCACAGAGCTGCCATCTGAATAGGTATTGGGTACTGAAGAGGCTCACATTAGGGCAGGGCCGATAGCCAAGTACTTGCCATCCATGAGGACCCAAGTCTGAATTGCCATGGACCATACAAAATCCAATCATGGCAACTTGCATTTGTAATCCTGATTCTGGGGAGGCAGAGACGGGAGGATTCCTAGGGTTCAGACATCCAGTCTAGTGGAATTAGTAAGTTTCAGATTGACTGAGTAGTCCTATCTCAAATAAATAAATAGATAAATAAAAACCCAAGGTGGACAAGCTGGAGGGATGGCTCAGAAGTTAAGAAAATTGCTACTCTTCCAGAGAGTGCAGATTTGGTTCTCAGAACCCATGCAGCAGCTCATAACTGTCTGTAATTTTAATTTTAAGGGATCTGATGCCCTCTTCTGGCCTCCGTGGGTACTGCACGCACACATATACATACACACACACACACACAGTGTATACATATACATGCAGGCAAATACTCATAAACAAAAAATAAACACTAGTAAGATAAAGTGCCATTGAAGAAGACTTGGGACCCTGGCCTCTGGCTTCCACAAGCATGTGCACCTCTGCACACACACAAATGGGAACACAGACAAATACACAAAAGAAAATGCTCACATGAGTACAGAAACACCAGATGGCCAGGAGGGGTGAGCGCCATAATGCTGAAGCTGTTTCCTTGGTGGCCTTACAGCGACCGTCCCTTCTCCGAGCTGGCTCTTCCTGGTCTTCTCTTGGCTGTGATCCATTCTGAATGTCTGACGTCAAGGAAAGACGAATGTACCTAAGACAGCCAACTCTGACTTCACCGCCTCATCATCTGGGGAACAAAGAGATAATGAGGCTGGCTGCCTGCCCGCTGGGCCTGCCAGGCTACCTGCCGGTCATTCACTCCGTTGGTGGGATCTAGAGCCACAGCTGAGCTGACCCCCACCTGCTCCAGGACCCTGGGTGAGAGGCTTATCCTTTCCCTGTGCTTTCTTACCTGGAGCTGGGGGAAGAAGGACCTCTCTCCTGAGGCTGCTATAAGGAGTAGGTGCAGTCTGGGACATGTGCCTGGCTCCTGTACTCACACCTGTGCCTTGTTTGTGTCCCTGTCCCGCGTGCAGGCTGGACTCACTGCCTCCCTCCACTCCAGAGCACAGGGCAGGATGAGGGGGAGGAGCTGACCTCCGTGGGTGCAAAGGGAGACTTGCTGGGGGCTCTTCGTTTTCCCTCCTCCTTCTTTCCCTCTCTCCTTCTCCTTTCTTCTGCCCCTCCCTCTCCTCTAAGTAGCTTAGTTTTCTTTTTGAAACAGCATCTCGTGTAGTCCAGGCTGGCCAAACTTGCTATGTAAATGAAGATAGTCTTAAACTTCAGCTCTTCCTGCCTACACCTCCTGAGTGCTGGGATTCTAGGTGTACACGACCACACTCAGTCTTTGTAGTGCTGGATGGGACCAAGGGCTTGGGGACATGCTAGGTCCACACTCTACCAGCTGAGCTACACCCCAGCCCTCAGTTGCTCACTTTGATGCTATATTATGAGCTAGCTTATAGAGACAACCACAACAAGGAATCAGAGGCCACAAGCAACATCAAGTTCAATACGGAAGTGAAACCTGACAACAGCCCTACCCAAGGTGACAGGAGATGAGAGGCCCACAACCAGAGGACCTGCTGAGCTGCACCAGGCTCTGGCACACAGATGCTGAGGTCCTACGCATGTGGTTTAAAGCTAAGACTCAGTGAAATTCATTACACAGCAATAGACATTATGTCCAACATTCAATGCAGCACCTGGTTTATGGCCAGCACTCAGCTAATAGCCCACAACGACCCCTGTGTGTACATAAGGGACATTCACAATGTCCAGGAAGTTGCAGTGTATAAACCTGTTCTCTGGGCGCTTGACCCTGTGCCCACACCTTCTGCCACTTTTATAAAGTCATACTCAGGAGTGGCACCAAGGTAGCCGGAAGAGAAACACCTGCACTATGTGTTCTTGTTTATCTAAGATGTGGGGATGTCCAAGAATGGAAACACATCTACTTATATTAAACAAGGACAACCTAAAGTTGCATGATGAGCAAGCGAGGACAGGGCAGAGAGGGGAGAATGGAGCTAGCCTTCTCTAAATACTCCTTGCTTATCCGTTCTTTTGGATTCATGTGGATGCCTTGTTCAAAGATAGCCCAAAGCAGGCCGTAGCTCCTGGACCTCCTTAGCATGTGACTCTGGTTTTGATCCTCAGCACTGCAGGGAAAGAGTATAAGCCCAAATGGAACTGAATTGAAAAATATAATCCCCCTTCTAAAAAGAGCAAAACGGAGCACACAGGTGTAACTGTATACAATTGGTGGCTCCATTTCTCGGAGAGGAGCTCTTTTGAGGGAATAGCAATTTAACCCAAGAAATGTTCAAAATGGGTCGGGGAGGAGTCTTCAGTTGTCTTCAGCAGTCATGTTGGCGCCATTCTGAAATATAGGATGTAGATTAAACACACTATGTTATATAATATGGTGCATATTGTGTAATTCACTACATATAAATGTGTATAGATACAGCAAATAAGTAATGATGTTAGAGATTTTAGGAAACAACATTTTCAACATGAGAAAAAAAAGAAACAAATATGGGGGAACAGATGAAGTCCTGAGTGGATGTGTATTATTGACACGCACACAGCCGTGTCAGGGACCCCAGTGCTTCAGATCCAGGGGAATGGTAAGGCCTTCCCCAGGTCAGGCTCAGAGGTCCAAGTACACACGTGTGCAGAAATTATCCATTGCAGCTTCCACCTGACTGCTACCTGAGAGCCCCCGCTCCCTGCAGAGACCTCCCGTAAATCAGCTAATGGCCCCCATCCTTCTTGGTGTTGTACATTATAAACCAGCCGGGTTCCTGGCTGCTGGTGGCCCCCATCAGAGGGCACAGCCCACACAGCCCTTGCTTTTCTGTAAGTGTGTGCATCTGTCTTTCTTACCCCGCCATCCCAGCCAGGTCAATGCCTTGGAGGTCTTGGCACAAATATAAAATCAAAGAGAATATGTATAAACCCTGTCATCCTAAATTTAAGCTGGAAAAAAACCATAAACTCATGTGTTCTCTGTGTGTGTGTGTGTGTGTGTGTGTGTGTGTGCATGCACACACACATGTGTGTGTGTACCTGCCTGCCTGTCTGTCCTTTTTTTTAGACAGGTAGTCTAGACTGGCCTCAAACTCACTATACATACAAAAATAACTTTGAACTAAAAAAAAAATACTTTCATTATTTTTAATTATAAGCAGGGACGCGTGTCTGCATGTGGGTATGTGCACATACGTTGTCAGGCTTGTCAGTAAGGGCCTCTACCCACTGAGCCATCTTACTGGCTCAAAAGATGTCTCCTAATAACTATTGAAGGACACAGCATCCACACACAGATTTGAGGTTACTGTCGGTTTTATCTGGAATAGGCCCCGACTTTGTCACCTTTCTCTATCTCCTGTATAAGAACCAAAAGGGGGCAAATTATTTCAGATGTGAGATCGGATCAAAATTCGAGTTCAGAAGCATATGGACCATGCAGGTCACCTCATCCTCAGCCGTGACGTGAGTTCAAGGTCAACCGAGGCTACAGGAGCATTTGTCTTAACAAACACACAGAGGTAACCAGACAACTGAAGCCGGAGCTGTCATGTCTGCTGCTGCTCTGAGCCTGACCTCACTGCTGCAGATCACTGCCAGAAAAATACTGGGACGGCATTTACCCCGTCCTGTGATAGGCGCAGGATGCCTGAGCTTTTTTCTTTGCCTGTGACTCTTTGTTTCATTATAGTCACACGTGCAGAAGTGTGTGCAAAGTCATCCCAAACTGTCCCTCTGTGCCAAAGACGAAAGCAAGCCACATACTCTACACGATTTTTTTATATTTATGGGGTGGGGGGAAAGGAGGGGGAGAGAGAGGACAGAGTGAAGAGAGGGGATAGAGACGGGGGTAGAGAAGTCCAAAAAACCTCCAGGAATCAATTTTCTCCTTCCGATGTGAGTGAGGGATCAAATGTAGTCCTCTTTGCCCACTGAGCCATCTCCCGGCCCCCTAGACCACTGACTGACGCTTCCCTCTCACGCTGGCCTCCTGTTCCTTTTTAAAAACCACTCTACTTAAATATCAAATAGAAATTTAGTTGTATTTTGTAAAGGGACCCATCTTCTCTTTCAAGCCAAATGAGGGTGCCCCCTCCTCTTCTCTCCCCTACCCCTCTCATCTCAGGCTCTAGCTCTGGGGCTCCAGGAAGCCGGATCTGTTCAGCAGCTCTGATTGATAACACAAATCACCCCTGAGGCTCTGAGGAAGGAACTTGGATGTCAGATGGAGGTGCAGTGGGAGCCGCGGCCCTGCCCCCACCTCGTTTATTCATTCACCGCATGGCAAGCTCCGAAGGGCCGGAGCAATTTCATCAGCTCTCGGAATTGGCACACTGCGAGCCTCCTCTCCCCGGACCACCGCGCTGCCATAAATAGACACCACGTGGCCTCCTTTTATGATAAGGTTAGGGGAAACGAGTGCGTGGGGAGAGGCCGGCAGGAGAGTGGCAGCTCCAGTCGCAGGGATAAAACCTGCACAGCACCGGTCCTCTTGCCGGGGGCAGGATCAGAAGCCGGAGCGGAGTGGCAGCCGCTGGTCTCCCCAGGCGCATCCTTTGGTGGTCCCCTGACTCCCAGCAGCGGTCCCTGCCCTCAGCCTTCTTCATCACTCCTGCTGGGGCTGCAGGCGCCCTGCCTTGCCAGGCTTTGTGGCTCCCCCGGCTCATTTTCTGATAGAGCTGTCAGTTTTTATTGCTGATAGGAGAAATCATTTTCTCTCTTAGCTGAATGTTAATTGGCCTTTCCCTCTCTCGTTCCGTGAGAACATGTAGTCCCCTTGTCTCTTCGTCACCTCCCCCCAGCCCCCCTGGGAAAGGTAGAAGAAGCATTCTAGAAAGACAAGGAAGGTGGTTCTTGCTAAATTGCTAATTGGTAATTGTTAATTCAGAGATTAAGAGAAAGCTAAAGGGGAGTGGAAGGAAGGGGGGCTATAACCACACATTTCTGAAATCCTCCATGAGCCTATGCGGACAATAATGTGTTCTCATCGGCTATAGAGGACCCAAGGTTCAGCAGGGGATGGGTAAAGCCAAATGTGGAGGGGCCAGGTACCAGGACAGCCCCTCCTGCTGAGATGACTGCACGCAGAGGAGACAATCTGATAGACTGAGGGGTCAGCGCGGTATGGCTGGAGCAGGGGACCGTGGGACTCACAAGTCAGAGAAACTAGCCAGTAAAGACAAAGTTAGAGCTCAGTCTTGAGGACAGGAGCTAAGTGGGAGAAGGAGGTGACAGGGATGTCCCAGGTAGGACAATTGGGCACTGGAGGAACAGGGAGACATAAGAGTGAGAACGCAGAACAGGGCTGTGTTCTCCCCACCCCCTCCATCCCTATATTTCTCTTATATTTAAAACTGGTGGGATGGCAGAGATGGCTCAGTGGGTAAAAACACAGGGTGCTCTCCCAGAGGCCCATTTGGTTTCCAGCACCCACATGGCTCAAAACCGGCTATAACTCCAGTTCCAGGGGATCCGACATCCTCTTCTGGCCTCTGTTAGTACTGCACACATACAGTGCATAAGCACACATGCAGGCAAAATACCTATACATAATCGTTTTTTTAATTAAGTAAGCAGTCCAGGAGTGGTAGCACAAGCTTGTAATCCCATTCCATGGGAGATGGAGACTGAATGGCAAGTCTGAGGCCAGTCTGGGATACACAGAGAGGACCCACTCCCCTTCACTCAAAGGAAATGGAGGGGGAGGATAGCCTTAACCTGCTTAAAGTAGGTTAAAAATTCAATGTTTTCAGTATGTTTACAAAGTTATGTACCCATAGCCAACTTCAGGACATTCTATAGGGAAGTTCTCTGAACACAGCTTTGGTAAAGACCGGGCCTGACCAGATGGCAATGTCTCCGGTCAGTTTAGCAGCAGAGCCACGAGATGGTTTGGACTGAGTGAGCCAAAGTCGCCAGCAATAGCACAGCAGGTGGTACGAACAGGGCTGAAGATTTCTGCAGTAATGGGAGGAAGTTTCCTGATCTCTTATATACTCCCTTGCCAGGAAAGGAGCCGGGCTAGGTTCCCTCGAGCCCTTTCTGCCGGCTGGCTTTTTAAACGGCAGTCATACGAATCAGTGTGATAGATGGTGTCGTCTCTTTACAAAACAGTAGAGTGGGCACATCACAGACAAATGCAGGATTCTGAAGTGTCTACACCTTCAGTTTAATTCAGCAAAACCTATGTTGGCACCCCTGGCTTTGCCGAATGAACACTCCAGGTCCTCACGGGCTCTTAGGGACATTGTTCAGACTGCCAGTGTGATGGGGTGAGCCCAGGGTCTTGAGCAGGCTTGCCTCTGTGTAGTTCAGGAGATCCATTCAAGTTCAAGATCCTTAGTTAGGGAAAGGGTCCAAGAGCCGAGTTCACCCCTGCAGTAGCCTTAGGGACAGAGGTATCTGGTGTCAACATGATGCTTTGATAATCATATCAATCTTCTTCCTCTTCTTCCTCTTCCTCTTCTTCTTCTTCTTCCTCTTCTTCAAGACATGGTTTCTGTATTGTCCTGGCTGTCCTAGAACTCAGAGGTCTGCCTGCCTCTGCCTCTTGAGTGGTGGGATTAAAGGTGTGTGCCACACCATCCAGCATATCAATTTATTTTATTTTATGTGCATAGGTATTTTTGCCTACATGTCTGTCTGCTTACTGTGTGTGTGTGTTGCCCAAGAGACCAGAAGAGGTGCTGAAAACCCTGGGACTGGAGTTACAGACACTGTGAGCTGCCGTGTGGGTGCTGGGAACTGAGCCCTGGGTCTTCTGGAAGAGCAGCCAGTGGTCTTATCCACTAAACATCTCTCCAACCCATTCTTTTTTATTTTTTATTGCAAACAGAAAAAAAATCCAACCCAAACCCAGTGAAACCAACTCTCATAGGAAAAGAGATGCCGACAAAGTTCATTGACTGCACTCACGTGAGCTCTACAGCCCACCGCACGGTGACACAGGAATTCCAGACAAGAGAAAAAATAGACAGATAAAATAGAACCAACTAACTAACTAAATAACCTGTCAGTGCATGGTTGAGTTAGCAAGCAAGAACAAAACAGTATCCCAAGGGTCTGGAAACAAAGAAGGGAAAACCTGAGGGGCGATCACATGATTCCCCGACATTGCCTTGGGGAAGGATGTGAGAGAGGAGAGGCAGAGGCAGCAACCCAGCAGCCTCCGTTGCAGAATCTGTGTTGAGACTGGAAATAAGATCTTTGGCAGACAGGAGGAGCAAGAGCCGAAACTGTAGCTCATTGCAGAGCTAGACTCCTTTGAGGGCTGATCTCTCAGCCAAGTGTGAGTTCGGAAGAAAGCTCCCCTGGCACGGTAAGATAACGAAGAAGCTTGTTTATCATGGCACAGGCAGAGAGCAGTGGGGAGTTTAAAACCCACCCCCCACCAACCCAAACCTCATTGGTGTGCTTTGTGGGGGCGCGTAAGGTCCAAATGTGTACTCAGTGTATGTTCTGGGATTCTAGGCCAAGAGAAGAAAATGCTATCAGGCAGGTGATACCTGGACCACCTGGACCAGCAGATGCAGAAGGCTGGGGAGTGGGGCACGGTCAGAGCTTAGCAGCAAGAGATGCCCGCAGGGGAAACAAGCCCCCCCCAGCTGTGAGCTTTAGAACGTCAGCTGTCAGCCAGCGGTCATCTTGGATATCAGTAGACCACAAAGAAAGGTTAGAGACTCAAAACTGTGAGATCCCACAATAGTATTTTTAGTTTTTCAAGACAGTATTTCTCTGTGTAACCCTGGCTGTCCTGGAACTAGCTTTGTAGACCAGACTGGCCTTGAGTTCACAGAGATCCACCTGCCTCTGCCTCCCTTGTGCTGGGATTAAAGGCATGTGCCATGACCGCCCGGCTGAAATGTTAATTTTTTAAATAAAAGAATAATACATTATTAAATGAGAGTAAACAGACTTAAACTTTTTTTCACTGTTTTTATTTTCTTTTTATTTATTTTTTGAGACATAGTCTCACTGTGTAACTCTGGCTGGCCTAGAACTACGCACACCTCGAAGTGCCTGCCTCTGCCTCCTCCCAGGTGCTGGGAGTAAAGGTATGTGCCACCACTGCCTGGTTTTTGTTTTTTTGTTTTGTTGATGCTGTATCTTTGTGTGCAGGTCAGCCTGGTCTGGAACTCATCCTGTAACCCAGACTTGTCTCAAACTCAAGATCCTCCAGTCTCAGCCTCCCAAGAGCTGGCATTACAGATGTAATTACAGATGTGAGCACTTGCTTGAGATTCGAACAATGTTAACAACGTTAATTTAGCATCCCATAGTGTCTGAGATTTTAAAATCTCAAAATGACCTTGGGCAGGAGCTGGGAGAGGAGCTATGGGGGCTGTGGGAGGGGCAGTGAGAGGGGGGAAATGGGAGGGGCTGTGGGAGTGCAGAGGGAGGGGAACTGGGAGGGGCTGGGGGAGAGACAGTGGGAAGGGAAATGGGAGGGGGCCGTGGGGAGTGCAGTGGGAGGGGGAAGTGGGAGGGACCGTGCGGGGCAGTGGGTGGGGAAATAGGAGGGGCCGTGGGAGTGCAGAGGGAGGGGAACTGGGAGGGGCTGTGGGAGAGGCAGTGGGAAGGGAAATGGAAGGGGGCCGTGGGAGGGAAAATGGGGGTGGCCATGGGAGTACTGTGGGAGGGGCCGTGGGTGTGCAATGGGAGGGGCCGTGGGAGTGCAGTGGGAGGGGGAATGGGAGGGGTTGGAGAGGGGCTGTGGGTGTGCAGTGGGAGGGGCAGTGGGAGGGTTTTAGAGAGATCGGTGTGGGTCTGAGAAGCTGCTGGCCACTGTGAGTGGCCATAGATATTTACCATTCATTCTAATTCTATATACATTTGAAAATTCTTATAATAAAACCATAAAACAAACCAAAAAGCTCCAAATAGAACTTCTAGAAACAAACAAATAATGAAATTTTCAACTCTGGACAGTCTGCCTGGTACCAATACTGGACATAGGTGAAGGAAGAATTGTGACCTGGAGAATATGAAAAAAATCCATAACGTGAAGTATAGAAATAAATATATTTTTTAAACTTCAGAAGACATTCTGAGACACCGAAATTAAAACAGCAAGGCATAGTGACGGTTTATTATAAATTCCAGGGGTAGCCTGGAGGTGGTGGTACACACCCTTAATTCCCAGCACCCGGGAGGCAGAGGCAGGTGGATCTCTGAGAGTTCACAGACCCATCCTAGTTGTGCGGCACCATTCTATGGGCTGAGTCAGGGGACTGGATAAAAAGGAGAAAGTGAGCTGGCATCATTCATCTCTCCTGCTTCCCGACAGCTGACACATTGTGACCAGCAGCCTCCAGCTCCTTCTGACACACCTTCCCCTCCATGGTGGGCTGTACCCTCTAAATGTGAGCCAAAATAATCCATCTTCCTTCCTTCCTTCCTTCCTTCCTTCCTTCCTTCCTTCCTTCCTTCCTTCCGTTGCCTTATTAGGTATTTTGCCACCACAAGTAGAGTAACTACCGTGCCTAGCAGACACAGAACCCTGGGTTTGATCCCCAGCACTGATTCAATTGGGTGTGGTGGTACACACCCATAACGCCAGTACTCAGGAGGTGGGGGCAGAAGGATCAGAAATTCAAGGTCATCCTTAGCTATATAGCAAGAACTAGGCCAGCCTGAATTACCTACCTTGTCTCTAGAAGGGGTGAAAAGATAACATTACAGAAAAGGGGGGGGTACTCAAAGAATGCCTGAGAGGTTTTTTTCCTTTGGTGTGTGTGTGCGTGCACGTGTGTGTGCTGGTGATGGAACCTGGCGTTTTGTACCTACTAAGCTGCTAGTAAGCTCTTTACCACCAAGCTACACCTCTCCCTGGATGAGAGGTTTGGAGACTTTGACAGAAGAGGCTCACTAAGCTGGGCGGTGGTGGTGCACATCTTTAATCCCAGCATTTCGGAGCCACAGGCAGGTAGATCTTAGTGAGTTTGAGACCAGCCTGGTCTACAAAGCAAGTTCTAGGGCAGCCGGGACTGTTACACAGAGAAACCCTGCCTTGTAAAACCGAAGAAGGAGGAGGAGGAGGAGGAGGAGGAGGAGGAGGAGGAGGAGGAGGAGGAAGAAGAGGCCTACAACAGAGAAATCATACAATACAAAAGACAAAAGCAACCACAGAAACAACCAGAAAGAAAAGCCCTGCCCCTCCCCCCCCCCCCAGCAAGGGTGCTGCCTGGAGCTTCTCCAGCAGCCTAAAGCTCAGGAGGCAACTGATAACGTCTCAAGGGAAAATGACTGTCAATCAAGAGTCCTGGCTTCGCTAAGAATTGATCTGGCTTTTTTCCCCCAAAAATTATTTTACTATTTTAAATGTGTGGGTGTTTTGTCTGCATCGACACTACATGTGTACTTGGTGCCATGGAGACCAGAGAGGGTGTTGGATCCCCTGGAATGGGAGTGACAAAGAGTTGTGAGCTGGCATGTGGGTGCTGGGAATCAAACCCAAGTCCTTTGCAGGGAGAAGCCAGTGCTCTTACCACTGAGCCATCTCTCTGCCCTGGAATGCCTCTTTAGATGAAGCTGCTTGAGCCAGGTCCTCTCACTCAGACTTTCAGGAATTACTAAAGAGACTCGGGTACTACAGGAAGGATGACGGCTTCAGGAAGGGGAGGGGGGGCAGCAATAGCAGCAGCCCAGCATGAGAGTTCATGTTGAAAATCCCAGCACTCAGGAGGCTGAGGCAGGAGGATCATCGCAAATTCATGGTCTGCCTGAAATGAACAGTGAGTTCAAGGCCAGCCTGGAAGACATGGTAAACCCTGTCTCAACAAAAACAAACACGCAAGCCAACAGTCCCATTTGCTAATTGTAAAGTTCTTGTTTAGTACTAAATGTACCTGGTGCGGGAGAATTATCTGTATTCTGTCAATCATGTTTTAAAATAAACACTGATTGGCCAGGCAGGAGGTGTAGGTGGGAAACCCAGACAGGAAGTGGAAATGATGCAAGGAGAGCAGGAGAATTCTGGGGAGGAGGAAGTTCATTACTCCCACTCCTGCCCAGATCACCGAAGCCGCAGGATGTGAGCTGCCTCACTGAAAAAGGTACTGAGCCACATGGCTAAAATAGATCAGAAAAATGGGTTAATCAAGATGTGAGAGTTAGCCAGTAAGAAGCCTGACCTAACGGGCCAATCAGCATTATAACTTACGGAGCTCTGTGTGGTTGATTTTCTCTGGGACTAAACAGCTGTGGGGTACTGGGAGGCACAGAAAACACAAACAAGTAGGCCCCCTCATGTTACATGTACCTAACACTACTCTAAGGATCTAGCTTTAAAGAAAGCAGGGAAGGAAGGGAGGGAGGGAGGGAGGGTAGGCCAGGCTGTGGTGATGCTCCTTTAATTCCAGGACTCAGGAAGCAGTGGTAGGCGGATGGATCTCTGAGTTGGAGGCCAGCCTGTTCTACAGAGTGAGTGAGTTCTAGGGCAGCCAGGACTACACAGAAAAAGTCTGTCTCGAAAAACAAACAAACAAAAACCCAGAAAGAAAGGTTTCTTTCTGGTGGGTAAGGGTACTTGTTCTCAAGCATGAGGACCTGAGTTCAAATATCCAGCAGCCGTTTAAAGAGCCAGGCATGGCTTCATGTGCTTATAACCCAAGCATTGTAGGGAGGAGACAACCAGCCCTGAGAGCTCTGCTGGCTTTCCGCCTAGTCAAAATGGCAAGCTTCCAGATCAGTGAGTGGGCTGCCTGGTTTCATGGTCAACCTGATACAGGCTAGAGTCACTTTGGAAGATGTAACCTCAGTTGAGAGAATGTCCCACCAGATTGGCCTGAGGGCAAGCCTGTGGTACGGTCTCTTGATTAGTGATTGCTATGGGCAAGCCCAGTTCACCGTGAGTAGTGCCACCCCTGGGCTGGTGGTCCTGAGTGTTATAAGAAAGCAGGCTAAGCAAGCCATAAGGAGCAAGCCAGTAAGCAGCACCCCTTCGTGGCCTCTACATGGTCCCACCTCCAGGTTCTTGCCCTGACTTCCCTCAGCAATGGAGTGTGACCTGAGAGATGTAAGCTGAAATGACCCTTTCCTCCCCAAGCTGTTTGTGTCCTGGTGCTGACCACAGCAGTAGAAATGGAAACGAAGACAGTGAGAGGCCTTGTCTCAAGGTCAGACGACAAGAAGGAGGTCCTGCTCTGGCTTCAGCATGTGCACACACGGACACAACACGTGCACTCGCACACTCGTGGGCACACCCAACACGCACAGAGTCTAAAAGCATCTCCTTATGCACTTAATCCCGACAACCCTTAGAATTGTGTGATTATTATCATACTCCTGTACAGACAGAGAAACTGAGGCACAAGAGAGAGAGTCAAAACCTGTCCGGTGTCAGAGATCTAGAGGTAGATGTTTGCAAGGCTTACCCGCAAGTCCATAGTCACTCCTCCCAGCAGCAGCAGCAGGAGTCTGGTCCTCTGTGGGGGAGACGGTACCTAGCTATGTTTAGTGTCTCCTTGACAGACTCTAGAATCACCAGGGAGATGGGCCTCTGGGCACCCCAGAGGGATTAAGATTAGCCTCTGAGGGGTCAGACAATGGTGGTGCATGTCTTTGATCACAGAGTGAGTTCCAGCACGGCCAGGACTGTTACACAGAGAAGCCCCGCCTAAAAAAAAAAAAAAAAGATTAGTCTCTGAGAACGTCTAGGGGAGATCATATTAATTAATGTGAGAAGACTTATCTTAATTGTAGGTGAGACCCCTCCACACGCAGGGGATCCTGAGCTTCATAAAACAGATGAGTGGTAACAGATCTTCTCCAGTGGGTTTCCTGACTGTGGATACAAAGTGACCAGCTGCTTCAAGTCCCTGAGGCCCTAACTTCCCCACCATGATGAACTGCTCCCCTGAACTATGAGCCAACATCTTTCTTTCCCCTAAGTTGCCCTTGTCAGAGTATTTTAACAGTAACTGGGAAAGACGCTGTCATACTTGGGAGGGGAAAGGCAGAATCCCACATAGCCCAGGCTAGCCTCAAACTTGCTTCTGTTCCTCCTGATCCCATCTCCCGAGTGCCAGGATTACAAGTGTGCACCACCGTTCCTGGTGTACATGGTGCTGGGCGTGAACCCAGAACTTAGTGCCCATGAACAAGTACTGTACCAATCAAATCAAATTCTCAGCCTGCCTAGGATACTTCAAACACTAAATTCAGTCCCAGCATCTCTCTCTGTGTATCTCTGTCTGTCTGTCTGTCTCTGTGTCTCTGTCTCTCTCTGTGTCTCTGTCTCTGTCTCTCTCTTCCTCTCTCTCTCTCTTTCACACACACTCAAATGAAATTAATTTTTTTTTTCAGAAGAGTCTCACTATATAGTCCTGACTGGGCTCTGGAGACCAGGCCAGGTTCTGTCTCTCTCTCCCAAGTGCTGAAACTAAAGATGTACACCATCACACCTGGGCCCAAACTGGCAATTTAAAGATTTATTTTGCTTCCCAAAATTATCCTTGTTCTTGGCACGCCAACTGATAAAATTTATATAAAGTGTACTGCGAAGACCGAGTAACTGGTAATTGTCTAAGCTTCCAGAAGAGCTCAGGGGAGCAGAAAAGGCAATGGTCACACTGACAGTGTGGCCATGGTGACATTTCCAGGACACGTTAACCCTTTAACTCCCCACACTGCTGCTTCCTGTCCTCGGGTTCTTTTATTTTTTTATCTTTTATTTATTCACCGACAATATTATGCAATGTACCTTGTGTGTGTGTCTATGTGAATGGGTATGTATAGAATGTGGCAACCAGAAGAGGACATGTAATACCCTGGACTGGTGACTGTGAGTCACCTGATGTCAGCGCTGGGGACCAAGTCAGCCCTCTGCAAGAGCAGTAAGTGCTCTTAACTTCTCAGCTGTCCCTCCAGACCCAGTGTGGTTTGATCGTATCCGCCCCAGCTTCCCTCTCTATTCCCCTGTTCACCCCCAATACACTTCCCCTCCACCATCGTTTCCATAGCAATGCTTGCTGATCTTTTGGGCTGGATCTGGTACAGCTAACCCTAGCTGCGGTGGGTTTACAAGTACAGCAGCCACGCTAGATCCAAAAGACTGCACTCCACACTGACCCCACTGCCTCTCCCTGCTCCAACCTTCTGTCCACCCTCTTCCCTGACGCCCTGCGTCCTCTTCAGTGTCCCTTGGGCCCCTGCTCTAAGTCTTTATTTTGGTTGTTTTTGTCGTGCTGGTAACCAAACTCAGTCCCCGAACTGCAGTCTTCCCACTGGTGTCTGACCCAGCATCAGTGGGCTCCTTTGAGCCAGCCCTGTTTCCACAGTGAATGTTAAACTTTAATCTCACAGGGAAATTGCAATGGCTTTCTCAAATTTTGCAACTGACTTTTCTTGGAATTCAGGACTTGAAAAAAAAATGTTGTTTGATCTAGGGTTCTAGCTCAGTGGTAGCACATGTGTTCAGCATGTGAGGCCTGCTCAACCCCTAGCAACATGAAAGAAAGAAAAAAAGGAAGGAGGGAAGGAAGGAAGGAAAAGATGGAGAAAGAGAGAGAGAGAAAGAGAAGGAGGGAGAGAGAGAAAGGGCGAAAGAGAGAGAGAGAGAGAGAGAGAGAGAGAGAGAGAGAGAGAGAAGAAACATTAAGAATTTGAGGAATTTTGGGAAGGATTCTGAAAAACATGGAATTATTCCACTCAGGAAGTTGTGGCAAGAAGACTGCTTCAAGTTCAAAATCAACCTGGTGGGCTACAGAGAGTCACAGTCCAGTCTAGGCCACAGAGTGACCCTATCTCAAAACAAACAGCTAATCACACAGACAGATGAGCAAACCAAAAAAAACCTGATGTCTTAGTTTGGGTTTTTATTGCTGTGAAGAGACACCATGACCATGACAACTCTTAAAAAGAGAACATTTAGTAGGGGTGACTGTCTTACAGGTTCAGAGGTTCAGTCCGTTGTCATCACGATGGGGAGCATGGCAGCATGCAGGCAGACATGGTGCTGGAGCTGAGGGTGCTACATCTTGCAGGCAACAGGAAGTCAACTGACTGTCACACTGAGGAAAGCTTGAGCAAAAGAGACCTCAAAGCCCACCTCCACAGTGACACACTTCCTCCAACAAAGCCACACCTCCTCATAGTACCACTCCCTTTGGGGACCATTTCCTTTCAAACCGCCACACTTAGTATAAAAATAATGGCACTGGGCAGGAGATGAAGCACAGTGGTAGGGTGCCCCCCCCCCCATACTGCGCACGCACTCGCGCGCAAGCGCATGCGCACGCGCACACACACACACACACACACACACACACAAAGACATGGTCTCACCATGGAACTCTGGCTGGCCTGGAAATGGTTATGGAGACTAGGTAGGCTCAAACTCAGAGAACTCTACCTGCCTTTGCCTCCCAAGTGCTGGATTAAAGGCTTGTGCGTGAGAAAGAAAGAAAGAAAGAAAGAAAGAAAGAAAGAAAGAAAGAGGAAAGGACATGTCTGCTCCTAGGTGTGGTGGAGGAGAAAGTTGATTGTAGATATGCAGGAGGGCAAGGCCAGAGGCAGGAATATCTAGGAGAGTCCAGAGTGGACATGACCAGACGGAGCTGGGCCATGTGGGAGAGGAGGAGGGGAAGGGAAAGGAGAGAGAGGGGAACCAGGTACAGCAGCCCAGGAGGCCAAAGTTTCCAAAAAGGGCGAGTAACTAAAATGTCTGTATTATATAGGGAAGAGGCTCTGGGGGAAGGGCAGCCCAGGCCCTGGGTTGGAGAGTTCAGGACAGAGGGTGGGGTATGCCAGCCATAATGTGTACCAGAGGGTACAGAGGAACGCTGGGGGAACCTGGTGACTGGGTCAGCTTTGATATATTAAATAGGCACCTCAGCCGTTTGTGCTGGGGTTGAAACTTAACAAGTGTCCCATCTCACCAGGTCCAAAGTGGTGCTACTTAATCAATGCTACTAGGAAAATCTCCCTTCTTTTCTTCCACGTGTCACCACCGGTGCCCTAGTTTGCTTCTGTGATAAAATACTCCGACCGGAAGCTGCTTCTCCGACTCCTCCATCCTCAGCGCACACAGCTCAAATCATAGCCCCAGGCCAGCTCCACTCCACAGCTACTGCTTTCCTTGGCAGATGTACCATAGGCATCTCCAATAGCCTGTGGTCTCCGCAGCAGCTGACGTTGCGTCTTCTCCCACTCCGACGGGGCGGAAGAGAGTAAAGCAGAAACTGTCGGGGAATACCACTTCCCTGATTTGCCCACCTCCCGTTTTCATTAGTCCCTTTCCTGCCTAGGGATGGCACCGCCCACAGTGGGCTGGGCTCTCCTACATCAATTAGCAACTGAAATGCTTCACACCACACCTGTGATTTGTGCAGTTCCTCCTCCTAAGTAATATTGTGTCTTTTTGACAAGAACACAACAGGGCAGCCAGCTTGGTTTTCTACGTGGGAACGAATGATACTGGATCTCTAGAAACAGGTACGGTAGTTCCTGCTTTTAGTCCAGGCACTTAGGGAGCTGAGGGAGGCACATCAACCAGGACTAACTACACAGTGAGTTCAAGGCCAGCTCATACCACATAGTGAGATAGTGTCTCAAAAAATCAAATTAAGTAAAAGAAATAATAATAAATAAATTAAATAAAGTTGGATTCCTACTTCAGACAGCATACACATATCAATAATTTAAAGGCCTAAAAATGGTAAGAAAATGTATGTTGAAACTTTTAGGTCTGAGGAGATGGCTCAGTTGGTAGAGTGTTTGCCAAGTAGGCATGAGGGCCTGAGTTCAGGTCCCCGGCACTCACAAAGTCCAGGTGCAGTAGCTCTTGTTTGTAATCCTAGTACCTGGAATGCTGAGGCAGGTGGATTCCAGGTCAGGGCACTGTGAGCTCCAGGTTCAGAAAGAAACCCTTTCTCAAAAAAACTAGGAGTTGAGGCTGGAGAGATGGCTCAGCAGTTAAGAGCACTGTTCTTCCAGAGGGTATGGGTTTGATTCCCAGCCCACATGGCAGCTCACAACGGTCTGTAACTCCTGTTCCAAGGGATCCGACACTCTCACACAGATACACATACAGGCAAAACACCAACGTGCATAAAATAAAAATAGGTAGACGGGTTCAAAAAACAGGGAGTAAAGGAATCTCGAAAGATGCTGGCCTCTGCACACTCACAAATGTCTGTAACTCCAGCTCCTGAGGATCCAGTGCCCTCTTGTGGCCTCCATGGGCACTGCACAATTTAGTGCACATATGTCAGGTATACATATGACACACACACACAAAATTAAAATAAATACATTTTTACAAAAAGAGAAGAAGAATTCTCCCAGCGGCATTCTTTGTGGCCAGAGAAGGTTGAACAGAAGCTAAATGTCCCTCAGCGGCAGAGAACTTCAAGTCTATTTTATATATAATAGATTATTGTGGACCAGTAAACATAAATAAACGGCAGCTTTATAAATGAATCTGTATATTTGCGTACCTGTATAAATAAATCTCAGAAACACAACACAATCTGCAGAGGAATGCTGTAAAATGATGACTTTATCTAAAATGTCTAAAAGAGACAATGCAGATGGAATGTTCAGGAATATGGACACTTTAGTACTGCTATAAGTAAAGAGGAAGGGGCTGGAGAGATGGCTCAGTGGTTAAGAGCACTGACTTCTCTTCCAGAGGACCAGGATTCAATTCTCAGAAACCACATGGTGGCTCACAACCATCTATAATGAGATCTGGTGCCCTCTTCTGGTGTGTAAACACACATGCAGGCAGAATACTATATATGTAATAAATAAGAAAATCTTAAAAAAAAAAACATAAAGAAGAAAGACAGGTAATGCTGGTGCACACCTTTAATCCCAGTACTTGGGAGGTAGAGGCAGATGGATCTCTAAGCTCAAGACCAGCCTGATCTACAGAGAGAATTCTAGGATAGCCAGGGTTACACAGAGAATCTCTGTCTTGAAAACAAAACAGACAGACAAAGAAGTAAAGAGACTAATTACACAGAACAATTTGTAGACAAAGGCTGCTTGTCCGTTTCCCGACAGCTCAGACCCAAAATAATCACACAGAACTGTATTAATTACAACACTGTTTGGCCTATTAGCTTAGGCCTTTTGTTAACTAACTCTCACATCTTAAATTAATCCATTTCTATTATTTTACATTTTATCACAAGGCTTGTGGTTTACTGGTAAAGTTCTGGAAGGCGGCTACTTTCGACGTCTTATGGTGTCTCTTTTACTCTACTTTCTTTCTCTTCTATCTCTGTTTGAAATTCCTGTCTTGTTCCCTTCTGCCCTGACAGTAGGGCCAAAGCAGTTTTATTCATTAACAATGGTTCACAGCATACAGAGAGGAATCCCATATCATCTCTCCTTATCTCTTTAAGTAAAAAGGAAGGTTTTAACTTTAACATAGTAAAATTACATATAACAAAACAGTTATCAAGCAAGAATTATAGTTACAATATTTAGTTTGTTCATATTTGGCAAATTAAAGAAAATATTATCTATCTTATCTTTGTGAGTCTAAAGTTTTATATTTAATTTATCTTTTATAATTATAACTATTCTTTAATTCCATCAAAGACTCCAGAAGGATATAATATTACCTAAGTAAACAGCAAGTGCGTTGTAAGCAACTTCCACAACTCTAGAGAAACATCTTGCTGCCTGGACAGTCACCCAGTTTTTTGTAACATTGGGGCATCCATTTTTAGCTGACAGGTCCATAGTATCCAACAGACTTTTTCTTGAAGCAGAAATTTAAGGCAGTTTTGTCTATATTGGTAGTTTGTCAGTTACTTTTTTCTGTGCCCTATAGAGTGTCTGGCAGTTCTTTCATGTAGCAGGAACCCCAAAGACCCATCTCACCTTTAGGCAAGTTTAGCAGTCATTTTATTGTGGGTCCTGCATGTCCAGTTATACAGCATACAATCAAGCAGTCCAGGCAAGACCAATTTCTTGCTCAAATGGTTGGCAAACACCATAAGGAACCTCTTCAATACCCAATATCCTCTTGAAGTAGATTAGTGCTGCCAGGAGCAGATGTGTCTCATTGTCATGAAAAGTCCTAAGTTTTTAAAAACATTTTAAATGCCATGTTTTGCTAGTCTTTGATAGGTTTGAAGAATAATTATCCATCTGAAATATATCTCTGTACATCTAGAAAACCTAACTAACATGACTACAAGTTTGACTATTATAGACGACTATCTACTAACCTGTATTTTTTAATTACATTTTTAAATGAGCTGCACGATATGGCAGAGGTTGTTCACCACCAGCTCTGGGACTGCCAGGCGGGAGCCGTCCTCACCACCTCATCTCTGGATAGCACTGTGCTTTTTATCTGAGTAAAAGCTAAATCTGCCATGTAGCACACTGCATGGCCTGGAATTTCTGCATATGGTGGCAGGAATCCGCTGTGCTCCCCTGCCTGTGCACTCCTAGCAGACCAATCCTGCCTGCCCAGAAGAGGAGCGCTGAGCTGCGGACATTCCTCCCTACCCCAAGTGGGCACACAAGCACCCGAACCCGAAGAGGGTGGTGGGCATCAGCCCTATGTTGGGCGCCATTTTGTAGGTGGGCAGAGGCTGCTCGCTTGTTTCCTCGCTGCCCAGACCTGAAATAGTCACACAGAAACTATTAATTACAGCACTGTTTGGCCTATAAGCTTAGGTTTTTTTGTTAACTCTTACATCTTAAATTAACCCATTTCTATTGTTTTATATTTTTACCACAAGGTTCATTGTTTACCAGTAAGGTTCTGTCTGGTGGTTACATGGAGTCTCCTTTACTCCGTCTACTTTCTCCTCTATCTCTGCTTGAATTCCCGCCTTGTTTTCTTCTGCCCTGATGGTAGGCCAAGGCAGCTTTATCCATTAACAGCGGGGAATACCACATCAATGATGCATTGAAAATAATATAAATCTAAACTTCTACACAGATAAGGATCATGTTTGACACATGCCTTTAATCCCAGCAGTCGAAAGGCAGAGACAGGTGAATCTCTGAGTTTGAGGCCAGCTTGGTCTACGGAGTGAGTTCCAGGATAGCCATGGCTACATAGAGAAACCGTGTCTCAAAAGAAAAAAAAATTGTCAAGAATTGTCGTAGAAAAGAAAATGGGAATACAGACCAAAGAACAAGAACAACAACAAAAGAAAAGCCCATAAAGGATTGTCAGGGTTAGAGGAAACTGAGAAATCCACCATCGGTTGCTTGTTTGGATTCTCTCGTGATTTGACAGTGAACTGTCCCCTGTGGATTCACGCACTGAGCACTTGGTCCCCAGCTGCTGGCAGGTCCTTTTAAAGTTCCAGCGGGTTTCACCTTCCTCCGTCTCTGCTTGCTGTCAGCACTGAGGTGAATAGCCTTCTACACACCCTGGCTGACATGATGTTCTGTCTCTTAATGGGCTTAGAATTAATGGAGCCAAGAACTACGGCCCGAGCCCTTGTTTGAAATGTGAGCCAGAATCAATAGCTCTTCCCCTGCAGTGTCGTGGAGAGCCAGCAGATGGTCAGCAGGTAAAGGCTTCTCCTGCTAAGCTGGATGCCCTGAGTGTGATCCCTGGGATCCCTGGAAGGAGAGAACTATCACTACACGCACACGCACATGCACACACGCAAGCATACACACACTCACACATACACACATGCACACACACATACATACATACACTCATACACTCTCACAGACACACACACATGCATACATACTCACAGACACACACTCACAGACACACACATATGCACACACTCTCACAGACACACACATATGCACACACTCTCACAGACACACACACATGCACACACTCTCACAGACAAACACACTCTCATAGACACACACACACACACACATACATACATACACAGGCACATGCGTGTGCACACACATATATCATTTTTTAGAGTGCTGCTGGTGTCAGGTATTCTGTCAGGATGATGGGAGGTGTGACTAACACACACTCTAAGAATCAAATACCAAAGCATACTCAGACGCTGACTCTGGCCGGGGCTCTGAGGGGCAGAGGAAAGAGGCTGGGGAGAGGCTGCAGAAGCTTTGGATTCATTTGTGAAGAAACACAGGGAAGAAAAGAGAACGGAAAGAGACCTCAGACTCCAGCAAGGCTCCAAGAAGGCAATAGCCAGGCCGAGCAATAGCTGCCAATTTAGAGGAGTCTGGTGCCAGTTAGAAATGGCCCAACTCCAGACTCCCTGACGACTATTCGCTGGCTGGGAGCCACCAGGGCAGGAGGGACAGGAATGTGGTTTTGACCTGAAGATGTAGCAGTTGGAGGCTGTTGGCCAGCTGTGCCTCCCTCTGCAGGATCCTTTGAAGGGGAGCCTTGGGTAGCATAATGCCCATGGCTACCCCAGGTGCCGCCACAAAAAGTCACAGAGTGCACACTCTCCACCTCTCAGCGTGTGATAGCAAAGCAGCTAAAATAGAGAGGCTAAGGGACAGCAACAGGCTAGTGTCCACAATTAGGAGGACACACAGGCAGTCTTAAACAATTGTGCATCCAGCAGGTCACAGCAGGGCTCTAAACACTGTGCCGTGGGCGCAGGGCAGCACAATTAGCAACAGATCAGAAAACTAGTTTAAACCCATGTTTTGAAATGGAAATTCGTGTATTACCTCGTGCGCGAGTTAAGGAGGAGCCGATGAGGCGGCACACGTTCTAATCCCAGAACTTTGGAAGGTGGAGGCAGGAGGATCGAGAGAGCTCAAAGTCAGGCCTGGGAAATGGCTCAGGGAGTAAAACCATCAACCACACAAGTGTAAGAACCTGAGTGAGTTCCAGTCCCCAGAACCCATGTAAACACAACGCAGTTGTGCACACCTGTAATCTTGATGATTCCGATGTGAGATGGGACCAGAGACAGGAGAGTTCCTGCAGTCACGGATCAGCTAAGCCTGGAGTATTTAACAACAAACAACAAAACGTCCCGCCCCAAAATGTGGGAGTCAAGGACTGATACCCAAGGCTCTCCTCTGATCTTCAGATGTGCACTGGGGCACACACA